>NW_024063442.1:0-474123 GCF_006381635.1 Hibiscus syriacus
TAGGCGGTACACGTCATATCGCCCGCCCATCATGGTTATCCCGGGTTTTTCCGGATGAGTCAATGGAGAAGCCGAACTACATGTCGACGACTGAAGAAATTATTTAATAAGAAAGCTGGTTTCACTCGGATGGAAGACGTCGATGTTGTCCGAGTATGCCTTCTACTACTTGTGTATGCCGGCTTTTTAGGCAGAGAGGCCAGACAACCTATTCATCGGGAGCTAATAATTGGTAGAGGACCTGAATGCATGGAATCTGTTCCGTGGGGTTCGTATATATGGAAAGCTACCTGGACTAAGTTGTCGTCTGCCTTTGATGACCGCAAAAGTTTGCGGGGCGATGGGTCCAAATACACTTTGTCAGGCTTTGTTTGGGCCTTTAAGGTAAGAATTTCATATAATGTTTCTAAAATTATATAATTATTAACAATTACTAATTTGTTATTATATTGTTTGTAGATTTGGATATTCGAGGCTTCCCCAGCATGCGTACATATGCAATAAAAACGTCAAATGATATTCCCAGGGCTATTTCCTGGAAGAGGAAAACTCTGTTGGATTGGGAAGACTTAATACCATATGCCACAATAAATAATGTAAGTTAACACAAATACTTTCATATAATATATAAACAAGTTATTAATAGTAGACGTTTAACTTTGTTTGAGTTTTTATATTTTAGGAGGCCAACATTCCATTACAAAGACTGTCACCCACGGAGGAAGAGCTGCCACTGATTGGTGGCAAGCTAGTCAGAGTTTTTTGATGGCACGGATGATGAGCAGCATCCACTTCCTCCAATTCGAGAGCCATCACCTCACCTAGAGCCATCACCCGATCGTGACGACTATACACTCTAGAACGAGAGCCATCACCTATCCCGTCACATCATCGAGCCTCTTCTCCACCATCATCATGATAGGCGACCGGCAAAGATGCCACGACTCCTATCTCCCTGTTCTCCACCTCCACCTCACGGGATGAGTCAAGGGAGTTACGTGATGAGGTCAATGCCTTGCGTGAGGAGATCGGTACTCTACGCGATAACGATGGTGCATGGCGTGTGGAGGTGTCAACTTTACGTGGTGAGGTTGCCGCTCTAGTGAGATGATAGTATCGTTGCAGAATGAGGTTCATACTCTACGCAACGAGGTAAGTTTAAGATTTTCCATATTTAACTTAATGATAAATTTACTCGTAATTTCACTTAGATTAGCCATTTCACTTAGATTGCTTAGTAAATTTATTCGGTTGCTGCCAATTCTGCTAAACGTGTATTCTTTAACACTGTGAAATAGATTTGTCTTTGTTTGTCTTTTGGTTGAAAGTAAATTGTTCGGTTGCTGCCAATTTGCTAAACTGTGTATTCTTAACACTGTGAATATATTTGTCTTTGTTTTGTTTTGGTTGAAAGTAAATTTGTCGGTTGCTGCAATTCTGCTAAACTGTGTATTCTTTAACACTGTGAAATATATTTGTCTTTGTTTTGTCTTTTGGTTGAAAGTAAATTTGTTCGGTTGCTGCCAATTCTGCTAAAACTGTGTATTCTTTAACACTGTGAAATAGTATTTGTCTTTGTTTTGTCTTTTGGTTGAAAGTAAATTTATCCATTCAAGTTTCAATTTGCAGAAGAAGAAATAGTTTACTTTCGCAACACGAAACTTAAAATCGCAACGCGAAACCAAAATCGCAACGCGAAATGAAAATCGCAACGACAATCGCAACGCGAAACCAAAATCGCAACGACAAGATCGCAACGCGAAACCAAAATCGCATTGCGATTTCATTTCGCGTTGCGATTCTTTCGTTGCGATTTTCATTTCGCATTGCGATTCTGTCGTTGCGATTTTCATTTCGCGTTGCGATTTTGGTTTCGCGTTGCGATTTTAAGTTTCGTGTTGCGAAAGTAAACTATTTCTTCTTCTGCAAATTGAAACTTGAATGGATAAATTTACTTCAACAATAGACAAAACAAATACTAACTTCAGGGTATTAGTTTGAAACATATTTTCTTTGTTATCTGATGCATTTTGTGAACTATGATAGAATAATGACTTGGGTGAATACAATGCAAGTTTGAAACATATTTGTCTTTGTTTTCACTGTTTAAATATCATGTTTTATTTACTGATTTTTGTATTTAATTATTTAGCGGCCCGATAGAGTGGATGCTTTACGTCGGGTATGCTTGCACGACGGAGTTCACGCATCAGACAGCGTGCACGTGCTATTAAGTCTCCGTACACCCCAATAGTGCGAAGACACCGCAAGAAGAAGCCGACTCGCCTGTCATCCCTCAAGAGTCCACTCCTATCGTTGAAGAGGCCCCCATATCATTCCTCGAGAGTCCCCTCCCACCGTCAAGAGGCCACTGTCATCATTGAAGAGGTCCCTCCCACCATTCAAGAGCCGATTCACATGGCGTCATATGTAGGCTTCTTGAGAAACCCTCTGTCGTGCCGGACATGATGGATTCAAGTGGCTCTCGTGAGTTACGGCCAGTACCATACCGGTATCTGAAGAGGAGAGGGAACAACTACCGGACACAATTTGGATAACACCCTTTGGGCTAGACCGCAGTTGATTTTATCTACATGAGCGGAGCAAGGGGTGTTTCACTGACATATGCAAGCTCACCGTTGAGATCTTTTGTTGCTTGAACGGCCTTGGTGGGGCGTATTATTAGGGTCGAAGACAATGGCTATTTCGATGGGGGGTAAGTCTTATATTTTTATATTTCAATTTGATTAATTTTTTTTTTAAATTATGTAAGTCACTAATATATGTCTTTTTTTGTAAAACAGCATATCGATGCGTGGGTGACACGTCTTCTAATAATAAGAAAACTTAAGAAAAATAAAAATATACGATATACAATAATGCCGACGTCTTTTCACGCCGTTCACTTGAAGAATGCACGAGATGAATCATTTGATTTGGGCAATGGACAAGCTAAACTTATCTGCATGGTGGGAGGTCGATAAGGTTAGTATTTTTTTAGATTGAGTTAAAGGTTTTATGAAATAAGGCGCAAATGAATGAATTATTACTTATGATTGCAGGTGTTTATCCTGTTTTGGAACGTAAACATTGGATTCTCGCGAGCTTCAGCATCCCTTAAGACAATAGTGTATGACAGCATGATAAATTACATATCATTGGCTGATTTAAGAGATGTTATTAAGGGATGGAGCTCTCATTTGGCTAAATTCTTGGATGCGATCAATTATTGGACTCGTTCTGGAAACAAGAAGCCAAAGAAGCTCAATATTACAGTTATTAGAGACGAGACCGCGCCACAACAAACGAGCGGAGCCAGAGGAGATTGTGGTCCTCGTATGCTTGGCGTTGGAGCGTTTGACGACGGGAAGCATCAAGTATCTACCTCCCACCGATAGAGATAAAGCTGCAGTAGGCTTGTGGTTCGGCATTATATGGCTAAATCGATATATACGAGACGTGCCTACCTGCATCCGCGTTATAAAAATTCCATAAACAATTGGTAAGTTTATATACTTTGGTTTGAAAATGTTTGGTTAAGTAACTAGAATTCAATAATTTGTAGAAAGTGTTGTCTGAACAAATGTTTGGTTCTGCAGGTTAATCTCAGAAGTGAACTGCGTGAAAATGATGTCGAGCTGCAAAAGTTGATTCAATAGTTTAATTGATTGTTTTTTGATTGTTTAATTGATTTGTAAAAGTTGATTCAATAGTAGATGATCGGAAATAAGAATTATTGCTTATTTTTTGATTGTTTAATTGATTTGTAAAAGATGATTTGTAAAAGTTGATTTTGTAATTGATGCGAACATAATTCTTATTTGTGCTTGTTTAATTGATTGAAATGTAATGGTTGATTTTGTTGATTTCAATCTGCATTATGTTGAAGGCAAAAATGACTATCGCAATGCGAAATGAAAATCGCAACGAGAGAATCGCAATGCGAAATGAAAATCGCAATGCGGAAATGAAAATCGCAATGCGTTTATAATTCGCATGCGATTATCTCGTTGCGATTTTCATTTCGCATTGCGATTTTCATTCGCATTGCGATTCTTTCGTTGCGATTTTCATTTCGCATTGCGATTTTCATTCGCATTGCGATTTCCATTCGCATTGCGATTTCATTTCGCATGCGATTTTCATTTCGCATTGCGATTCTCTCGTTGCGATTTTCATTTCGCATTGCGATTTTCATTTCGCATTGCGATTCTCTCGTTGCGATTTTCATTTCCGCATTGCGATTTCATGTTGGGATTTCATTTCGCGTTTGCGATTGTATTTTCCGTGTTGCGATAGTCAAATGCATGCCTAATAGTGATAACAACTGAATAACAAGAGTTGGTTAAGTCAAAATGGTTGGCCTGAGTCATTAATTCAACTGAAAATGTTAAAAGTTCACACATAAAATCCACATAATACAACGTTTGCATTTAAAAATCACCTAAGTAACAGTCTCAAAAGGTGAAGCCAATCGTGATTGGGATTTTAAAGATGATTGCCTTTTGCTTGACACCATATGAGCTTTGGATTTGATGAGGATCCATATTTTGGTAGAGGAAAAGATGATTTTGATGGCACTGGTGATCCACATGTCAACCTTGTATGACCACTTTCCTTGCACGACTACATGTCGATCTTCTTCTCTTCACCCTTAGACGGTATACGATCGTGACTTTTTGGTCGGCCAGGTAGCCTTCTGTCCATGGCTGGTGGCAAAACTGTTTGTAAGTCATCTGGTATGTCCACTCAGAAGGATGTGGAATAGGGTAGACAATCTCGGCATAAGTCTGTCGATAAACTTCTGTAGTGTAGCAATCCATAGCGTATGCGCTTGAATCATCTTGGTTTAAATGAAGAGCAACTTTTATAACATGGCCACACGGATAACCAGATGTTTGCCATTTCTACAACTACACGTCTTGCATTTAGATCGACTAGCCCATTTAAGTTATTATCCAGTACTTGAAACAAAGTGTTTGAACATGGTTCAACTCTCCATGACGTTGACTTCACAACACGTTTCGTTATCTTTTTTCAGTCCATGGTGTAACACGATGTTCCAATGTTCCTGTAAATTTAAATAAACAATACTTAGTAAAATATATAAATATGATAAGTTACGAATTCAAAGAAATAATACCTGCATGGTTTCTTTTCTTGTAGTACCACTGTTGAATAGAGGCTCGAAAAAACTCCATTAACATAGTAATGGGTAATTTCCGGGAATGACGACTTAGAGCGTTGATTGATTCTGCACTATAGACGTCATGAAACCATATCTTGCTCCAAGTTGATGTACTCTTGACCATCTTTCAAACCCGACATCTTCTAGTGTTTGAGCACACTGAGGCAAAACACGTCTTAAACAATTTATATGCTTATTGAAATCCACTTCCCGATAAGCTTTTACAGCCTTCCAGTATGTCCATTTGTGCTTTTTTATACCAGCAGACCTTGATTTTAGATTTCTATACAATGAACACCACAAAGTCCATGAAAAGCATCTGGGAAACACCTTCTAACAGCGTTGTCAATTGAGTTTGCCCTATCGGATATGATTGTCAGATTGCTAATAGGACCTATGCAATCCCTAAGATGCCCCATAAACCATGTCCATGAATCAGAGGTTTCAGATTTGCCAACCCCGTAAGCTATTGGCAATATCCCATTGTTAGCATCCATGGCTACTGCTAATAAGTTTACTCCAAGGTATCGACCTTTCAAATGTGCTCCGTCAACTATAATAACTGGGCGCATGCAAGTAATAAACGAACGAATCTACAAAATAATATACACAAGAAATATAATCATTTAAATGTGAAATGCATGTAACTAACAAAAATGAGTCAACAAAATTATATTGATTTACTAACCGTAGCACCAATGGCGATAAACAGCAACTCAAAGCGTCCATCTCTATCTGTTTGATATGAGTTACCGACCAGGATTTTTCAGCTTTAAATTGTGACAATAAGCCGGCAGTTGGGCAAACGATGCTTCTGGCGACCCCCTCAACAATTCCAAGGCATAACATTTGGCTCTCCAAGCTTGAGAATATGATATACTAATCTTGAACCGAGCATTCATGTCAGTCATAATTTCATGTCCCGATATACCCTGCCATTCAAAAACATTAACTCAGCCAGAAAACCACCCAACACCTTTTGTTTGCCTGTCTATGGTGAGGAAAAACTTGGGTTCTTGAACATGTATGTTATCAATAAAAGTCCTAACTTGAAACATTTTGCAATCTTTTATTCTCTTTGCAATCATACGCCACGTACAGTTTTTGTCAATCATACACCTTGTTTCGAAACGATCTTTGCTTGATTTGTTAACTTTTAGTGATAGCCATCTTCCACACATTTTGTATACAAAGCTATCTTCAAGTCTTCCTTTGTATCAAAACAATCATCTTTCTTGACACGAATAACTTTTGTGTAACAATCAACTGCTTTCTTTGCCAACTCTTCTTCCGGTAACTGAAGTAATTCTGGCATATTCCAGTTATACTCCCGTGGCATTTTCTTTTCTTCGGGGACTTTTTCTTCTTCTTTTTCTTCTTCAGGATTATATGAATTACAGAATGGATGTTCAACATGTTCATTCACAGTCGTAACTTCCTCCTCATTATCATCAACAACATCTTCCTCGGCAACGGGTGTTTCATCATCAAAATTCGGGTATTGACCAATATTAAAATCATTACACATGGTCTGTTTCTTCTTCTGAAACATCATCAAAATCCGTGTATTGACCAATATCAAAGTCCGGATATTGACCAAGACCAAATTTCGAATACTGACTAGTACTCATAATTTTTTCTGTTGGCTCATCATCGTCTAACTGGTCAATACGAAAACCGGAATTTGGTGCTGAAAGTTGATTGGGATTTGGATTAGAGAAAGGTTGTGGGTTTTGAGAAAAACTTAGTTGATTACTACCCGCTACTGACCCAACAATACTATTCTAGGTTCAACAACATACAATGTAACATCATCTTGTGAAACACTAATGTAAGCAATGAATCGTTCAACATCTTCATTGTCGGTTAACAAATAAACTTTACCATTTCTCTGATAAGATAGCCTAAATCCACTTAGGGGCTCTAAATTCAATTTATTTGAAACACGTAGCATTAGAGTTTCATAAGTTAACTTTTGTAAAGACAATTTTAGTTGAAGATTCATGGGTAAAGGCATATATTGTAAAACACCATGAACATTATCCCATGACCCTCCAAAACACAAATCTATCCAAACATGATCAGATGATTTCATGGTTGTAAATTAATTTACTAAACAGACGAGCTGCGAAACTAAAACCTGTTGCGGATTGGGAAGGATGTCGTTGGATATAGGAACGGATGTCGCCGGAGAGAGTGATAGATGGAGATGGAATGAGTTGCGATTTAGGGATTTAGTTTATGATTTCAGTGTTATATACCCAAAATTTCAGTGTTGTGATTTACAGATTCTCGTTGCGATTTACGGATTCTCGTTGCGATTTACAGATTCTCGTTGCGATTTACGGATTATCGTTGCGATTTACGGATACGCGTTGCGATTTACGGATTATCGTTGCGATTTACGGATACGCGTTGCGATTTACGGATACGCATTGCGATTTACGGATACGCGTTGCGATTACGGATACACGTTGCGATTTACGGATACGCGTTGCGATTTTATGTATTATCGTTGCGATTTACGGATACGCGTTGCGATATACGGATACGCATTGCGATTTACCCATACGCGTTGCGATTTACGGATACACGTTGCGATTTACGGATACGCGTTGCGATTTATGTGTTCGCGTTGCGATTTTCATATTCGCGTTGCGATTATTGAAAATCGCAATGCGAATTTGTACTATCGCATCGCGATTTTCAAGAATCGCGTTGCGATTTGGAAACTGATTTGCGATTCTGGGGATCGCGTTGCGATTTTTATTTCGCGTTGCGATTTGTTGGTCATTTTGGCAAATCCAAAAAAAGTTGGTTAAAATCGTATATTATAACTTTTTTTTGGTCACTGAGGCGATTTTCTCTTTTGAAAATGTATGGTACAGATTATTTTAAAAAAGTTATCATAGTCACAAACATAGTGAGAGCGAGTGAGATGACATACGTTAGAAAGCAACTCCGGATCTCTCAACTTACCCAGTGTTTCGGAATAGCTTTCATGTGTTTTCTTTTAATGAAAACTTTTTCGTTCGTCATAATTTTCTTGGTTTACCAAACAAAGATAAAGAGGAAAAAGTAAGTTCTAAGAAATAAATTTCATGAATGAATCAAATAAAACGCCGTAGGTGACACTGAGACCATACATGAATATCCTGTTGAATCATAAACTTGATCCATTATGGGAGTCTAAACTCAAACCCAAACTAAATTGATGTCATTGCTTACATCATTTAAGTAATGATGCAATTGCTTACATCAATTTAGTTAGGTGAGAGTTAGATATTTGTTGAATTTGTAATGGTTTACATTAGTTTATTTGTGTGGTGTAAGATTGTTCTTGAGTAGTATAAATACCCCTCCCCATTTTAGTTTTAAGCATCAAGAAAAATTAAGAGCTTCTAAGTGAGTGAAGAAGCAAAGTCTTATAAGAGTGAGTTGTAATTCTTGGTTTTGAGTGAGAGTGCTCTTGTAATATTGTTTGAGTTTCAATAAAAGTTGTTTGTGTGAGTGTTTATTTCCAACAAAGTGGCATCAGAGAGAGTTGGAAAGATCGAAGATCTAGACGAGAGGAATCCGATGCCGCCAGAATTTTCTCAATCTAAGTTCTGACGCACCGCCAGAAGACTACTGCCAGAAAATCAAGTCATTATATTGAGATATATGGCAAATGGTATGACACCATTCCAAGTTCCGACACTCAACAACAATAACTACGACAATTGGAGTATCAAAATGAATGCACTTCTTGAATCACAAGATGTGTGGGATATCATAGAGAAAGGCTATAACGAGCCTGCGAATGATGATGCTTTTGCTACTCTTACACCAGATCAAAAGACAACTTTGAAAGATTCAAGAAAGAGAGACAAGAAGGCTCTCTACCTCATCTATCAAGCATTAGATGATGATGGTTTTGAAAAGATTTCAAGTGCAAGCTCTAGCAAGAAAGCATGGGAGAAGCTGCAAACCTCTTACAAAGGATCCGAGCAAGTGAAGAAGGTTCATCTCCAAACATTAAGAGGTGAATTCGAATCCTTACACATGAAATCATCTGAGTCTATTTCGGATTATTTCTCAAGAGTAGTAGTTGTTTCTAATCAATTAAAAAGAAATGGTGAAAAGTTAGAAGATATGAGGATAATAGAGAAGATACTCCGTTCGTTGGATCCCAAATTTGAGCACATCGTCGTGACGATTGAAGAAACTAAAGACTTGGAAGAAATGACAATCGAGCAACTCCAATGATCATTGCAAGAATACGAAGAGAAGCATAAGAAGAAGCATGAGTTTACTGAGCAACTCCTCAAGCTGCAACTCAAGGATATGCATGAAAGCCAACGCAATGATAGAAACCAATGTGGCCAAGGCAAAGGTAGAGGTCATGGACGAGGTGGAAGTCGAGGTCGTGGATGAGGCTGGAATTACAACAACAACAATTCCAACAACAACTATGAGAAAGGAGAAAGTTCAACACGAGGCCATGGAAGAATCAATCTGAACTCAAGGAATGAAAAATCTCAAGTTCGATGTTATAATTGTAAGAAGTTTGGGCATTATGCTTCAGAATGTAGAGCTCCCAACAACAAAATTGAGGAGAAGGCCAATTATGTGGAGGAAAAGACAGATGGCAAAGAAACTCTTCTTCTAGCACGAAAGGAAACTGATGGTGGCCAAGCAAATTCTTGGTATCTTGACAGTGGTGCAAGCAATCACATGTGTGGAATGAAAGACATGTTTGTGGAGCTAGACGAGTCAGTAAGCGGAAAATGAAAAGTAACATCTTAAGTTTAGGGCAACTGGTAGAGAAAAGTTATGATATTCATATGAATAATTATAATCTTCTATAAAAGATTATAAGAATAACTTCATTGCTAAAGTGTCAATGTCAAAGAATAGAATGTTCTTCATCAACATACAAAATGATGTTGCAAAGTGCCTGAAAGTTTGCTATAAGATGCATCATGGCTTTGACATCTTTGATTTGGGCATATCAATTTTGGAGGTCTAGAGTTGTTATCTAAGAAGGAGATGGTGAAGGGACTACCTCGCATCAACCATCCTGACCAGCTTTGTGAAGGGTGTCTAGTCGGGAAACAATTCAGGAAAAGTTTTCCAAAGGAGTCAAAGACAAGAGCCAAGAAGCCACTTGAGCTCATCCATACCAATGTGTGTGGACCGATCAAGCCAAGCTCTCTCGGTAACAGTAACTATTTTCTTCTATTCATTGATGATTTTTCAAGAAAAACATGGGTATATTTCTTGAAACAGAAGTCAGAAGTTTTTGATGTCTTCAAGAAGTTCAAAGCATCAGTGGAGAGAGAAAGTGGTAGAAAGATCAAAGCCATGAGATCCGATCGAGGTGGAGAATTTACTTCTAGGGAGTTTCAAGAGTTCTGTGAAGCAAATGAAATTCATCGACCAATGATAGTTCCTAGATCCCTCCAACAAAATGGTGTGGCAGAAAGAAAGAACAAAACAATCCTCGATATGGAACGAAGCATGCTCAAAAGCAAGAAACTACCCAAGGAATTTTGGGTAGAAGCAGTAGCGTGTGCAGTCTATTTGACAAATCGATCTCCAACATGAAGTGTATGGGGAAAGACACCGCAAGAAGCATGGAGTGGAAGAAAGCCTGACATTTCCCACTTGAGAACCTTTGGAAGTATAGCCCATGTTCACGTGCCAAACGAGAGAAGAACGAAGCTTGATGATAAAAGCGAGAGTTTTATCTTCATCGGCTATGATGTTAATTCGAAGGGTTACAAGTTGTACAATCCAAACAATAAGAAGTTTGTGATTAGTCGAGATGTGGTCTTCAACGAATAAGGAGAATGGTATTTTAACTCTCATACAGATGACTTCAATTTCTTTCCTTAGTTGGAAGAAGATAAGCAGACAATGAGGGAACAACTAGATGAATCTCAACAAGAGCTTGCAACTCCACCCACTTCACCAACATCAACCACTCAAGGAGACTCATCACCTTTATCATCGTCAAGTGGGAGTCAAAGTGAAAGAGTTGTGCAACGCACAAGAAGCCTTGGAGATCTCTATGAGGTAATTGAACGACAAGATAATCTTACATTATTTTGTCTGTTTGTCGATTGTGAACCAATGAGCTTTCAAGAAGCGGTACAAGAAAAGAAATGGAGAGATGCAATGGATGAAGAAATCAAGGCCATCGAGAAGAATGACACATGTGAACATACCTCACTTCCCAAGGGACATAAGGTGATAGGTGTCAAATGGGTGTACAAACAAAGCAAAACGCCAAAGGAGAGATTGGAAGGCACAAGGCGAGGCTAGTTGCTAAAGGCTATAGTCAAAAGGCTGGAATTGACTATGATGAGGTATTTGCTCCTGTTGCTCAATTGGAGACTATCAGACTAATCATTTCTTTGGCAGCTCAAAATAAGTGAAAGATACAACAGATGGATGTAAAGTCTGCCTTCCTAAATGGAGTTCTTGAAGAGGAAGTTTACATTCAGCAACCATCAGGCTGTGAAGTCAAAGGGAACGAAGACAAGGTGTTGAAGTTGAAGAAGACTCTTTACGGGCTAAAACAAACACT
Organism: Hibiscus syriacus; assembly: GCF_006381635.1. Classification (NCBI taxonomy): domain Eukaryota; kingdom Viridiplantae; phylum Streptophyta; class Magnoliopsida; order Malvales; family Malvaceae; genus Hibiscus; species Hibiscus syriacus. The sequence goes on from NW_024063442.1 coordinate 11,763, forward strand.
AAGGGCATGGAGTAGCCGAATCGACAAGTATTTCCAAGAGAATGGCTTCAACAAATGTCCCTACGAGCATGCTCTATATATCAAGATCAAATATGAAGATATTTTGATCGTGTGCCTCTACATGGACGATTTGATCTTCATCGGAAGCAACCCAAGCATGTTTATTGAATTCAAGGATGTGATGATGAAAGAATTCGAGATGACAGACATGGGGCTCATGGCGTACTACCTCGGCATTGAAGTTAAGCAACAAAAGGATGGAATTTTCATTTCACAGGAAAACTATGCAAAGGAGATACTGAAGAAGTTCAAGATGGAGAACTGTAAGCCAATAAGCACACCGGCAGAATACGGGATCAAGATGACCAAACATGAAGAAGGAGAAAGTGTAAATCCAACATTCTTCAAAAGTTTGATAGGAAGTCTACGTTATCTAACTTGCACGAGACCCGATATTCTTCACGCAGTTGGATTGGTTAGTCGCTACATGGAATCTCCAACAACCACCCATTTTAAAGCCGCAAAGAGAATTCTTCGCTATCTGAAAGGTACAATTGACTTTGGCTTGTTCTATTCAGTTTGTAATGATTACAAGCTTGTTAGATATAATGACAGTGATTGGGGTGGAGACATAGATAATCGAAGGAGCACTACTGGATTCGTATTTTTCATAGGAGATATTGCGTTCACATGGATGTCAAAGAAACAACCGATTGTCACATTGTCTACTTGTGAAGCGAAATATGTTGTTGCTACCTCATGTGTTTATCATGCAATTTGGCTTAGAAATATATTGAAGGAGATAGGTTTGATACAAGAAGAGCCTACCAAGGTTTGTGTCGACAACAAGTCAACCATTGCCTTATCAAAGAATCAAGTATTCTATGATCGAAGCAAGCACATCGATATTCGCTACCACTATATAAGGGAGTGTATTGCAAGAAACGATGTGGAAGTTGAATACTTGAAGTCACAAGATCAAGTTGCCGATATTTTTACCAAGCCACTAAAAAGTGAAGACTTCATAAGAATAAGAAACTTACTAGGGGTCACAAGATCAAGTTTAAGGGGGGTGTTGGATCATAAACTTGATCCATTATGGGAGCCTAAACCCAAACCCAAACCCAAACTAAATTGATGTCATTGCTTACATCATTTAAGTAATGATGTCATTGCTTACATCAATTTAGTTAGGTGAGAGTTAGGTATTTTTTGAATTTGTAATGGTTTAAATTAGTTTATTTGTGTGGTGTAGGATTGTTCTTGAGTAGTATAATACCCCTCCCCATTTTAGTTTTAAGCATCAAGAAAAATTAAGAGCTTCTAAGTGAGTGAAGAAGCAAAGTCTTATAAGAGTGAGTTGTAATTCTTGGTTTTGAGTGAGAGTGCTCTTGTAATATTTGTTTGAGCTTCAATAAAAGTTGTTTGTGTGAGTGTTTTATTTCCAACATATCCATGTATTGTGCAACATAAAACCTTAACATTCCGTCAGTTGTAAGCAACAAATCTTTGAGAATCACATGCATAAAATGTCGTATTGTTGACTGGTGTGTTAAAGTGGAGAAAAAGAGGCGACTCTCTTAAACTTTATAGAAAAGAATTGTCCTCTCTTCAAGAAAGGACCAACTTCTTTATACAAACTGCTATGGTAGAGTTGGTTGTAATCTAACAAACTATTTCCTATCAAATTCTAATGACACCACACTTTACTAGAGACTTCACTTACATTCACCTTGCTTCTTCCAGTTTCATGACCCCTTGAAATAAATGATTAGTAAAAATTCAAGGCACAATAGATAATTTGCTTCTATGCCGTTGAAACCCTGGTGCAGACAAGGATTTGGTCATAACATCTGCAACTTACTCAAACGCTGGAACTTCATTCACCAACAACTTTTTAGCAACTACTTTTACTCGTACAAAAAACAAATCTAGTTCAACATGCTTGAACTTAGAGTGCATGAAAGGATTTGTAGAGACAGCTAACGCACTCGAGTTGTCATATTACAACACGGGTTTTCCATTTTGAACAACACCAAGATCACTAAGTAAAGACTCAAGTCAAAAAAATATCAGTTGATGCAATTGCTACACTCTGATATTCTTCTTCTGCAGAATGAGACACGACTTGTTGCTTCCGAGATCCCTAAGATACTAAATCACCTCCAAAATAAATACAAAATCCTGTCGTAGACCTACGATAATCAACGTCAGAACCTTAATTTTCATTAACAAAACCTACAATACACAATTGCGATTAAGAGGTAAACTTGAGGACAAAATTAAGCGTTCCTTGCAGATAGCATAAAATACGTCTACAACTTGCAAATGAATATCGAGTGAAAATTGCATAAATTGACAAGCTTTATTAATTGCAAACACGATCTCTTGTCGAGTAATCATTATGTATTGAAGAGAACCAATTATGCTTCTATACTCGGTTACATTCTCAAATGGACTGCTTTCGTTAGCGAATAACTTGCAATTAGGAACCATTGGCGTAGGAAGTCCATTGGAATTGTCAACTTTGTGGAAGTAACTATTATAGATGAGGAAGAGGTCATTATTCGTTGAATCGGCTATAATGTCAACTTTGTGGTCGGATTGTACATCTATTTCAAAAAGGTTACTATAGGCTTGATCATAGCCAGATGAAGTTCAATGTGGATGGCTCAGCAACGAATAAGTCAGCAGGGTGTGGGGGAGTCTTGAGGACTGCAGAAGGTTATGTAGTAGCAATGTTTTTTGGGCTGGTAACATAGGTCAATTCAGATTTTGCGGAGCTTGTAGCTATCAAAACTGCATTAGACGTGTTTGTTGAATCTTGCTGGTGTGGGAAGACTGGTTTGATCGTCGAATCTGATTCTAAGGTAGTGCTGAACTGGATACAAAATTTCTCAGCTCAACCATGGAGGTGGGGGTAATTTTTCAGGGAATTGATGTTAATGCACTGAAGATATCCGAGATGAAGTTTGCGTTCTCGCCTAGGAATACTAATAATATGGCAGATTATTTGGCAAAGATGGGCTCTAAGAGAAAAGTTTTGTTCAAGGCTAGCTGGTGATATGTAGAAAGGGAGTTATCCTAGTAGTTTTATTGTGTACCTGGTTTGAATGTTAATTTGATCGAAATGGAGGTTATTAGGATTTTTTCTAATGTTGGTTAGGGGTTGTTTATTGTGGAGATTTTTTTTTCTTTGGTAAGGTGGGGTAGTTTTGGTTTAAGTTGTGCTTCATCTACATTTTGGGTAATTCATTTTATGAGCTTTGGTGTTTTTCTCAATTTTGAACACACTTTTCCCCATTTAGGATTAGGGGTTTTTTTAATGAGGCTCAAGTTGTGGATATCCTATGAATTTTAATAAAAACTTATGATTGCTAAGCAAAAAAAAATAGCTATCAAGGGCATACAACCAGCTTAAATGAGTCTTATGGAGATGGTGGTTTGAATCAAAATTGTTTTTCTAGCGATGGTGGTTCAAATCGAAATTATTTTCTGGTCATACTCAGAAGGTGGAAGCTTCTTTTCATGCTTACACGTATGTTGTTAGTTCAAATAATGTGGTGCCTAATTCTTTAATGGTCGCTTATCCTGGAATTCCACATCATGGGTCCGTGGTTGGTTATTTTGGTCTTATAATGCCACCCATGTTTTGTTTGTATTCTCCAAATGGAATTGTTTCTACAGTTGCTCAAAACAGCCCCTTTATAGTTGTTGCATCGCCAACTAGTTCTGGGGTGGTGCATGCTCCTAGTGCAAAAGAAGTAGCGTGGTACCCCAATTCTGGTGCCACTCATCACATCACAAATGTTACTCCAGTCTTCACTTAGACAAGATGTACGCATGTAAAAATTCCGTACTAATTGGGTAATATTGGTGAAAAAGTTAGTATTGGTCGTGTTGGGCAAGGATCTCTATTGACCTCTACTAAGTCTCTAAAGTTGCACAATTTGTTATATGTTCCCGATATTAAAATGAATTTATTATTCATCTCTCAGTTTGCCCGTGATAATGATATATTTTTTACCTTCAGCCTCATAAATGTTTTGTTAAGGAATCTCGGAACAAAAGTATTCTGATAGAGGGGAACCTCATGCCTGAAGGTTTGTTCAAGTTGCAATCGCATGGTGAAGAAACTTTGCAAGCTAGGGCTTATAATGCATCTCTCTCATGATTCATTGTTTTTGTGGCATCAACATCTTGGGCATCCGTCATTGAATGTTCTTAAGATTGATTTAAATTCATGTAATATAAATGTCAGTGATAATAAATTGCCATCTGTTTGCTCATCATCTTTACAAGGGAAGGCACATAAACGTCTGTTTCCATTGTCTACAACCAAGTATGATTCTCCTTTTTAGCTAGTTGTTGGGATGTGTGGGGACCAACACTTTTTACTTTTGATGGTTTTCTTATCATGTGTCTTTCATAGACATTTACACGATATATGTGGTTATACTTTTTAAAGAACAAGTCTGGAGTAATACATTGTTTTGCATCTTTCATAAACTCGTAGAGGTTCAGTTTGGTTGTAAAATCAAATCAAACGGATGGTGGTAGGGAGATTCAAGAACTCAAGAATTGACTGTTTTTGAATGGTGTTCAACATAGAATGTCTTATCCTTGTACGTCTAAACAAAATGGAACGACAGAAATGAAACATCATCATATTGTAGAGTTTGGATTAACGTTATTGGCTCAAACATATTTTTCTTCTTAAATTTTGGAGCCACGCTTTTACCACTACTATATTTTAATTAACAAATTACCTACATATGTTTTATGAGGTAAATCACCATATGAAAGGCTTTATTGTCATTTTCCAAATTAATCACGTATGAATGTTTTTAGGTGTATTTGCTTTACGTATCTTGAACCTTTCAAAATTCATAAATTGGAATTTAGATCCAAAAAGTGTTTGTTTCTTGGCTACAGTTCACTTTACATAGGGTATAAGTGCATGGATGAAGGTGGTAGGATGCTTGTTTTTTGACATGTAATTTTTATGAATGTGAGTTTCCGTTTTGTACTTTCTTCTCAAGATAAATATGCAAGAACTTCTACGTGTGTGCCTTTAGTTGTGCAACAAACTAATCCTGCTGATAGTTCTCAATTGAGTGATTTATGTATAAATGATAATAATGAAGCTTCTCCCAAGTGTCAATATCAGTATTTACTTGCAAAAAGTGTTGCACCAAGGCAACATCTAGATCAAAAGTCACTCTATTCTATGCTGCTTGTTGTAACAGAGTTCAATCAACGTCCAGAACGATAGTCACTTCAATCCACACCTGCTGCTGAAACAAATGTCGATCAGTAGATTATTGGTTTGTAGGATAATCAATCTCTACTAAACATGTCACCAGGACATGATACACTTTAGTTCGTAGAATCAACAACAGAGTCTAGTTGCTCACCTCAGTTCAAAATAACAGAAACAAGGGCTGTTTTTGGAGAAGTTCAGTCGTTACTTCCTGAATTTTCTACAAAAATTCCTATGTAGATTGTTGATGCCCCAGAAGTTAGGCAACCACTAGGTGTTGTTAATATTCATCCCATAACCACCGGAGCCAAGAATGGAATCAAGGAGCCCAAATCCAACCAAGCGAAGACTTATTCTTTTCCTGTTATGGGAGATGTATGTGAGCCAAAGAATATACATGAAACTGTTAAAAGTAGCCACTAGAGAGCTGCAACCCAAGTTGAATATGATGCACTTATGCAGAATAATACTTAGTTTATTGTTAAATTGCCACAAAATTAAAGGGCTGTAAATTGCAAATGGATCTTCAAGGTAAAGCACAATGCAAATGTGTCTATAGTTCGGTATAAAGCTAGGTTAGCGGCTAAGGGATATTTACAATAATTTGGGGCTGATTTTCATGAAATTTTTAGCCAAGTGGTGAAGTTGGTTATTGTGCGGACTATTCTTTTGCTTGCTTTAACAAAGGGTTGGGATTTAAGGTAAGTGGAAATAGACAATGCCTTTCTCAATGGTTATTTAATAGAAGAAGTGTATATGAAACAACCACCGTAATACGAACGAGAAGAGAAGTATCAACACTTGGTTTGTCAATTGAACAAAGCAATTTAAGGCTTAAAATAGGCACCTTGAACCTGATGCTACGAATATGGCTAGGACATTTAACATAAGTACATGTATCGTATTCAAGTAGTCAAAGTGGACCGAGCCATACAACTTCCGAAACTGCGTCTGCAATACTTCTATAATCGGCTTCTTTGGTAGACCGAGCCATTTTTTTCTTATTGGAGCTCCAGGATACCAATTTGTCTCCAAGAAAGACGCAATAACAAGACACTAATCAACGATCATCAATGTTTTGAGCATGTGATGAGTGACTCTATGCCATTGAGATAACGAAGGATTCTTTTGACGACTGTCCAGTGACCCACACACGGGTTGTGCATGTATTGTGTGACTTTGTGGACAGTAAGGTAATGTCTGACGAGTGTGGAACAAATATAACAGAGCTCTCACTATTCTTCAAAAGAACTGAGGATCATCAAGAGGTTCTCTCTCATCCTTAGTTAACTTAGGTGTCACCAACATTTATGTTGTGACTAGTTTAGCCGAGCTCATGTGTGTACCCTCCAACAAATATTTGATGAATTTGCGTTGACTTAAAACAATGTAGTAGAATCTCTCGTTACTTCGACGCAAAGGAAATAGCTCAGCTGGCCGAGGTCTTTAAGTGAGAACTTGATGAGTTGCTACACAATGGTTTCAATAGAAGTAGGTGAGTCGCCAGTATTGATTATGCCATCTACGTAGACAAGCATGAAGACACGAGCATCCTTATATCGCAATACAAATAGGGAAGCATCAATAACAGATTCAAAATATCCTAACGAAAGGAATAAGTTTTTGAGTTTGGCATACCACATCTGAGATGCCTATTTTAAACCATACAGAGCATTTTGTAATCAACGCCACTCAAGTCAGATTATTCAAAGTCGGGTGGTTGAACCAGGAAGACTTCTTCACCAAGTTCACCGTTCAAGAATGCATTATTGACATCGACCTGACGTAACAATCATCCTTTTGACACTCCAACAACAAGGAACACACATTAAAAGTAGTTATTTTAACCACTGGGCTGATTCATGGCCAGGAGTTTGTGATAGCTCTATAGCTACCATGCGAGCCTTGTATTGAGCCACGATGCCATCAACATGGTGCTTAGTCTTAAATAACCACTTACAACCTACAACAGTACGACCAAGAGGTAAAGATTCAACTTGCCAAGTGTCATTTCTTACCAGAGCATTATATTCAACAAGAAAGGCTTGTTTCCAGTGAGGTATTTGAAGAGCATGATTAATGCTTAACGGTGGCTCCTCCTCATCAATCATGTCTGTTACAAAGGCTTTGGGTTCAAATATACTCATCTTACTCCTCATTACCTTAGGATGGCAGTTTTTGAGGCTCAGAAACATGTTGTTGATCACCACTAGTATCATCATGTTGAGCTGAGGGGTAAGACACAATCATTTGTTCCTAAACATTACGAGCAGTCCCAAAATCAGTAGACTCATTGTTATGAGAATTTGTGCTACTGGAAGAGGTAGAAAAATCCCACGAATTGAGCTAGTGGTAATGTCCTTAGCTATAACCTGATGATCATTAGTATGATGGGAAGGATTATCATGACCAATGATGGAGCTACTTCTAGGAGACACTTGCTCTTTGAGTCAACATTCAACACGGGTACAGTGAACAAAGAGCTTCACACCAATTGAGTAGGCATGTGACCAGTGCACTCATCTGACTTAACCTTATCATAAGGGAATATTCTTTCATTAAAGACAACATGACTGGAAAGGAAGAATTTAGGGAAAACACCTGCAACCAAAATCAAGCATGTGATTATAAGTAGGCTTCTTTCAATATAATCATTCAAACGAGAAAACACCGCTCAACACCCGAGATAGTAATCGATTGATTAATTGAGTTGTAGTTATCACTACATCTGACCAAAACCGTGAGGGAAGTGAAGCATTAGCCAAAATTGTAAGAGCCATCTCAATCACATGACAGTGTTTGCATTCGACCACACCGTTTTACTGAGATGTTTGTGGACAAGTTAGTCTGTTTTGAACGCTTTCCTTCAAAAGTAAGCTAGAGAAGGGGATATTCGCCACCCTAATCACTCTAGAAAATAAAAATGTTTGCTCCACTCTGAATATGGACCATCTGTTTGAGGGCCTGAAAGACGGCCAGATCTAGGTTTTTATCTCACAAGAGATACAACTTGGTATATCGAGAATAGGCATCGACGAAAGAAATATAATACTTGAACCCATTCAAAGTGATATGTGAAGGACCCCACAAATCTTCGTAGACCAACTGAAATGGTTTATCATATATTGTGTCAGACGCATAAAATGGTAAGGCATGAATCTTACCCATTTGGCACGCAATGCACAAAGGTAGAGAATTTTTATTGAAACTAGTTAAACAAACATCACTACAAATAGTATTAAGCTGAAGTAAAACCTCGCGAGAGGGATGCCCTAAGTGGCCATGCCATATATTGTAATTTAACCCTGACCCTTTAACCATTTTCACTTGAGGACAAGGCACGTGATCATCCAAACCAAACAAATCAAGTTTGTAAAGACCATCAACTTCTTTTCCACGCAGCAACACATATCCAGTTTCTTCATTACGAACCAAACAATCATAAGATGAAATTCCAAAAACACATGGCTGTCCCTAGCAATCTTAGACACCAAAACAAGGTATTTCGTTATACAAGGTACATGAAGAAGTTCAGTCAATTGTAACGAACGGGAAGGAGTACGAAAAGAGGAAGAACCTATTTTGGTAATGGAAAAAGCCTTACCATCCCCAAACAATAACTTAGCAGGACCCGTATATTCTACTCCTTCAGTTACTTCAGCATCATCGGTGGTAACGTGGTGTGTTGCGCCAGAGTCGTGCTGGAGCCACCACGAGTGTTAACACCATGTTCGACAGTTTCATGTGAGTGTTGCAAAATCTGAGCTGGGCAACCACAACCATGCACAGAACCAGTGCTATTGTAATGACAATCATTAGCTGAAGAAGACGAACCACACATGTTCTTTGCTACTAGATGCAATTATACTAGGAAAAGTTTTGTCAAAGCGATACCAACAACGGTCAACTAGATGGCCAAATTTTCCACACAATTGACACTGGAACCTACTTCTTTCTTTACCATGTTCACCTTGATTTCCACGACCACCTTGACTGAACTGAGATTGATTCACCTGAGAGGTATTGGAGACAAAAATTCGATCAGAGTTGCCCGTAGTCACCTGGGCAACATTGGCACTGATGTGAAGGTTGTCAAACTGCTCAAAACTTTTTTGTTACATTTCAGCGTCCACAAGAACATATATAATCCCTTCCAGAGTGAAAGGCTCACGTCTGGCCGTGATAACATCAATGAACGGGTGATACTCCGGGGGCAAGCCAATAAGGATGGTGCAGATTCTTTCAAACTCCGTTATAGTGCTTCCACGAGCAGCCAAAGCATTACAAACTTGCTTGACTTGTGAAATGTACGCCCTCATGACGTGATCACCTTTCTTAGTGGTTTTGAGTTTATAATGTAAGTTCATAAGTATAGTGATTGATTTACTGGAAACAAATGTGCTCAGCGTGCGCCAAACTTCAGCCGCAGTTTCAGCTCCCACAAGCAGAGGCAAGAGCGATGGAGTGATGCTGGACAAAATCCAGGATGCTAGAGCACTATCCCGAGCCAATAAAAACCTCGTACTGTTCATTTTCCATTATAGAACCATCATTAGCGATAACCATCGTCGGTGGGGGTCGAAGATCGTCGCATATAAATCTCTTAAGATAATGATTGCGTACAGCCAATAGAACTTGTTTCCAAATGAGCTAATTGTATTCATCAAGGACAATACTAAGCTTTTTATTTGTAAAAGCTTTACAACTCATTAGAAGAGATTATGATCCACTAGACCCAGCTGTGTTGGAACCGCTAGATTTGAGGCCAGCCATAGCAAAATATCACACAAACTAAAGAAAAACGAGAGAAAAGAAAAACCTCAAATTACCCAGGTCAAAAACGACCGATACCATGTTGTAATATGTGAATATTCATTATGTAAAGGACGAAGAACGAATGAAAAGAACTTCATGTATTAACTGCTATGATTTAATAGTAAAAGCAGTACATATTTATAGTAAAAGAAATTAACTATCTATCAGCTAACAGACGCTCTACCAGGCTAACAACCTCACAATACCCTAACTAAATTCCTTCCATTTCACGAAAACTTTAGCCAGCTGGCAATATTCTAGAATTTATGCTCAACAGTAATAATGTTGTCGCAAAGGTGTCGCAAAGGTGTTGCAAAGGTATTGAAAATCAAAATAACAAAGCAGGGATTGCATCAATCATAGATGGAGCATGTTTTTTGGTCTCAGAAATCTTGAAGTGTTAAAGAACGCATGCAAGTTAATAATGTTGTGACAATATAATAATGCTTTAGTAATTCTAAATGCCATACAAGGCGGATTGCATTTCTTTATCTCAACCTAAATATAATCATTTAGAATGTCATGACATTCAGGTAACATAAATCTTCAAATGCATTACACAATGCTCTCACAAGATTGATGCTATAGAGGATTTAACTTGTATCTCAACACATTACTGGGCAGTTTTTATATTTCTATAAAACAAGCCTAACATTAAGCTCAATAAACACTAATCCATTAACACAACAAAATAAACAAGCATATATTTCATACAATGTAAAAAAAATCTAAACTTAAAATATCATCCACAAAATTGGGTTCAAAAGTAAAAGCATAGAAGGAACTCAAACAATATCGACCATTACTTTCATGGTGCCTCTCCACGTCTAATTGAATATCTCCTCGTTCTAAGCTACCATGTGACGCCGGACATGGTAGCGATTATCCTGTAGGCTGGCTCCAACAGATGATTCATAAGAGAAAATTCACCCAAAACCAGATAAAACAAGTCTCTAGGATTTAAATAAATATTATAAAAATCAAACAATGCAAAAAATCAGTCCACAAGTCGGACTGTTATAGCTAAAAATCGTGTTTATCCAAATTTTGCCAAAAATAGCAAAATTCCAAAAATCACTCTAAATTGAAATTCGAAATAAAACAAGCAATCTGCAAAAAATTCGTCCCAAATCGGGTTTAAATTGACTTCCTAACTGACAAGTAAAATATTACCATAAATAGTAAAAATTATATAAAACGGTAGAATTTGAGGTCGAAAAAAGGCCACATAGATCCATGCTCATGTGGATAGCGTGCGCGTCAAAAGGGGCTTTTCGAATTGGGGTCTTATGCGCGATTCCGACACCCGTAGCCAAAGTTATGGCCAAAAGACTGAAACACGCTCAAAACGGCCCCAATGAGAAACAAATCACAATCAACTCCCGCCTTATCGCTGATCTGCCAACTCATGGTATCTCAGCGCCATTAATGTGCAATCTGACAGCTCAGCATCATTTGTCTCAGATCCCCTGCATCACCATGGTTGCTACGTTGGTAGAGGAAATATAAAAATGGAGACTATAAAAATAAAAATGGAAGAAAGACGGTGTGAAAAGTGTGAAGGCTAGTCCTTTATAAAAATTCCAAAAGTCAAGGCTCCATCCAATGGGAAAGTTCATATTTTTATGCATTTTCCACCCTTGATATTATTCAAATTAGATAGTCGGTCTTCTAGAAGATTCCTTCTACCCACCTGGTGAGTTAGTGGTTACTACAGAATCAGCTCAGCAGTCCAGCCTATCATCAACTTACAGCAATGTCTGCAACACCAACCATAGTCACAACATCAGGGTAGTTGTAACCCCCTAGACCCGGCCTATGCGTTTCGACTAAGTCTAGTGGATCACATACATGATTTTTAAAGACATTTTCTGAAACCGATATCCAATCAATGTAAAACCACATTATTCATGACATGAAATTATAATAAATTATAATATTAAAACTCAACTCTTAAATATAAAACCAATCAGTAATAAATTAATTTAAAACATATCTTAAAAATCAAAACCCCGATAAACTGAATAGTTATAGCAAAAGTATCATAATTATAAAATCCAATACTTTAAAATAGATCCATGTCACCATAATAAAGTCAACTTGCAAGTTTAAAATATTACAATCAGATATACTTCAAGAGATATGTTGATCCTCCAAGTGCTCGAACCGAGGTATCTAACCAACAGTATCTGAAAGGGGAAAAACATTTTCGAAAGGTGAGCTAGGCTCAGTGTGTCCCAACATTACCATAAAATCATAATAGGTACATTAAACAAATCATAGTCCAGTAAATCTCACAAATTCGTAAAAGAGTTTAACTTTTGAAAATCATAGTTTAAACCCTTTTCTGGTACACTATCAGTAGTTCCTAAAATTATTTTCCATATAGCTTACTTTATGCACATAGCAAAAAGAAACCCGACTTAAGGATAGGCTATGAAGCTTGTATTCTTAAGCCCAAGTCAATAAGTCCATATAGCTTACCCTAAGCACACAGCAAAGGAAAGCCGACCTAATGAAACATCTTGGGGCCCTCAAGAGTCACATTAGGCCCATTTATTAGCTTGATCAGAGCTATACAATTGTAGTTCAATCATCCCAAAATCAATATCCATATACCAGTCATCAAAGTCCATAAATCATCAACAATAAATCGGTGTACCAACAATAATAAACCATAGATTTCAATGTACCATATTTCAAAACATATAAAACCATTATTTAGTAAACAGGAACACACCTCGATAATGGGTTCAGATAGTAGATCTACTGATTGCTGGTTTCACCACGCTCTGTTACAGTTTTCGAACGGGTGAATATTGGTATACGTGGTTTAACTGATCTAGAAAAGCTGGGTCGAGTTGTCGAACGATCCAGAGAGTCTCTTGTACCTTCAAACAATAATAATTAATCAACCCCAAAGCTTACTTAATTGTTCAAAGCTAAAATTATTAAGTATATAAGCATTTTTCGGGTTTGACTATCATTTTGGGGTATTTCGAGTCTGAATTTGGCCAAACGGATTGCGGAATCAGGACGTCGAAAAACATAAAGTATGAATTTTCAAAAATTCAGATTCTTGGTCAAAGTCAAAGTCAACCATTTTGACCGTCAATTTGGAGGCCTTCGGGTTCGAATTTGAAGAAACGGACTTCGGAAACGGACTTCGGAAACGGATTCGGGACGTCGAAAACTATTAGAATAAGTATACTCAAAAAATATTTACGGTCGTTTAAGGGTCGGTCAAAGCAATTTTAAGTTTTGGTCAAAGGAAGTCAACGATCACGGTCAACGGTCAACGGCCAACGGTCGGGTCGGGTCAGTCGGGTCGGGTCGGGTCGGGTCGGGTCAGACCGGTCAAACCGGTTCAGACCGGTCAAACTGGTTCGAACCGGTCAAACCGATTTCCAGCCCTCCACACTCCCTGCTGCGGCGCGTGCGGCACGTGAGGCCTCCTCCGGGGGTCTAAAAATTCGGGAAAAATTTCTAAAAATTATTTTAAGCGATTTCGAGATACTTACAAAGATCGGTTCAAATTTTTGAAAGGCGGAGAGCTCGATTTCAACTCGGCCGAATCTTTGACTGCTCCACCTCCTCACGCGCCGCCGTCGACGGCAAATAAGGTTGATACCGGCGGACTCGAAACGACACAAGGAACACGATGGTGCAGGAGGTGTCGTAAACGGAGCAACGATCGGCAGTGAATTTAAGATTTTCCCGGCGATAGAGCTAACAAAAACGTCGAGACTTTGACTGTAAATTCCCGACGTTTGGCAGCGTATCGCTTCAATTAAATTGAAGGATTTGTTCCACGCTCGATGATGAACACAACTGTGGTTTTAAAACGACGATCAAAATTTTGACGGCGTCGGAATCGGAGTTGGAAACTGCGTATGGGAAAGGAAAATTGGGAGCATTTTGGTTCTGAAAATCAGAACTAAATGCACGCTTATAATCAATGCTGCCGACAGTTTTAGGGTAAATTCAAGGCTTGGTCCTTGGATTTCCTTCACTTCTAAAATGACCTATAAACTCTCATAAATTTTGATTTAGTCACCAACAATTTACCAATTTTCACAATTAACCTCAAATTTCAATTAAATATTATTTTGTAAATATTCGAGTTGCTAGAATTCTCCCCCTCTACAAGAAATTTTGTCCTCGAAATTTACCTTATGAGAACAGTTGAGGAAACTGATCCTCCATTGACTCCAATGTCTCCCAAGTAGCTTCTGAGAGGCCTCGGTTACTCCATTGAACTTTGACCATTGTAATACGCCTATTCCAAAGAACTCGCTCATCTCTTTCTAAGGTTTGAATGGGCTCCTCCTCATATGATAAATCAGGTCTCAGCTCTACTTCCTCAACCTGAATGATGTGACTTGGATCTGGACGGTATCACCTTAACATAGACACATGAAAAACATCATGAATACGACTAAGATGGGAAGGCAACTCGAGCTGATAAGCAACAGGTCCAACTTTCTTCAAAATACGATACGACCCAATAAATCGCGGACTCAGTTTACCCTTACGTCCAAATCTCAATACTTTCTTCCAGGGTGAAACTTTTAAAAAGACCTGATCTCCAACCTCAAACTGTATATCTTTCCTTCTCTGATCTGCAAAAGATTTCTTCATATCAAATGCCTCTTTCAAACGGTCACAGATCAATCTGACTGTGTCCTCTGTCTCCCGCACTAACTCAGGTCCCAAAGTCTTCCTATCACGTAACTCATCCAACAAATTGGGGTGCGACACTTACGCCCATAGAGTGCTTCATAGGGTGCCATACGAATGTTGGTCTGGTAACTGTTATTATAAGCGAATTCAGCCAAAGGCAAAAAGTTCTCCCAGCTACCATGAAAATCGATTACAAACCCCGTAACATATCCTCCAGAATCTGAATTACTCTCTCAGATTGACCATCAGTTTGTGGGTGGAAGGAGGTACTATAATCCAATCTCGTACCCAAAGCCGTATGTAGCACCTTCCAAATCTCGAAGTAAATCTCGGATCTCGATCTGAAATGATAGATAATGGAACACCATGCAATCTAACAATCTCTGAAATATACAGCCTCGCCAACTTGTCCAACGTATAATTTACACGTACAGGAATGAAGTGAGCTGACTTTGTAAGTCTGTCAACAATCACCCAAATTGAGTCCTTTTTCGAAGGAGTCATAGGTAAACCAGTAACAAAATCCATAGTAATACGCTCCCATTTCCATTCAGGAATCTTGATAGGTTGTAACAAACCTGATGGATGTTGATGTTCTGCCTTAACTTGCTGACAAGTCAAACACCTCGCCACAAAATTCGAGATGTCCTTCTTCATGCCGACCCAATGATACCTCTCTCTCAAATTCCGATACATCTTATCTCCACCGGGGTGCATAGCATATGGACTACTATGAGCCTCCGTGAGGATAGTCTGCCTCAACTCAGCATCATCCGGCACACAATACTAACCTTTGAAGCATAAAACTTCATCCTGATCAAGGGCGTAATCTGAGCTTGTCCCTTGCTCTACTAGCTCAAAGATGGAAAGCAAGGAGCTATCAAGGGGCTGCTTAGCTTTGATCTCATCAACCAAGGTCGGCTTAACTTGTAATTCTGCTAACAGAGTGCCATCGTCATATAAATTCATCCTGGCCATTAAAGATCTCAACTCTGTTACCGTCTTTCGACTCAAAGCATCCGCTACAATATTAGCTTTACCAGGGTGATAATCAATCATAATCCTTTAGAAGCTCTAGCCAGCGTCGCTGTCTCAAATTAAGCTCATTCTGGGTCAGAAGATACTTTAAACTCTTATGATCCGTGAAAATGTAACACTTCTCTCCATAAAGATAGTGTCTCCAAATCTTCAAGGCAAAAATCACTGCTGCTAACTCCAAATCATGAGTAGGATAATTACACTCATGCGGTCGCAGCTGACGGGATACATAAGCCACCACCTTACCTTCATGCATTAGAACACAGCCTAGTCCTGAGTGTGACGCATCACTATACACTGTAAAATCCTTCCCGGACTCTGGTTTAATCAACACTGGTGCTTGAGTCAATAATGCCTTTAATTTCTCAAAGCTCTCCTGTTGTGCCTCACCCCAGTCAAATGGCACATTCTTCCTTAACAACTTTGTCAAAGGAGAAGCAATGATCAAGAAGCCCTCAACAAAACGTCGATAATAACCAGCCAAGCCCAAGAAACTGCGGATTTCAGAGATATTCTTGGGTCGTTTCCAATTCACAATAGCCTCGATCTTGCTTGGATCGACCTGAATACCTCACGCCGAAATAATATGCCCCAGAAACGACACTTCTTGAAGCCAAAATTCACACTTGCTTAGTTTGGCATATAGACGATGCTCTCTCAAAGTCCACAAAACGATTTTCAAATGCTCGTCATGCTCTACCTCAGTACGAGAATATATTAGAATATCATCAATAAAGACCACCATAAATTGATCCAAATATGGTCGAAACACCCGATTCATCAAATCCATGAAAGCTGCAGGAGCATTCATCAAACCAAAAGGCATCACTAAGAATTCATAATGACCATATCTAGTGCGAATGGCCGTCTTGGCAACATCAGATCCTTTAACTTTCAATTGATAATAACCCGAACGAAGATCAATCTTAGAGAATACAGTAGCTCCTCGCAACTGATCAAATAAGTCATCAATCCTGGGTAGTGGATATGTATTCTTGACCGTCATCTGATTCAACTTCCGATAGTCAATACATAATCTTAGCGACCCATCCTTCTTTTTCACGAACAGAACTGGAGCTCCCCATGGTGAAGTACTATACCGAATAAATCCTTGATCGAATAATTCTTACAATTGGACCTTCAACTCCTTAAGTTCTTTTGGAGCCATACGATAAGGTTCCATAGAAATAGGTGTAGATCCCGGATAAGTCTCTATCTCGAACTCTACCTCTCTATCAGGAGGTAAACCAGGCAACTCCTCTGGAAAGACATCAGGAAACTCGCTAACTGTACGGATCTCTTCGATCTTGGATAATAAACTTTTAGTGTTCAAAATACAAGCAATGAAAGTCTCATACCTCTTCCGGATCATACGATCAATTTCCATAGCTGAAACTATATTGGAGAGATAGCAACACCGTTCACCAATTAACACCACGGTCCGACCATCTGAAGTCTTTAGAGTAGCCCGCTTGTATTCGCAATCCAGATTTACCTTGTGTTTATTCAACCAATCCATCCCAAGAATTAGATCGAACTCCTCTAAAGGAAGTTCCATAAGATCAGCGAGAAAAATTTCTCCCTGAACCTCGAGAGGACAACGCCGAAATACTTTATTTACTAATACCACTTGTCCTGCTGAACTCGTAACTGTAACAGTATTTTCAGTGTTCTCGATCGGAATCTGAAGGTTTCGAGATACCGAGCTCGATACATAGGAGTGAGTGGAGCCATTGTCCAGTAATGCAAAGTATGAGATAAAATAAATAGTAAATGTACCTGCTATAACCTCAGGCTCATCTCTGTCATCCCGACGTCTAGTGGCATAAACCAAAGCTGGTTGTCTAGCCTCAGAAACTATTAGCCCTCTATTTTGCTGAGGTCAGGCTCTACTGTCAGTCCTGGACGCTGAACCACGAGCCTTTACTTGGCTACGATCTCTAATTGGAGTGTGAACTGTAGTCTGAGAACGCACAGGAGTCTGAGTAGCGGTCTGCTCAAACGAAGCTAGCTGAGGACAATCCCTCCGAAAATGACCACTAGATCCACACTGATAGCAAAGACCCATCTTCTTACGACACTCTCCTGTGTGTTGTTTACCACAAAACTCATAGAGGAACCCATGATAATACGACGAGGAACCGCCTCGACTGCCAACTAACGGTGAGGATGTTGCAGGCCTGAAACGTGTATTGCTTCTCTGAGGGACTGAAGTACGAGTCCTTTTCCCGAACTGTGCTGATGACTCCATCGGGCCTAAAATTTTCTTAGATCGTTCCTGTTCAACACGCTCTCTACCAGAAGCTAAAACCTCCACCTCTTCAGCATCTTTGGCTCTGCTCACCAGCACATCAAATATCTCATCCTGATGGGTTACAACTTGCCTACGCAACTTGTATCTGAGTCCAAGGGCAAATTTACGACATCGACCTCTCTCAGTAGGTACCATACTGAATCCATACTTCAGCAACTTCAAGAACTCGATCTCATACTCAGAAACAGTCATGTCTCCCTAAACCAGGTCTTGAAACTACTGACGTCTCTGAGCTAAATAGCGCTCTCCCAGAAAACGACTCCGAAAGCGATCCTTAAAGAAATTCCAGGTCAAACGATCGGTAGGAACACTACTGGTCACTGACTCCCACCAAGTGTAGGCATTGTCATCTAACATCGCCACAACACCCTGATATCTCTTAGTTGAGTCTAAACCCAACTGATCCATGCGTCTCTCTGTATCCTGGAGCCAATCCTCAGCTTCAGTAGGAGCTCCACCAATCGGTCCCCCAAAAGTTCTAACTCCATTGGCAATCAAAGTCTGTGAAATAGGAACCTCTGATACAACACCAGTAGCTCTGACTGCTCCATGTATCAACTGCAGAAATTGTCTACCAAAATTCTCATCCAAAGCAACTCCGGTAGACTCTGACTCAATATTGGTCGCTCCTATGATCGGTGTAGTCATGCCAATACCAGCGGCATGAGGCAGATTCGTTGGGGTCGTAGGAGTAGGATCACCTATCGGAGGTGGGGGATCTACCCGTATCTCATCAATCGAATCTGCAAATCTAGCCACTCGACCTCGTCCACGGCTAGTTCGACGACTACGTCTAGCACTCATTTTGATGGATCTCAAGTTTACTACAGAAGATAAAACTTAGGGTTAGATAAGCACTTGGAGTCTCGAACACAGTTAAAATCTTAATAATTTTGTGACATGGCCTTTGTAACTTGTTTTGTAAAATATTTCAAAACCTTATTTTCAATATGGACTCATACACGGTCCGAGGGTTAAAAACCAAAAGCTCTGATACCAATAAATGTAACCCCCAAGACCCGGCCTATACGTTTCGACTAAGTCTAGTAGATCACATACATGATTTTTAAAGACATTTTCTGAAACCGATATCCAATCAATGTAAAACCACATTATTCATGACATGAAATTATAATAAATTATAATATTAAAACTCAACTCTTAAATATAAAACCAATCAGTAATAAATTAATTTAAAACATATCTTAAAAATCAAAACCCCGATAAACTGAATAGTTATAGCAAAAGTATCATAATTATAAAATCCAATACTTTAAAATAGATCCATGTCACCAGAATAAAGTCAACTTGCAAGTTTAAAATATTACAATCAGATATACTTCAAGAGATATGTTGATCCTCCAAGTGCTCGAACCGAGGTATCTAACCAACAGTATCTGAAAGGGGAAAAACATTTTCGAAAGGTGAGCTAGGCTCAGTGTGTCCCAACATTACCATAAAATCATAATAGGTACATTAAACAAATCATAGTCCAGTAAATCTCACAAATTTGTAAAAGAGTTTAACTTTTGAAAATCATAGTTTAAACCCTTTTCTGGTACACTATCAGTAGTTCCCAAAATTATTTTCCATATAGCTTACTTTATGCACATAGCAAAAAGAAAGCCGACTTAAGGATAGGCTATGAAGCTTGTATCCTTAAGCACAAGTCAATAAGTCTATATAGCTTACCCTAAGCACACAGCAAAGGAAAGCCGACCTAATGAAACATCTTGGGGCCCTCAAGAGTCACATTAGGCCCATTTATTAGCTTGATCAGAGCTATACAATTGTAGTTCAATCATCCCAAAATCAATATCCATATACCAGTCATCAAAGTCCATAAATCATCAACAATAAATCGGTGTACCAACAATAATAAACCATAGATTTCAATGTACCATATTTCAAAACATATAAAACCATTATTTAGTAAACAGGAACACACCTCGATAATGGGTTCAGATAGTAGATCTACTGATTGTTGGTTTCACCATACTCTGTTACAGTTTTTGAACGGGTGAATACTAGTATACATGGTTTAACTGATCTAGAAGAGCTGGGTCGAGCTGTCGAATAATCCGGAGAGTCTCTTGTACCTTCAAACAATAATAATTAATCAACCCCAAAGCTTACTTAATTGTTCAAAGCTAAAATTCTTAAGTATATAAGCATTTTTTGGGTTTGACTATCATTTTGGGGTATTTCGAGTCTGAATTTGGCCAAACGGATTGCGGAATCAGGACGTCAAAAAACATAAAGTATGAATTTTCAAAAATTCAGATTCTTGGTCAAAGTCAAAGTCATTCACTTTGACCGTCAATTTGGAGGCCTTCGGGTTCGAATTTGACAAAACAGACTTCGGAAACGGATTCGGGACATCGAAAACTATTAGAATAGGTATACTAGGAAAAGATTTACGGTCGTTTAAGGGTCGGTCAAAGCCATTTTAAGTTTTGGTCAAAGGAAGTCAACGGTCAAGGTCAACGGTCAACGGTCGGGTCGGGTCAGTCGGGTCGGGTCGGGTCAGATCGGTCAAACCGGTTCGGACCGGTCGAAACCGGTTCAGACCGATCATACCGGTTCGGACCGGTCGAAAACCGATTCGAACCAGTCAAAACCGGTCAAACCGGTTTACAACCCTCCACTCTCCCTGCGGCGGCGCGTGCGGCGCGTGAGGCCTCCTCCGGGGGTCTAAAGATTCCGAAAAATTTTCTAAAAATTATTTTAAGCGAACCGGTTTCCAACCCTCCACTCTCCTTGCGGCGGCGCGTGCGGCGCGTGAGGCCTCCTCCGGGGGTCTAAAGATTCCGAAAAATTTTCTAAAAATTATTTTAAGCGATTTCGAGATACTTATAAAGATCTGTTCAAATTTTTGAACGGCGGAGAGCTCTATTTCAACTCGCCCGAATCTTTGACTGCTCCACCTCCTCACTCGCCGCCCTCGACGGCGAACAAGGTTAACACTGGCGGACTCGAAACGACACAAGGAACACGATGGTGCAGGAGGTGTCGTAAACAGAGCAACGATCGGCGGTGAATTTAAGATTTTCCCGGCGATAGAGCTAACAAAAACGTCGAGACTTTGACTGTAAATTACCGACGTTTGGCAGCGTTTCGCTTCAATTAAATTGAAGAATTTGTTCCACGCTCGATGATGAACACAACGGTGGTTTTAAAACGACGATCGGAATTTGGACGGCGTCGGAATCGGAGTTGGAAACTGCGTATGGGAAAGGAAAATTGGGAGCATTTTGGTTCTGAAAATCAGAACCAAATGCACGCTTATAATCAAAGCTGCCGACAGTTTTAGGGTAAATTCAAGGCTTGGTCCTTGGATTTCCTTCACTTCTAAAATGGCCTATAAACTCTCATAAATTTTGATTTAGTCACCAATAATTTACCAATTTTCACAATTAACCTCCAATTTCAATTAAATATTATTTTTTAAATATTTGGGTTGTTACAGTAGCAATTTGCAATAAAAATATCAAAATTAGCCCAAGAACCAACAATTCACTCTCAATATGCAAATGATGTAAAATATGCTAAAATAAGCATAAAATGATCCTTATTATGCTAATGTTCAAGCTCAACTTAACTAGAAATGTCCCAAATAATAAATATTTTAGAGAGTTATCACTCTAGTTTGAAAAGTATTGACAATATTTGTTATTCGAAATATTTGTGTTAGCAAAATTGAATGCTTCGTTGTTTATAAGAAAGAACGGAGAAAACACAACATATGTCCTCATTTACGTTGATGGTATTATAACCACTGGTAGAGAGAATATTGAATTTCAAAGCGTTATTGATAATTTGAAAAAGGCCTTCTCGTTGAAAGACCTTGGTATTTTGAACTATTTTTTGGGAGTTAAGGTACTATGCAAATCAGATGGTGTATTCTTGAGCCAAAGGAAACCTATAATTGATCTCTTGAAGAAAAGTGGTCTTGAAAATGCCAATGGTTCCGAATTGCAAGTTATTCACTGATGAAGGCAGCTCAATTGAGAATGTAACCAAGTGTAGAAGCATAGTTGGTGCTCTTCAATTCATAGTGATTGTTCAACTTGAGATCACGTTTGCAGTTAATAAAGCTTTTCAATTCATGCAATCACCCCTAGATACTCATTTGTAAGCTGTTAGATGTATTTTACGCTATCTGTAAGGAACACTTGATTTTGATCTGAAGTTCACCTCTTCATCGCAATTGTCTATCATAGGTTTTGTTAATGCAAATTGAGGTTCTAACAGTGATGATCATAGGCCTAAGACAGGATTTTGCATTTTTTTTTGTGATAATCCAGTATCTTGGGGATCTCAGAAGCAGCAAGTCGTTTCTCGTTCTATGATAGAAGCAGAATATTACAGTGTTGTAGTTGTCTCTGCAAATTCTGTTATGCACTTAAAGTTCAAGCATGTTTAATTGGATTTATTTTTTGTGCGAGAAAAGGTAGCTGCTAGAAAGTTGTTGGTGAATGAAGCTCTAGCGTTTGAGTAAGTTGTGGATGTAATGACCAAGACCTTGTCTACACCAGAATTTCAACGAAATCGAACCAAACTGTCTGTTGTGCCTATGAGTATTTACTACAAAAATTTTAAAGAGGAGAAAGAGGGCGACACTCTCATCAACTTTGTTAAAAATAATGGAGAGAGGACCAACTTATTTATACAAGCTTCTATGGTAGAGTTGATTAAGGAAATCTGTAATCTAACAAACTCTCTAACAATTTCGCACCAAATTCTAGCGACACCACACTTTACTAGAGACTCACTTACATTCACCTTGCTTCTTCCAGCTTCATTTGTACGTAATTTGCTCCTCTTTATATTTCTTCTTTTTCTTTTCTCTCAATGTTCAAATTTTAGGAGTCCTAAACAACTTGGTTCATAAGTTTTCAGTTGTGTTAATATTAAAGCAAATAAAGGCCATTTTATAGTGTTTTGAGTTTCTATTCAGGGACCTCTCGGTCTCATTCTTTCTTAAGCAAACCTAGTTAGTCTTGTTGAATAAAGCTTAATTGTGGGTTGCTTTCTTTTTTAAGATCCTTTGCCATCGATGCCACCTAGTTCTACAGCAGATGGCAAATTGTTCGCCGTTGTCCATAAGTAGCTCATACTACTTTAGCCAATGAACAACCGATCAGCTTAGTCTCATGCTACCAGAGTACATGTCCCAACCAGGCCTATCCTTTTACATGTGTAGAATATGATTTGTAAATCCCAAAATTTTAGGGGCCCATATTTTAAAAATTCTGCTAATAAAAAAAAATTATTTTTCAAAAAGTTTATCATCATTCCTTAATTAATTCTTATGATAAGATTTTAAAAAAACTTATATTTTTCTCTTTTATTAATTCTGAGTTGCTTTTGAAGGTAAATTGTATGAAGAGTCCCACATAGTCCGTTATGGGGTATATGAACTTTGTCTTTCTTTTGACAGAGGAGTGGTTTTTCTAGTGCATAATACATTGGAGGTAGGAAGTGGTGTGCACGTGCGTGTCTATTGGGCTGATTTAGAATGTATTACGCATGCTATTTTATTTTTTATGCGTTGGGCAGTTGGATTTTTGAAATCCAAAGCAATGTGTAGTGGGGAACCAATGCACTTTCCATTGCGTTAGTTGTTTTGGTTTTAATAATTTCTTGCAGGAGGTTAGTGGGGCGCAAGAGGGTATTGTGGGGGAGGCGTGCGCAGCTTTGGAGGGTAATGAGACTGATGTGAAGGTAGTGTATGCTGATGGTTTATCGTTCAGAGCATTCGATGTGAGCAGAGGGGTTTTTGTTCTCTTAGTGTTGTTGCTCGCGAGCCCAAGTCTGGCTCCTCCAATCTTTGTCTTTTTAGTTGATCTAGAATTTAAGCGCATCGATTGAGGTATTGGAGGTACAAATGGGTCAATCTGCCTAGGTTTTATTACGACGCAACCATGAAATCTTCTCAAAGTTGCCGAGGTAGTGCATAATGGAGGCATTAAGCATTGCAAGTAGATTTCACTCAAACGTGGTAAGAAGCTGATCAAATATCATATGCCCATAGTGGACGAAGTTATCAATCAAGATGAAGAAATTTTAGTACGGTAGCCTTTTGTATTTAGCTCGGTTGCGGTCTCTTCATCGACTTTTTCTATGGTTTTCCGCTTTGGAGCTTTTGGAAATGTTTTTGTTGTCTATGTTACGCTCTTGCGGTCATTGTTCGCGTTGATGTTGTCGAGGAAGCCTTTTCGGTTGGATTTGTTGTTGTTTCTTAGATGGTTGTAGTTTGTGCTTATTTTGGTCGGTAGTGCTTTTTGTTATTGAGTTGCTTTCAATTAGGTGTTGGTGATCTTTGTATGCATGGTTTTCGTTTTTGGGTTGTGTTTGTAGTGTTCTCTTATGTAGCACTCTTTTCCTCCAATTAGACTAGGGAGGTTTTTAACGAGGCTCATAAGTTGTTATTCGACTCTTGATTTTAATAAATCTTCATTCTTATAAAAAAATGATGTCTAATGAAAAAAAAGTGTTATTTATATTTACCCTAATTTCAAACTTCTCTGATCTTCTTTATCATCTAAAATCCAAAAAAGAAAATTCGTACTACCACTTTTAATTAGTGTTGTTGATTTTTTAATTGAAGAATTTGTAGATTTTAGGAATTTGAAAGTTGTTTTTACTCCAATTTGATAGTCATATTGAATACTTGCAATTTGGTTGTTTCAAAGTTTTATTCTTCTAAATTTTCAGGTTCTTTCTATCATTTTTGGTTTCTAATTTATCATTTGATATCTTTCTTTAAGAATTTGATAATGGGTCCTGCAATTAGAAAACATGATTTCCGATGTGAAAAATGTAAGAAAAAAATGAGAGCAGCTAATTCAATCTCAAATAGGAGCTATTTCTTTGTGAATGAATCACATACTTGTGCTGAAATTAATAATGTTTTTGATGTTGAGGATAAAATTATTTTCAATGATAATTCTGTTAATTTGAATGACAACGATGATAATTATGTTAATTCGATGAAAATATACATTTTGACAAAGATAAACCTTTAAGTGATGGGGATGTGTTAATTCAAAATGACAATTTGAATCTTATTAGTGATAATTACACTTGTGAGAATATTGACAATGATAGTTTAAATGTTAAAAATTGTTAGGTATAGCTCATAAATATACCGGTAAATCCTTACAAAGAAAGTCTTATAGTGGGGGTTACGATTATGTGAGTTGGGGGTGCGGCCCAGTAGTACGGTACAGGGTTATTTTTTTAAATATGTACCAGGGTTTATTTATTATAAAAGGAGATGTAACCTAAACCTAAGAGATATTGAATTAAATAAAAAAAAAAATTCTAGCGCCGCCTAAGGCATCAAGGACGTAAGCACATTGCTGAACCTCGTTAAAATTCTTGTGTTCTTTTTGTTTTCTTTACCCGATTATTCAAATTTTGGTATCAGATGTCAGGAGCCAAATTTGAAGTTACGAAATTCAATGGTCAGGGTAACTTCGGATTATGTCAAACAAGGGTGAAGGATCTGTTGGCGCACCAAGGGATCTTGAAGGCTTTGCGACCTACAAAGTCGGCATCGATGGAGGAGGAAGATTGGGAAGAATTATAGCAGCGAGCGACAGGAACCATACCATTATTTTTGGAGGATGAGGTCATGTATCACGTCATGCATCTGTCATCTCCAGATGAAATTTAGAAGAAGTTAGAAAGTCAGTTTATGTCCAAATCCTTAACGACGAAAATATATCTAAAGCAGTGGCTGTATGGGCTGAAGATGCAGGATGATCATGATTTGGCGCAACACGTGAATGTCTTCAATCAAATCATTTTTGATTTGGCTCGGCTTGATGTGAAAATTGAGGATGAAGACAAAGTGATGATTCTGTTGTGTTCGTTGCCTCCTTTATGAACACATGGTGACTACTCTTACATATGGGAAAGAGACTATCAAAAGTTGAGGAGATTACTGCAGCCTTGTTGGCTTACAACCAGTGGAAGTAGATTGCAGGGAAAGCTCTCAAGCTGATAGCTTATATGTCAAGAGTAATCGAGATCATGGACGGAAGCCAGAGAAGAAAGGGTCTGGGAAGCGGAGTTTCTGATCCAAATCTAGGGATAAGAAGACAATTCACTATTACAAGTGCAATGAGGCGGGATATATGAAGCGAGACTATCCGAAGTTGAAAAAGCAAAATGATGAGAAGCGTGATGACTTATCCAAGTCTATGAATATGGTCGAGGATGACAATTCTGATTGTAGTGAGGGTGATATGCTCTCTATTTCAACGACTCAATTGACGGATGCTTGGATTCTTGATTTTGGATGTTCTTATCACATCACACCAAATAGGGAATGGTTTTCGACATACAGGTAGGTTAATTTTGGTTCTGTCTATTTGAGTGATGATCGATGTTGCAATATTGTTGGTATTGGTTATGTTTGAATTAAGATGTATGATGGTTCTGTTCGGACGTTGTGTGGTGTTCGCCATATCCCATATTTGAAGAATAATTTGATTTCTCTGGGCACTTTGCACAAGAATGGTTTTTACCCTAAGGCTGATGAAGATAGGGAAATCATTTGGATTGTTAAAGGAGCTTTAACTATGATGAAACGAAAGATGACTGCAGGGAATATTTACAGATTATTAGGGAGTACCGTTGTAGGTGGAGTTCATTCTGTTGAGTCCTGTGAGCATACTACCAAACTGTAGCATATGCGTCTTGCTCATCTTAGTGAGCATACTACCAAACTGTAAGCTTGATTTTTGCAAGTATTGTGTTCTTGGTAAACAATCTAAAGTTTGTTTCAAGACTAGGAAGCACACAACTAAAGGGATTCTTGATTACGTGCATTCTGATGTATGGGGGCCTTCCACGACATCGTCTTTGGGTGGATATAGGTATTATATTACTTTTATTGACGATTTTTCACAGAAAGTTTGGGTTTATTTTTTGAAACAGAAGTATGACGTTTTTGAGAAGTTCAAGCTATGGAAAGCTGAGGTAGAAAACCAAACATGACGAAAAATCAAGTGTTTGTGGTCTGACAATGGTACGGAGTACACATATTCACAGTTTCTAAACTTCTGTAAAGAGCATGGGATTAAGAGGCATTTTACAGTGCGCAAGACACCACAACAAAATGGTGTTGCAGAACGGATGAATAGGTCGTTGAATGAAAGAGCCAGATATTTGCCGTTGAATGCGGGGCTTCCCAAACACTTCTGGGCTGAGGCTGCTAACATGGCGTGTTATCTTCAATGGATCGCCAAGGGCATCATTGGCCAGGAAAGTTTCAGAAGAGGTATGGACTAGTCATGATGTTACTTTTGATCACTTACGTATTTTTTGTTCTCCTGCTAATGTGCATGTACCTGCTGATGAGAGATCCAAACTTGATGCAAAATCGAAATAGTGCATTTTTCTGGGTTACAAGATAGGTGTCAAAGGATTCAAGTTCTGGGATCTAGTTGCGAAGAAAATTGTGATCAGTAGAGATGTTGTTTTTGATGAACAACCCATGTTTCATCAGAAGAAAGACACGACAGTGGTGGATTTCGAGCAATTTCCAGTTGAGAAAACAAAAACTTCTCAACTGACTTTTGGTGGTTCCGTTACGGTTGATTTACATGATTATAGTCTCTCCAGAGACAGTGTGAGACGAACTAATATAAAGCCTCCGAATAGATTGAGTTTTGAAGACTTGGTCTCTTTTGCACTTATTGTTAGCCGTGATGATCCGATTACTTTTCATGATGCTGTTACTAGTCAGGAAAACGACAAGTGGATGGCTTCCATGGTTGAGGAGATGGAGTCTTTGAATCACAATCGCACATGGGAGTTAGTTCGCCTTCCTGAGGGTAAGAAGCCTATTGGTTGCAAATGGATGTATAAGAAGAAACCAGTAGTAACCGAAAAAGGGGGGAGAAGTTCAAGGCTTGTTTGGTAGCAAAAGGTTTTTCACAATAGAAAGGAGTTGATTATGATGAAATTTTTTCTATTGTGGTCATACACACTTCAATCCGAGCATTACTTGTATTGGTGGCTAGTTGGGATTTACATTTAGAGCAGATGGATGTGAAAACTTCTTTTTTGCATGGTGATTTAGAGGAGCATATCTACATGCAGTAGCCTAAAGGTTTCACTCAACTTGGAAACAACATTTAGTTTGCAGATTGAAGAAATCTTTGTACGGGTTGAAACAGTCTCCAAGATAATGGTACAAACGGTTTGACTCCTATATGATCAAGATTGGCTACAAGTGATGTGAGTATGATTGTTGTGTCTATGTTAAGAGCCTTGATGATGGTTCTTTTATTTTTCTGTTATTTTATGTTGATGATATGTTAATTACTGCAAAGAACATGTATGATGTTATCGGTTTGAAAATTTTATTGAGTTGGGAATTTGATATGAAAGATTTAGGTGCTGCAAAGAAAATTCTTGGAATGGAAATTTGCAGGGACAGAGACTCAAGGAAACTGTGGCTATCTCAACGGGGTTATGTTGAGAAAATGCTAGAAAGGTTTACCATGAACAGCGCAAAACCAGTGAGCACTCCATTGGAAAATCACTTTAAGCTCTCATTAGAACAGTGCCCTAAGACAGATAAGGAAACTGTAGATATGGCAAAGGTTCTGTATTCTAATACTATTGGCTGCTTGATGTATGCAATGGTATGTACTCGTCCTGATTTAGCTCATGTTATTAGTCAAGTTTGTAAGTACATGTCTAAACCTGGTAAGCAACATTGGGAAGCAATCAAGTGGATCTTTAGGTACTTAAAGGGTACTGTGGGACATGGAATTATTTTTGGTAGTCAGCGGGATATTCTTTTGGTTGTAGGATATGTGGATTCAGACTATGCAGGTGATTTGGATAATATAAGATCTACGACGGGGTATGTCTTTACTCTTGGTGGAGGGCCTATTTGTTGGAAGTCTACTGTTCAATCTGTTGTGGCATTATCTACAACTGAAGATGAATACATGGCAGCGGCTGATACTGCAAAAGAAGCTTTATGGCTTACTGGTTTAGTGAAGGAGTTGGGTGTTCAGCAAGGTGGAGTTCAGTTGCTTTGTGACAATCAAAGTACTATTCACTTGGCTAAGAATCAAGTATATCGTGCTAGAACTAAGCATATTGATGTAAGGTTTCACAAGATCAGAGAGTTGGTTACATCTGGAGAGATTTTGTTTCAAAAGGTACATGCTGATGAAAATGCCGCTAATATGTTCACCAAGCCAGTTAAGACAAACAAGTACATGCATTGCTTGGACTTGTTGAATGTTTTGAGTTGTTAAAGAAGTAAGGTAACCCAACCCACATTGAATGCTTTCCTATGGGGCATGATATTCGCCAAGGTGGAGATTTGTTAGATATGACTCATAAATATACCGGTAAATCCTTACAAATAAAGTCTTGTAGTAGGAGTTACGATTATGTGGGTTGGGGGTGCAGGAGTGCAGCCCCGCGGTACGGTACAGGGTTATTTTTTTAAATATGTACCAAGGTTTATTTATTATAAAAGGATATGTAATCTAAACCTAAGAGACATTGAATTGAATAAAAAAATTCTAGCGCTGCCTAAGGCACCGAGGACGTACGCACATTGCTGAACCTCGTTAAAATTCTTGTGTTCTTTCTATTTTCTTTACCCGATTATTCAACAAAAATAATATTAATACTAAAAATTTGTTTGATATATTTGCCCCTAGAATTTGGAATAATCTTAATGTTAATATGATTAACTTTTTAGTAGCTAAGGGCCCTAACAGAAATTTGTCAATAGAGAAAGGTTTTAAACATAATTTTTCAAAGCAATTTTCTTCAACATTATATACTAGAGTCACTATAACAAAATTGTTCATTAGCGGCATTTTTTAGTTTGATAACGGCATTTTTAAGCGTATCTAAAAACATTCGTGGCGATAGCAAAAACGCTGGCCATACCAGCACCGCTAAAGTTAGCGGCATTTGTGGAAAAAAACGCCGCAAAAGATTGGATCTATAGCGTCGCTTTTGGAACAAATGCCCGCAAAAGATCGAATCTATAACATCGTTTTTGGAACAAACGCCGCTAATTACCGTTCTTGTTCTAAGATTAATTTATATTTTACATATTTCATTTCTTCTCTACATCACCTAAATTTAATATCATGTAGCTTTATTTAATTAACATCAAACATAAATTTAAAAAACAAAAATAAATTAAAATTTATAAACATTAAAATTAAATGTAATGTGGTTTGACATTGTTCTCTAGAATTTAGTCTAGGTACTTTCATTTTCAATTAAAAAAATATTATTCACTAGAATTTAGTCTTCATTGTTCTTTCGTTTGAGTCTTCCCACTGCTTGTCACGCCATAAGCAAATATGGTGCATGTGAACAAAATTTAACACTGTAAGATAAAAGAACAAGTTTTGAGAAAATACAAATTAAACGCCATAAGGAGACTTTGGTCTTAGAACAACAAATCATGGTGCTCAAAGAAGGAAATGTGTTACCTCCTCAAGGCTAGAGCTTCATAATTTCTTCGCAGAAAATACAAATTAAACTGCTTTTCACACCATAAGCAAATATGGTGCCTCTTGTGCATACTGTTTGCCAACAGTTCTCAATGATGCTGCATTTAGTAAGTTTTCTAGTGAGCATGCTTTTTCAAAAGCTTTAAGGCAGTTCTCCGACCAAAACCAGGAACCAAATGTTGAATCCCAGGAACACCATCAACCTCATCACCCATGATGCATCCTACAAAATTACTTAATGATTACTTATACACATCATCCCAGAGGAGGACTAGAACACTAGGAAAACTGAGGAGAAGCAAAGTCATGGAGCATTCTTTTACCAAAAATGAAAAATTAAGATGGGAGAGCTGTATATTCTAATTATCAAACAAGTCCCTTCATTCCCTTTTTTTTACTTTTATATTAATGGAACTTCCGCGTTAAGGGTCAATTCTCAAAATATTCGTTTATTATAAATCTAAAAGGACATGGAGGAAAACCAAAATATTTGAAGCCATTGCACCTGCATCACAACTAGCACCATATAAGCCAACCCCCTGTGTAATAATTAGTTTGTTTAACTTCATTTGAAGCTATTCTTCTTTTCAAAGTTGAAGGATTTAAAGTGATCCAAAGTAGGAAAACAATTCAACACTTGAAGCATATTAAAGTAAAAAGAAAGAACCAAACACTTTGCACTCCCCCCATAAAGATAACCACAAGTAGACACCAGACCAAAAGTAAGAAACTGTTAAGTTGTAATGAAACAGGAATAATGTCATGCCATACTCCCACATCTTTATTTCTCTAAAACAACAACAAACATAACCCTAGTAAATACATTTTAATTATATAGTGAGATTTTGCAGGTTATATTATCTTATTGGACTAGTTACTGCATGCCCAAAATAAGCAAAATAACACAATTAAAATTATGTACAGAATTGCCGATAAACTATAGCACTGAACACGACTCATTAATATGCATACAAATAAGATTAAAACGGTATCAGAAGTTATATAATTGCTGTCTTACACTTACTATCACCGAAAAGAAAAAGGCACGCATACTTACTAAGGCTCAAGTCAGAGTGCGGATCACAATTATATTGAGCCATGAAGTGCTTCAGAGTGTAAAAACACCACCGGTCTAACTCCGCCAGAGGCATAACAATTTGAACATTTTCAGAAATCAACTGCTTAAAATCCTTATCAGGAGAAGCAATAACCACACGATATCCTCTTTCTAATACTTGTTCCACCAGTGTGGCTACGACATCATCAGCTTCATTTCCTTCAACTTTTACGACCTGCATGATTTAGGTTCACACAGATGAAACCAATAAAACAAAAAGGATGGATCAACCAACATTTTAGTATCAATGTCCATCTGCATAATGTTCTCATAACAACTATGACATTGAGGAATATGGTCGCAAATGAATTGAAGTCGTAATGCAACTTTCTGGCCAACAAATATATATAATTTTCTTCTGAAAAGATCTATTTGGATTCTTAACAATTATTTGAACTGAGCTAGTTACTATTCTCTTCGGCTATATACTAAATAAAACCAATCATCCTTACCGTCCTGAAGTATTTTTAATGTAAACACAAGTTGATTTGGCAGTTTGCGTTGCATTTGTTTCTCTAAAACCTAGACAGGTCATGCTAGCAACCAACACACCACCATTGTAACTGAGAACATTCTTCCATAAATTTATAAACCATATTACTTTTATTATCTAAGCTTCTTAACCTCTTTTCAGAAGAAAATGAAATTAAAGAGGTTCGCTTACAGGCACATTGCATTTTCTAAGAACATCCATGATGAGTTGCTGTGATCCCCCAAATCGACTCCTAACATATTTTTTGAGGTTGTTGGTCGTGGAAAGAATTTCCTCCTATGTGCTTTATATGAAGGCAACAACTGTCTCCGCTTTTCATTACAGTTTTCACCATCAAAAACCTGAAACAAGAAAATAAATAAAAGAAGGTGAAATGTCTAACCACAACCAAGTTATTGCGTCTGCAAACATAAGACAATGGTTTGTTTGTACTTCTTCTATATGCTTTTTACATTTAACCGTTCATCCCTCAAAAATTTATGAAATGTAACACGAATAATAATTTGCAAAAGCATCATCATCACTGTTATATTTATTAAAACTGAACAATTATGCAAATTGTAACACAAATTCAAACATAATTGATCATGTATAAGTAAAAGCTATCATTTTACTATTCATATAATATATATTTTAACTTTCAATTCTTCAAGAATAAAAGTAATTTCCTTCACATCCCAACAAAAATTTCTATTGTAATTGGAAACAAAAGAGAAAATGAAAAGTTCGTTTCCAAGTAAAATAGATATAAAAATCTTACGGCAATAACAGGGTCGGCGGGGCAGACTTGAGAGAAGAAAAGAGAAACCCAGTGACAAAAAGATTGTAAGCTTGGTTTATTTCCAGCATAACAAAGAGGATTAACGTCCAAGAAGAATACCCTTTTCTTTCCTTTGCTCTTCGTTTCATTTTCAAGACATTCTCTTACCAGCAAAACTTGTTCACCAACTGTTTGGTTAAAAGACCCAACAACTGAGGACGAAGAAGACGCAACGATGGTTTTAATCTTCCATGACTTTGTTCTTTGTGGGACAATTTCGGTTGTCTTTTTTCTGGACTTTCCATTTGAAACTGAACGAAATGGATTTGGAGGCAGACTGGGAGAGAGTAAAATGGCTAGGGCTACAGAAGATTTAAAACTGACTAGGGCGGAAAGTAGACAAAAAAAAAAATGAAAAATGGCTAGGGCTAGTGGAGATTTAAAACTGATTTTGCTGCGTTTAACTATACAAACGCCAATTGTGTAACTAATTGTAGCGTTTTTAATTAAAATCGTCACTAATGTTAAAAACATTTGTGGCTTTACTGAAAAACGCCACTATATATAATTTTATTGCGGCATTTTTGTAAAAACGCCACAAAGTACGATTCATTTGCGGTGTTTTTTACCAAAACGCCGTTAAAGTTATAATTTGTTGTGGCGTATATTAAAAAACGAAACTATAGGTGAACCCTATTGCGGCATTTATATTAAAACACCGCTAAAGTACTAATATGTTGTAGCATTTATTGAAAAATGCCATATAAATAGACATTTTGCGGCGTTTATTGAAAAAACACTACTATAGATGAACCCTAAAGCTAATGTTTAAAGTTACCATTTTGTGGCATTTGGATTGTAAACGCCGCTATATGTTTAAAGTTAGTGGCGTTTTGTTACCCCCTCAGACCGATGCGGATAGCCTGATCCAATCTGGAGTGTCACATCAGGGCCACCAGAGCGACCCACTGTAAAAATAATAGAAAATTTAAAACTTTTTTTACAACATGTAAACTCATAAAATAATTTATTATTATTCAGAAAT
Organism: Hibiscus syriacus; assembly: GCF_006381635.1. Classification (NCBI taxonomy): domain Eukaryota; kingdom Viridiplantae; phylum Streptophyta; class Magnoliopsida; order Malvales; family Malvaceae; genus Hibiscus; species Hibiscus syriacus. The sequence goes on from NW_024063442.1 coordinate 45,812, forward strand.
AAAACAAATTTTTTAAACTCAGATACAAAACAAAATACAATCTACATGCCCCTAATCACATGTACTATACTCTGCAAGCAACGCCAGAAGAACTCCCTTACTGATGTTGATAGCTGCACTGGTACGATTCTTTTAACCTGCAATGGTGAGTAATAGAGTGAGCTTCGAAAAGCTCAGTAATACAGAACTACTAGTGATGCTGCAAGACATGCCAATAAATGGAAAGCCATATAATTTCTTAATTAATCAAACGTATACCGGTTTTCGGAATAATCAGGAGTTCCACTAGTAGTTCAACGAATAGAAGCCATGAATATCTCAGTTCATAGGAAGTATTTATAGTATCACATTTTCAAGAGATCGAATAGGGTGTCTAGTGTGTTCCAACAGTACGATAAAATCATAATAGGTACACTAATCAAATGATATTTCAGTAAATCCCATAAACCATACTGTAGTTGAGCTTTTTAAACTCGTATTTTAAAACCATCGTATAAAGAGTTAACCTAAGGGAACATCTTAGGGCCTGAGAGCCTACCCAAGAAAGTTCAGGGCCACGGGGCCTACCTAAGAACACATCTTAGGGCCGCAGGGCCTACCCAAGAATGATCTCAGGCTGTAGAGCCTACCTAAGAGTCACATTAGGTCCATAAAAACTTTCCAGCTTAATCAGAGCTGTACTTTACAAATCTGTATTTCCAAGATACAATTTATACAACGATACAATTCCATAAGCCATCACCATTAATTCGGTGCATCCATAAAACATATCCATAGATTTCAGTGTACTTCATGTTAAAACAATAAAACAATTTATTAAAATATAAGGAACACACTAGAGAAATCCCAATATTTATTAGAGGCATTTTGTAGTTATCAATATGAATAACATGAACTTGTGCAATTTGATTGAATTACAGGAGCAAGAACTTATTGAAGAGAATCAATTTCTAACCGATCTAATCAGACATTTTAGATTGATACTGTAGAATTCCACCATGTTTTCTTGTGCATCAGGAAAACGTTCAGGAACCTTTATACATAATAATTCTAGATTCAGATTTACTACGAGTAATTCCATTACCCAAACAATCAAGGGTATTTAGGAATATACTTAAATTCATAGGATCTTAGCTCAATTGAACCAAATAGGGTATTCATAATCTTTTCCTTCTGTGTTACATGGGTTTTCAGACATGACTAAAGTGATTTAATATGAAAATGTAGAAACAAAGATTCAAGACATTTACAATCCATGTTAATCGATCAGCTTATCGAACAATTCAAACTGAACAACTCTTAGAACTAATGCATGTCGACCCGTCAATTTACTTCCTTTCCAGAGAATTTACTCTTTAATACTAACAATTCTTGTCTATAAATCATCTTCGTAATCATCGCTGAATAGATCTTCCAATAGTCTTTATTTCATTTCCATGTTTCAACGATATCAGGAAATACATACGTACTTGATTCATGTTTTATGACCCATAAGGACAATTCATCATGTAAGTTCAACAGTGTTTCCAAACTCATCCAATCACCTATTTAATCCTCAGTTATTGAGATTACTCAGTTCTTTTAGCAATCAAGTCTATCCCGATTACTTTAGAGCTTTCTAGATAATCTAGACATTTCTAAATTTCTGATACATATTATTCTTTCATTTAATTTAATTTGGTCTTCATGGTTGATTTGTCTAACGAATATCCATTTCTTATTACCAAATGCGATCTAGAGATTAGCTGAGCTGAGTACTTTCAAAATTATCATCGAACCAAACTTGAGAAGACGAACACACATTCAAATAATGCCTAAGTCGTTCAAGTACTAACATATCATTAGCGTTGGTCAACTCACTTAAGCTGAATTCCATAACTTTTAAGGGTAGTTCAACACCCATGTTTATTTGGATTCCTTAATTAATCCAAAACATTTACTTAATCTAGACCATAAGGGTATTTTGGTTATTTTGGTGCTCAGTTTTATTCCTTTATTTACAGAGCTCGAGGATATTCAATCATTTCTGAGCTTGTTGATATTATTGGGTCATTTCCATTACAGGGGTATTCTGGTCATTTTACAGATCCAGTGTATTTCAACCCTTCATTTATATCTGATCTTATTATTTAATTCAAACGTATCATCTTTTCCAGACCTTTCGAATCATTCTGACAAAAGAACACCCTTGATAATTTATTCTTAACTCAGATATTTTCAGGTCAATTGCCTTCTCCGAAGTTACAAATAGGTTATCATAAATTTTCTATACAAAGATGGATCTTTACAATTTAATCTGTAATTTATCGAGTTAAGTACGAATCCTCAAAGTACTTTCTCATTCAGGGTTAACTCAACTATTTTTACCACTCAAGGGCATTTTCGTAATTTCTTAACCAGATAACTTCATTATTAACTCTTAACAAAAATAATATAATATAGAGACTCTATGGTTAATTGTTTTCCCGAACATTCTCTCATCTTGAAATGATTCCTTAACAGACTTATAGATTCTTGCCCAAACCCTCTTGGAGTTAAAAACCGATTATCCAAATTTTCTAAGCAAAACTAGTATTTCCTATGCACATCAGTAGTTTCATCATATCAACATGTCTTTAAAAACCTCTTATATCACTTCCATGGTCAAATCTTATCTTTTTACAATGTAAGGGTATTTTCATAATTTTACCCTACCGGAGTATTCTCATAATTTCTCATCCAAGTACCTTTAACATTTAACCTTTAATGACATATATTATAAGCTACAAATCCATGATAATTCCTTTATCACTAATCACATAACTCATAATATAATTCTAACAATCCATCAATTTCTTATATTAATCATCTGAACCATAATCAGTTGCCAAATTTCTACAGTATTCGGATCGATTGTAGAAATTCATTAACTACACAAATAAGACCAACATTATCTTATTCATGCATTTACCAATATTCACATGTTCCATAAAGCATAAAGAGGTAGTAAAGTATTAGCTCGATTTCTATGCAATGCCGATCGACCATTAAATTCCATTCGAACGCCCTTGATCTTGAAATCATCTTCCAATAATTCCTCATATACATAACAATAAACATTTCATAAAAAACAGGGCTTAATTCCAAAAAACGGATCGAATCGGGTGATTAATCAGTGAAAACAACTTAGTGGGTTCGAATTTGGCAAAACGGACCCCAAAAATGAATTCAGGACGTCGAAAAACGTCATAATAGGTATACCCGGTCAAAGTCAAAGGTCGTTTAACGTCCGGTCAAAGTTCTGGTCAACGCCGGTCAACGGTCAACAGTCGACCATTTTACAAAATATCATCCTAACCGAAATTAATTACAAATTTAGCCACCTTCTAAAGATATTTACAAAACTAACACCCAAAGTTTACACAAATATCACCCTAAAAAATTAATTGCAAAATTAACACCTCCTAAGCGCAGTGGCGTCGCGTGCGGCGCGTGAACAGTGATAGGGTGTCGAAAAATTCCTAAAAATTAGTTTAAGGCATTTTGAGACACTTACTAAGCTCAGTTCACAATTTTGAACGGAGGAGAGCTCGATTTTGAAACATAAAAAACTTTGACTTTCTCACCCCTCCACGCGCTGGCGACGACGGAGAAATGGAGGACACCGGCAGACTCGGAATGATGCAAGGAAAACGATGGTGTGGGAGGTGTCAAAAACGGATGACCGAATCGTCGTGAATCGACAAAAAACCAACTGAAATCAAGTTAAAACCGATGATACTTCCAATTGAAATTAACGACGAACGAAGATGATTCATAACGAAAGGTTTGAGGTGTTTTGTTCTTTGGTTAACAACGAACACGATGATGGTTTCGGTTCATCGATTGGAGGTCGTACGACGAGTAGATCGGGGTTGAAAGGAGGGTTGAAGGGGAGGAAAACTGGAAAATGTTTCCAGAAAATATACGGGGGAGTTTATATTTTCTCCTAAAGAAAAATAGTCAAATCATGAGTTTAACAATTGAATTTCCTGCACTTTATAAAACGGTATGCCAACTTTGAAATATTATAATTTAATCCATAATTTCTTCCAAAATACCAATTAATTCACCACTTTATAATTTCATAATTTAGCCCCTAAATTGGGGTGTTACACGTTTACTCTCAAAACGCCACGAAAACGTTGCTAAAGAACAATTTTGTTGTAGTGAGTATTGTCAAATGGGGGAAATATGTTGGAGAGTGGTTGATTTATTCCAAAGATCTGAATCAATTTTTGTTGTTGTAAAATATTTTAAAAAAGGTTTGTAAATTTTTTTCATTTTTTTATTAAATATTTTGAGGACCTCATTTTTTTTAGTAGCGCAGAGCTTCCAAATCTTTTGAGACAAAAGATGAGTCTGGTCTCAACCAGAACCCATATCCATAAATATTTAATGTTTACCAAAGTTCTAACTTTTCTATCACTTGAGTAAAGAGCACTCAGAAAGCTTTCCTTAGAATTTTCCTACTAAACACTTTGATAGTAAGTTCGGTCACGACCTCGCTCCAAGCAGTATGACGACACTATTCCGTTCAATCGATGTCCCAACATTGATTAATACATTATATTGTTTGTACTTTTAAATTTAATTCAAGGCACAAGTTTCACGAATCAATTAACCACAAATTGCTTATATTTGTATAGTAATGTAAAATATCTAAAATAACACTATAATACTTAAAATTTTGTATTTCTAATATAAAGATATCAAAATAGCAAAATGAAACTAAAAACATTATAAAATGATGTTAAAACACAGATGTATGAAAAAATTATAAAATGTAAATTATCACACTAAAACACTAAGAAAACACTTAAAATTAAACAAAGTCTATGTTAGAGTTTGATTCAAATTTAAAGCTCACAAATTAATTAATATATAAATTTGAGGAAGTAAGAAATCTAGTTTCATTAGAAGTAGAAACATCTTTTTCGATGAAGAAAATCCACTTTAAGTATATTTATACTTTATAACTTTCCTTTCTAATAGAATAATTATCCATACAAATAGATATTAAGGATTAGAGTTAGAGATAAGAATATCCATGAGGACAACTCTAGTATTCTTATTCTCTTGAAATTAGTAAATTTTCTCCTATTTTGCCTGTGATTTTTCGAAAGGGTTTTCCACGTAAAATCTTGGCGATTATTTTATCATGCGATCATTATGCATGACGTTATCTTCTAAAAAAATTGGTATGAAAGAGTCTTAGTTGTTTGAGTCGATCACGGTAATGACATAGGTGAACATACTATTATATTTTCATATACCAAATGTAATTAATATTTTTTTAAAGAAATTTTAAGATTATATTTGATTCAGTTATTCAAATATAAATTTTTTTTCTAGAGTTAAAAACCCATTTATTCACATATTCTAGAAAATTTGAGTCATATAATTGAAATATTTTAGAAACAATTTTTTCTAAGGGCTTTGGACTTTAATCGATTCAAAAATTATATTTAAATATAGTAGTACCGATACTAAACAAACAATATTAATAATGATCATTTAGTGAAAAAAAGATTGATATTGTTCATGATGTATCAATGAGTATTGATGTTGAAAGCTTAGAATATATTAGTAATACGATACTGCACAAGGTAGTACCGATAATCCCTTTAGTTTTGTAAAAACAATAGGCAAAATTGGTACTGATACTCAAGCAGTACCGATAATACTTATAATAGTAGTATTGATACTCCAAATGATAGTACCAATAATACCCTTATATTTTTTAAACTTATAAATTCCAATATGAAATTTTGGTTCCGATACTCCATATAGTAAAGATACTACTTATAATTGTAGTATAGATACTCATTGGCACAATATCGATCTTCCTCTTCTCCAACGGCTAAATTTTTGTATTTAATGCATGCAGTACTGATACTTCATGCCTGAGTACCAATACTCCAAGTGTCTGAGTAGTATTTATTATGAGGAAACTTCTTACTAATGGCTCTATTAATTCTCGCAACGACTCGAATAGAATTGAATGAAGGACTGTAAAAGCAAGATCCTAACACACATGTGAACACAACACAAATAAAGCCAAAGCAATCAAATAGAGTCAACTTCAAGTCAAACACTCTAAAATATTCTTTTTACTTTCAAGAACACTTGTTTACCTTTTTTATTCTCTCAAGTTTTCTATTTCTTTTGAATTGTGTTTACACACTCATTGTAAGAGATTTTTAATTTTTTCTATTTGTAATTTATTCTTGAGAATAGTTGTATACTTTAGACTTTGGAGTATAAGTCTAAGTGTTTTGTGAGGTCACACCTTACCCTAAAAGATTTGAACAAATTAGTGAATTTGTTAGGGTTTAATTGTATCATCATCAATGGCAGCTCTATCTATTTCCATAATTTTTTGTGAGTCTGGATCCATTTCAATGCCTCCTTGTTTCAATGGTGCTAACTATTCTTATTCAAAAAATAAGATTATGTTATTTATTCAAGCCATCGATTATTTAATATGGGATGTTATCACTGACAAATTATCCATTTCTTTAAAGATGTAAGGAGAGCTTTTGTATCGAAGTTCAAGTCAGAAAGAATCGATGAAGACGGAAGACTCGTTCAACTCAATGCCAAGTCCATGTACATCCTATTTTTGCACTAGGCCCCGATGAGTACAATAGAGTGTCTTCATGCTCAAATACAAAAGAATTTAGGATAACCTTCAAGTCTCACATAAATTTACATCTCAAGTGAAAAAATCATAGATTGACATTCTCACACTCAATCATGAGAATTTCAAAATGAAGCTCGATGAATACATCAAAGTCATGTCTAATCAATTTACCTCTATCATTAATGAATTAAAGGTTTTTAGGAAATTCAACTCTAATGAAGAACTAGTGATAAAATTATTTAATAGCTTGCCAATGTCTTAGGAAACTAAAAGGGTGGTTGTTGAAGAAGCCAAAGACATGGAGGTTCTTACACTTAATGAGCACGTTGGGTCACTTCTCACTCATGAGATAAGACTCAAGAATGAAGAAGAGAAGAAAGTGGAAAAAAAGAAAGTTGGGATTTCTCTCAAGTTTAACAAAGAGGAGAGTGATTCAAGTAAGAACGAATATAATGAAATGGGAATATTTGCCAAAAGATTTAGAAGATTCTTGAAGTCCAATAAAGGAAGAAGATTTCAAAGAAAATAGGGCTTTTAGAATGAAACCGAAGAGAATGATCTCTTCATTTGCTATGAATGCAAAAAGCCGGGACACATTATGTTTGAGTGTCCTTAATTGAAGAAAAGGAGGTCAACCAAAAGGCACAAAAAACACATATAACTACTTGGAGCGATGAAGATTTCTCTAACGAAGAAGAAAAAGAGGTAGCCAACATGTGTCTCATAGCCATCGAGAGAGAATCTAAGGTAACATCAAGTTTATTTAATTTAAATTTATATTCTTTAGATGAACTAAAAGAGGCTTATGATGAATTGACCTTAGAATTTGAGAACATGCTTTCGAAGCATAGGAAAAATATTTTAAAAATGAAAAATAAAAATGTTCTCTTATCTAAGACCAATGATGAACTAGAAATTATGATGAAAGATAAACAAATCAAACTTGTTGAGTTTGAAAAAAATATCAAGATTTTCATAACTTATTTTCTAAGGTTCATAATGATCATGAAAAGAAATTTGATGATCTCAAAGATTCTTTTAACAAGGTTGGGTTAAGCCAATTTGAAAAAGGTCAAACTTCTAAATCCAACTATCTTAAAAATTGTTTTAGACAATAAAAACATATAGGTCCAAAAGAACATATAATGGAAAAGTTGTTAGGAGCATATGCATTCCCAAAGGATGTAAAGGATTTGTATATATGATGAATTGTAATTTACAAGTGATGGCATATATAAGATTACAAAAGAATCTAAATCCTACAAATGTGAGGAAAGTCAAATGTATATAAAAGGTAAGATTTATACAAGGCATAATTAAATTGATTATAATTTTTAATTAGATTAGATTAGATTACTCAATCTAATCTAATCTTTATCTTTGATATGCTCCGAAAATATAGAGGATCCATCAAAGACACCAATCTTGGACTGAAATGAAGGAAGACTTCTGCCCAAGCTGTTTGGTGAGAGTTTCTGCAATTTGAGCTTTGGATTGGATGTGTTGAACTAGTAGTGAACCTGTGGCAACTATGTCACGCTGTAAGATACTTTATCCAAGAATGAAAGAATGGGTTCTTACAAACATATGTGGTACTAAGATTGTCACAAAAGAGAGATGGTGGTTTGTTTAATTCTACACCAATTTATTGAAGTATATGTTGAATAAAAAGTGCTTCAACAATTGCATTTGTTACAACACGATATTCAACTTCTGTAGAAGAGCGAGAGACTATTTTCTGACGAGTCAACTACCATGAGATGAAATTAGAACTAAGATAAATAGCATACCGGTAGTGTATTTCCATCCGTAGAGGATCCATCCTAGTCCGCATCGGCAAAGTCAGTGAGATGGAGTGAAGGCACCGACCAAAAAAGAATGCCATGACATAACGTACGTTTGGGATAACGCAAGATACGTTTAGCTGCTGTCCAATGTGCAAGTATAGGGCCACCCATGTATTGTGATAGATGATTAACAATAAAGGTAATATAGGAACGAGTAATCGTGAGATACATAAAAAGACCAAGTAATCATTGATAACTCAAGTGGAGGTAATTTGTTGGAAGAATACATAGGTGTTAAAATTGCCTTCACATTTTCCATATAAAATTATGCCAAGATATCTGAGATGTATTGTACCTAAAATAGAAACAAACCAATCGGAGTGGAAATAGCCTCGATGCCAAGAAAATGATTTAGTGGCCTTATATCCTTCAAAGAAAACTTCATAGATAATTAGCTAGTGAAATGAGGAATGAAGTCAGTATTATTTCCAGTAATCATAATATCATTCACATATACTAAAAGGTACAAAATGACTTCTTTTGTATTCTAAATGAAGAGCGAATGTATCAGGCTTTGATTTTGAAAGCCAAACTGAAGAAGAAATTGAGAAAGCTCAATGTACCATGCCTTAATGCCTATTTCAGTCCATACAAGGTCTTACGTAACTGAAAAACATGAGAAGATTTTGTAGGGTCAACATATCCCAGAGGTTGTTCTAGATAAACTTCCTTATGCAAAGTGCCATTTAAGAAGGCATTATTGATATCAAGCTGCTTGATAGGTCGCACATGATGAAGAGAAAGAGTAAAGATAATGTGTGTCTTAATAGGTTTCATCATATGACTAAGGTCTCAAAATAGTGTTAATCAACCTCTTAAGAATACCCCTTTGCAACTAATCTGGCTTTGTATCGATCAATAGAACCATCTCGATGCCTTTTCATGGGGAACACTCATTTTCATCCTACGACAAATTGCTTAGATAGTGGAACAAGATCCCATGTATGATTGTGCATCAAGGCATTAAACTCATCTTCCATAGCTTGCCACCATAACAGATCTTTAAGAGGTTGAGTAACATTTTTTTACCTCTAATGTCGAAGGAAGAGGGTGACATATAGTGGCATTAACAAATGAATGACCAAAATACATTGGATTTGGCCGACAATTGCATGGTTATTGAGTATTTTGCTGCGACAAGGGATCTATAGCAACAGGTACATCATTATGCTATGGCATATCAGCCAAGGGTGTTGGTGTATCATGTAGATCATCGGGTTGTTGTGTTGACACTGCAACTGATCCATCATTTTCCTGTGGTATATCAACCAATATAGTTGGAGGAGGGGATTCTGAGGCAGTAGGAAATAATGGCGATGAGGAATGATGTGGCACAGGGTTGCACTATGTGTAGCAAATAGAAAAAAGTGAGGAACAAATTAAACATGACGAGAGGTATAAATCCTTTTGGTATTAGAATCCAATCATTTATTTGCAAACTATGTCATGGAGTTTCCAAGAAAAACACATTCAGCGGACTATGGTTCAAGTTTATAGCCTGTGTATGGTCATAACTAGGGAAAGCATAAGCATCCCAATGGTTGAAGCTTATCATAGTTCAGTTATTGTTGATAAAGTAAGGAATATGGTGACATATTATCTAATATTCGTGTTAGCATCATGTTGATGAGATAAAAAAAACCGCCTGAAAAGCTTGAGACAATACTATGTTGGAAGAGATAAAAAGTGAATTAGAGAAAGACCAATCTCCATTATGTGACAATGTCTCTATTTAGCAGTCCTATTGTGTTCAGCAGTATGAGGCGACGATGTGAAATGCCTTCTAAATTCAGAATGAGCAAGAGCTTAAGAAACTCACCTCCATTATAAAAAAATAAGAACATAATGGTTGATTGAAAAAAAATCAACAAAACTTTTTAAACTGAGGTAAAATTGTGGTAACATCATATTTCTTCTTCAGGGGGTATAACCAAGAATACTTGGTGAAGTGATAAAAAAACCCACATAATATGAATATCCATCATATGACATATGTTTAGTGCTCCAAACATCCGAATAATGTAGTTTAAAAGGGCAAGAGTTTTCCATGTCATTTTGACCAAATATCAATTTATGACTTTTGTTGATGAGACATGAAGAACAATGAAATTCTTTCTAGCTGGATGAGTCATAATGTACATTACATTTGCGTAATATAGATGCCAAGTCTTTATCAGACGAACGACCAAACTTATGATGTAGTTTATGCATGAACAAGCAACTAAGTGAATTGACTCGAGGAAGAAAATATCGTGGAGTATAGTAGACACCATCAATTTTATTGCCATGAAGAATAGGGGTTCCCGTGGGTTGATCCTTAACAAAAAATGAGAGAAAAAGAATTCAACAGATACATGATTATTCTGACATAATTGACAAATCGACACCAATTTTGTATGTAACTAAGGAACACATAAGATATTTATGAGAGAAAGGCTTAGTAGCGGTACGAACCGTGCATTAACAAATATGAGATATAGGTAGAGAATTACCATTACCCAGTTGAACTAATCAAGACCAGCATAAGCGGAGAGATCCTTAATAGCTGATAACTAGTGGTATAATGTGAAACACCACTATCAAACATCCAAGGAACATGTTCAGATTATGGACAAGTAGTAGCAGCGTTGATAACTAATGAATTAGCTGTTAACCATTGATAAAAAATGTTATCGTGAAGAAATCAAGCAAGCGTGCGAAAATATCGAATAATAAGAACTAGTAAATTACAAAACCTACACAAAATATTATACCTTCTAGAATGACTTCCACCATACCCTCGAGAGTTTGACCGAATAACTATTGTTGTTAGTGTGTTATGTACAGGAAGAGTAATTACTATTGGATGATGATCATCACTTAATTGATTGATAATAGAAATCAACTTATATGTATCATAAACATGACAATTTGCCAAGCAAGATCAGAGGCAAGATCAGAGGCAATATCCTGCACATATTTCATGTAGTCAGATATAGGCCTAGAACCATGCTATTTTTTATCTAGCTTGGATTTAAGGTCAATAATACGACCAAAGATACACGAACATAACTTTGAACTATAATATCCATATGCCATTTTAGCAATGAAAGCGGATGTAATGATGGGTTGGACTAGATCATCACAACTGCCAAGAAGAGCACTGGTAAGAATTTGATCCTGACGATACCATTGTAGTTATCAAGGATTAGCAAATTTTACTATAACATTGGTATACTGGGATGGGGAATGTTGCAAACCATTAATATAACAAATAAGCCCAAAACCAATGAGAGTGGCCTCCACTTGTCGATGCCAAACAGGAAAGTTGGTAGATGTAAGTTTGATTGGAAAATTTGTTGGTGCATTGAGATGTACGAGAATATTGGTGGCAGAAGATCAAGCCATGAGAGGATATCTGGTTTGTGAAAGATCAGAAGAAAATAGATAAATTCTACTATGCTCTGATTACCATGTAAAGGATTTGTATATTTGATGAATTGGAATTTACAAGTGATGGTATATATAAGATTACAAAAGAATCTAAATCCTACAAAGGTAAGGAAAGTCAAATGTATACACAAGGTAAGATTTATAAAAGGCATAATTAAATTGATTATATTTTTTTAATTATATTAGATTATTAAATTTAATCTAATATTTATCTTTGATAAAAGACTCATTGCTACTAAGCACAATGATATCTTGAAAAAAAGGGATACCTAATGAGACTAGATTATTGGGAATTAATGCCTATGAATCTGAAAGAAATTGGGTATACAAAAATAATATTAAACAATGTTTGTAGGTGGAGGAGCATTGCTACAAGGCATGAAACATAAGTGCAAATTTATGGTACCTTGAGAGTGGATACTCAAAAACATATGATCAGTAACAAGGATCGTTTCAAAGAGCTTAACCCTAAAAGTATGGGAGTAATAAATTTTGGTAACAATTCTAAAGGTCACATAGAATGAAACGATTTAATTGGTAACGATTCTTTCATATTAATTGAGAAAGTTTTATATGTCAATATTTTGAAGCATAATCTACTTAATATAAGTCATTCGTGTTATAAAGGGTACAATGCCATTTTTTAAGTCTAATGGTTGCAAAATAGTTAACATTGCATCAAACATGATTATTCTTGTTATTAATAGAATAAGAAGCATTTACATGGTGAATTTAGATGATAATTTTTCCTCAAATGTATACCTTGTTGCTAAAGATGAAGATGAATCTTGGTCATGGAATAGAAAATTTGGACAGCATGAGCATATTAGATACACTGGTAAGAAATGATCTAGTAAGAGGTCTACCAAAACTCAAATTTGGTCTAGATAAAACTTATAATGCATTTGTAAAGGGTAAGTATAAAAGAGTTCCCTTCAAACCATTAATGATGCTTCCTTGAGTAGAGTGCTGTAATTGATACATATTGATTTATTTGGGTCTATTAGGGTTGCTAGCATGAGCCTGAGCTTGATGAGATGTTACGCGACAAAAAGACCTGATGAACAATCTTTCTCCAGTTGCGTCTCCTTAAGGTAGAGATAAGGATGATGTTGAGATGCATCTCCCTCCTCATCTTCAAATGACGATGGAGATGCTCAACATGAGATTTGCATCTATTTAGTCTCATGTCACTGAGATATCCTCCCAGTAGCTCACTATTCAGTCGATGTACATTGATTCATGAGATGGATTTCACACTCGGTTTGACATTATGATAGATTAGATTGACACAATTTTGAGTAGAGTGTATATTATTAATCTTCATTTTCTATATTTTCGTTCCTCATCTTCGATTGTCGATCGTCCACTTTCGTCGGATGCTTGATCGATTATAGGCTTTGTTGGTTGCATTTTATGGCTTAACATTTGTATATTTTTGAAATTTCTCTTTTCGGAGGGTTGTTTCTCAGACTTTGTTATTTTGGATTTGTTTAATTATGCTTTTGGATGATTATGGATTTTATATGTTTACTATTTGGATATTTGTGTTATTTCGACATTTTTTAATTTTAAGGATATTCGTACATTTTTTATACATGTCCATATATTTTTATTATGAACATATTTATAATACAAAATATTGTTAATGTTGATTAAACATATTTTTTTAATTTGATCTTCACAAATTTATAACTATGTATCTTGCTTAGTATTTTTCGAAAATTACTTAAAAATTTTCAATGGTATTGCTATATAAAAAAGAGAGAGATTGTTGAACATATTTTGATATACCAAAATTAATTAATATTTTAATTGAAATTATGAGATTATATTTGATTCAAATATTCTAATATAAAAACTTTTTCTAGAGTCATAAACTTCTATACTCTCCTTAGATCCTATAAAATTTGAGTCATATATTATAAATATTTAAGAAATAAATTTATTAAGGGTTTCAAACTTTAATTGAGTCCAAAATTAATTTTAAGCATGTTGGTACTAATAGTACAAAACAATATCGATAATGTTCATGTGGTTTGATGAGTATCGATGCTGGAACCTTAAAAATAAATGAGTAGTACCAATATTGCACAAGGCAATACCTATACTCTCTTTGGTTTTGCAAAATTGTAAACAAAATTGGTATCGATACTTAATCAGTACAGATACTACTTATGAAAGTAATATTGATACTTTACATAGTACTATCGATACTACCCTTATGTTTTTGAAACTTGTAAATTTCATGATGCAATTTTGGTACCAATACTTTATACATTATTAATACTACATATAATTTTAGTACCCATACTCCTTAACACAATATTGATATTCTTTTTTCTCAACGACTTCGTTTTTGTATTTAATATTAGTAGTACTGATAATCTAGGCCCGAGTATTGATACCCCAAGCTTCTAATCAATATTTATTAGGAGAAAATTTCATTCCAACGACTCTATTAACTTTCAAAACTACCCAAGTGGCTAAAATTGAATGAAGGGGGTATAAAAGCAAGATCATAACACTAATGTAATGAAAAAAATAATACAAAGAAAGCCAAAGCAATCAAATAGAGTCAAATATTCTCAAATATTCTTTATAATTTCAAGAAAACTTATTGTAATACTCCAAAATTCTAGCAAGTGACCATAATAAAAAAAATTAAATTTTGGGCCAAAAGTGTAAACTTTGGAAAAGTTTGGGACTAAGTTATAATTTTCAAAAGAAATGTAGTTTGATCCATTAAATGAATATTTTACCCTTAAGAATGAAATTTTCGTGGGCTTATATTTTTTATTCAAAATTTGTATTAAAAGCTATAAAGCTATAAAGTATGGCAAAAATTCAGATAATAGGCTTGAATCAAATTTTTGGGAATTTGATGGATGATAGAGGAATTTTATTAATTTCATTTCCATTTGTTAATATGGAATTTTATAACATGGATTATTAGATTTAATTTGAATTTTCATGTTATACCAGGACCATTAGATAAAAAATAGCAAGATCATAATTGTGGAAAAGTACAAGGGAAAAGTTGGTAGTTATTAAAGATTTAGTTTATTTTTTACCATGTAATGAGAAATTTTGACATTTTGATGCATGAGAAATAAGAGAATATAATGGCAAAAATGGTCTTTTGACATTAAAATGAATATTTAATTCATGTTTTCCCCATTGTGTCTTGAGCTTCTCCTAAGGTAAGGAAATATTTCATTTTTTATTTTCAAGTCAATTTATTAAGATTTTGGATAAAAGCATGAAATAGAAAATTATTATACATGAAATTTTGTATCTTTTGGTGTAATTTGTTCATGTTTTCCTTGGTTAAATCATTAATTTCATGAATATGGTCGATGAAGGGGAGGTTGGATTTTTATGTTTTATGGATAGATTTTGATGTTGTTGATGTTGTAGAATCATTTTCTTGCTTGTATGATGATTGAAACCACTTGGAAATGACTATGTAATATTTGACAACATTAGAGTTTAGATGGAACTTGGTTATTTGAATTTAATTTTGATAGAAAAATGATTTTACATGATTGGAAATGATGTTTAGTGGTTGAATTCATGCTTGAATCAAGTTGGAAATCATGAATAAGATACCTAGAAGCATTCAACCATTGAAGAAAAAAAAGGAAAAACATGTAAAAAGTTTCCTAATGCTAGAAATGATGTATGAATGATTTTACATGCTTTAGAATGTTAATTAGACCAATTTGGAATGTTGTAAAGGTTTGGGGATCAAATCGTATGTTATGGAAATTGTGAGATTGAAGTGGGAATTGTTTAAAAGTTGTTGTACTATTCTTGAATAAAATGTTAGAATGCTTGATTATGTTATTTGAAGCTTGAATTGAAGTTAAATGGAAAGAGATCATTTTGAATAAAATGAAAATGTTGATATGAATTCTAAAAGAATTCATGTTAGTGGTTAAATTTTGAAATTGAAAATAGTTATGTGATATATTCTTTTGAATGGATTTTGGGAGAACTGAAGATATATTTTGAAGTGTTAAGGTTGACAATTATGCTATAAAATAGAACTAGTATCGAAAGAATTATTAGGCATTTATTTCCTATTATGTGCCTATGGTAATAAGATACTAACATGTATTTTAAAATGTAAATGTTTTAAATGATGTTCGTATAGATCGTGATCGAAATCGAAATAAAAACAAGTTAAAAGCTAAGGAAAAAGTGCAAAAGTGAGGCTTACATCGTTAAATAAAGTGTGCAGGCTAGGTATACTAAGTGAGTGCATTACTATACATATATTATTGTATATGATATGAGGAAGGCTTGCGATAAGCCAACCTCAAATGATTTGGAAAAAAGTATTTAAATCATATTTTGATCTATTTTCATACTATTTTATAAAATAGTATTCAGATGATTTTCGGGTATGAACTGTCCAATGCACTTTTATATGACATTTCAATATGTTAATATCTATGGTTACTTTTGATAAATGGATGGTATATGATTTTTATAAAATCTCATTGTATGTGACTTAAGAGTTATTGGTACAATTGACATGATATGAGGTGCAGTGTTTATCGATCGATTCTGTTTTAATACATTCATGTACTCCTAGCACTATATGTGCATTATAGGATTCTTAATGTTTTGACGTTTTGAGTTACCATCTTAATTATCTATAATTGATGTGTTTTTTTATGGAACTTGTATCATATATTAGTATATTCGTGTAATCCTCGTACCAAGGTGCATATTATATATGTAGTAGTTAAACTGCATACTGTGCACACTCTTCTGACTCAAATACCATGCATTCTCATTTATCATACATTGGGCTATGGTTTATATGAAAACTGAAAAGTACATGTTTGATTTGTTTGTTGAAAGTAAATCTATCATTGAATACTCTGGTTGGCATAAAATGCCTTATATTGAGAAATGATGTTTTACAGGTTATATGATGAAAGAATGACTTTAATAAGTCACTTTTTTATGTTCATATATTTTTATATGATAATTATAGTACTTTGCTTATTATGAAATTTTTATATATTGAAATTCCTTACTTTAGTTTATATATGTCTCACTATGTGTATACTTAGTGTGCAATGATTGTAACGCGTAGAAAAATGATATTAAGTGAAGGAGCTTAACCTGGTATCACTTATCGAATACTATTTACTAGGATTAGTAATAACATCCTACTATTAATTTTTATTTTCTAGTTTGCATGTATACATATATAAGTCTTAGTAAGATTTTTAAATGACTAGATTTAATTGAGTAAAAAATGCTTTGATATATTTATGAAGTTTAAATAGTTTATAATAGGTTAAATGTGTGAATATAGTAAGTAAAAATGGTTATGAACATATATTTTAGTCTTATATTTTGATAAAGTTATATTTTAATAGCATAAAGTTGAATTTATATTTAGGTAGTTTTTAGGCAGTTTCACTTAGAATATGATACAATATTAAACTGTCATGTTGCTACCTGAAATCATATTTGAATTAGATGTTCAAATATTATATTTGATTTTATGTGATTGAATAATTTTCAATGACTGATATTGAATTTTATGATTTTAAAAGAAACAAAATTTATTGATTTTCAAACAAGATATGTTTTAAATGTTTGATATGAAATCTCTAGCTCATATTCGAGTACGAATATGAGAGAGAAACGTTACATTTATTGGTACCAGAGCAATATATTTAGCCTATTCTAGGCCTCAAACAAGTCTATGTAGAGTTGAAAAGTATATACATGCCACTAGGATATCATTGTTACTAATATGGTGTTTAATTGATTGATAGCACTTCTTACTAATGAAGGTTGATAAGTATATGTATTATATGTTTGAAAAAGAGAAATTTCAGAAGAGTGACCAAACAGGAGGATTCAGAAGGAACCTTTAGTAATAGTATTGAGGTAAACCATGAGCCTCATGTTCAATTTGGTATAGGTAGTGCACCGGTACAATATAGGAGTGCCAGTGTAAGAATAAAGAGATAGGGAAATTTTGTTAGAACTGGTCACAAGTGATGTAGTAGTGACTAACCTGTTAGGTTAGAGTTATAGGTTGAGTCGTATTGGTAAATATTGACTAATAAAAATTTAAGGAGATGAGTTTCTTTCAAATCTGATGGAATTACCCTTTGAACAAATAGAGGTAATTTTGGGTATGAGTTGGGTACTCCCCCTACCATGTTATAATGAACTGTTGTTTAAAACGATTAATTTGGAAAGACTCGAAAGGTTATGAGATCATAGTTGTTAGTGAAAAAGTAAATTTGTTGTCTAATACGATCTCAGTGGTAACTGCTAAAAAGTTATTATTTCATGGTTTTCAAGCTTTCATACTTAATGTAGTGAATATTTGAGTTTTAGAAATTAAGTTGGAAGTTATTCAAAAAGTTTGAGAGTATCTAGATGTATTGAAGATGAAATACCTGGTTAATCACGAATTAAGAGGTAGAATTTAAGATAAAGGTACCACCGTGTATTGCGTCTATATCCATGGTCCTATATATAATGACTCCGATCGAGCTAAGGGAATTAAAAGTAAAATTATAAGAATTGTTAGATCGAGGTTTTATAAGACTGAGTGGGTCGCCTTAGGGGGCGCTAGTATTATTTGTGAAGAAGAAAGAGGATTTTATATGGTTATACATAAATTATTTTCAATTAAATGAAGTGATAGTGAAGAATATGTATCATCTTCTAAGGATTAATGCACTCTTTGATCAATTAAAAGGCACATTGGTGTTTTCGAATATTAATCTTCTATTTGGATATCATTAGTTAAAGATAAAAAAGAATACATTCTTAAGATTGTTTACAAGAATAGATATGGACATTATAAATTAGTGGTTATGTCGTTTAGGTTAACAAACACTTATGCAACACTTATGGATTTGATGAATCGAGTGTTGCAGTCATACGTGGACTAAACTGTGGTGGTGTTTAATGATATTAATTTAATCTACTCAGAGACTAAGGAAGAGCATGATGCACATCATTGCGTAACTGGTCAAACTCTTTGAGATAAAAAGCTATGTGCTAATTTGTCAAAGTATGAATTTTGATTATCAAAAATTTATTTTTCTTAGCCTTGTCATTTCAACAAAAGTAATAAGAATGGATCCTAAGAAAGTACAAGCTATTACTAAATGGTAAAAAATGCAATGAATATTTTTAAGGTTTAGAGTTTCTTGGGGCTTGCTGGTTATTATCAAAGTTTTGTAAAGAAATGCTAGATGATTGTCTCTCCATTCACCAAATTATTGAGAAAGGATGTACCATTTATTTGTACAGATAAATGCCAAAAAACCTCGATATGAAAAAGAAGATTTTTATCTAGAAACTCCAGTTTTAGGGCAATAGGAATTAGGAAATGATAAAAAGTGTTAAACCATAATTGAACAAGTGGAAAAACGTGAAACCATAGACTTTAAAGTTAAGCCCGATGCGGGTTTATACAGTGGAGGCAGAGTTTATATTTCAAATGATAAGGAATCGAAGAAAGAATATCTCTCCAAGGTGTATTGTTTTCATTTGATTATGCATCTTGGAGGAAACAAGATGTAAATGGATATAAAAAGTTGATATTGGTGGCCAAGAATGAAGAGATCTATAATAGAGTTTGTTTCTATATCCTTGGCATGTCAACAAGTTAATAAAGAGCATTAAGTGACATCAGGATCATTGCAACTGATTCACATTCCTCAATGGAAATGTGAACGTGTTATGATGGATTTTATTATAAGGTTACCTTTAAAACCCAAAAAGAAGGATTCAATCTGGGTGATTGTTGAAAAATTGACTAAATTAGCACACTTCATCCCAGTCAAAACTGATTACTTTATGGATAAGTATGATGAATGGTATAGTAAGTAAATTATTCAATTACATGAAGTGTTTATCTTAATAATATCTACTAAAGATACAAGGTTCCCTTTGATATTTTGGAAAACTTTGTATAAAGCTTTAGGAATTCGACTTAATTTTAGCACTGCTTTTCATCCTCGGAGGGATGAACAGTTTGAACACTATTCAAATTCTAGAAGATATGTTAAGGGCATGCGTAATTGGATTCAAAGGATCATGAGAGTAGTATTTTCCTTTAGCAGATGTTTATAATAATATTTATTAGACAAATATCAAGGTGGCTCCCTAATAACTTTTATATGGATGGAAATAACGAATGTCATTGAACTAATAAGAAATCAATGATCGGGATATAATGGGTCCTGATCTAAAAAAAGAAGTCGAAAACAAAGTGAAAATTATTCAAGATAATCTTAAGATAGCTACCACTTGACATAAGTTTTAATTGGACTTGAAAAGAAAAGAGATTACATATCAAGTAAGGATAAATAATTTCTCAAAGTATCACCATGGAAAAATGTACCATGATTTGGACAAAAAGGGAAGCTATGGTTGAGATTTATTGGTCTATAGCACTGCACCGAAAATGGATAAGATTCACAATGTACTTCATGTCTCGATGCATCAAAAATATAATTCAAATATTTCACATGTTATTAAACTAGAGGAAATTGAGATTCAAATGAGTTTGACATATGAATATGAATCAATAAAGATATTAGAGAATGGGTTCAAAAATTGAGAAATTAGTGATATTATTTGTTAAAGTTCCTTGAAGAAAATCATAAGGTCAAGAAATTTATATATGAAAAATAAAGATAAGACGAAAAAGTGGTATCCTTATCTTTTGGATCAAGTATGTACTGAAAATTCGAGGATGAATTTTCTTAAGGGGAAGAATTTTAATACCCCAAAATTCTGGCAAGTGACCAAAATAAAAATTTGGCGCCAAAGTGTAAACTTTGGAAAAGTTTAAGGACCGAGTTATAGTTTTCAAATGAATATTTTACCCCCAAGAATGATATTTCTTTGGCTTTTAGATTTTTAATCTGTTATTTGTATTAAAAGTTATAAAGCGATAAATTCTGAGAAAAAATCAGATAATCGGATCAAATCGAATTTTTGAGATATTTTGAAAGATGATAGAGGAAGTTTAATAATTTCATTTCCATGTCTTAATATAGAAGGATTTAACATTGACTATTGGATTTTAGTTGATTTCCATGTTAAACCGAGATCGTTGGTTAAAAATGGCAAGACAGTAATTTTGGAAAAGTACAAGGGCAAAATTTGAATTTATTAATGGGTTGGTTTGTTTTTGACCATATAATGAGAAATTTTGACATGTGTATGGATGATAAACATGAGAATATAAGACCAAATGGTCATTTGATTGACAAATGACTTTAATTAAAAGAATAGAAAAATCAAGAATTTGTTCATGTTTCCCCCCATTGTGTTGTGAGCTTCTCCTAAGGTAAGAAACGTTTCCTCTTTGATTTTAAAGACAAATTATTTTGATTTTGTATGAAATCATGAAATTGAAAATTATTCTAAAGAAATTATTTATCTTTTGGTGTAATTTGTTAATTTTTTCATTCTTTAAATCCTTAGTTTCATGAATATGGTGGATGAAGAGGAGGTTAGATGTTCATGTTTTATGGATAGATTTTGATGTTATGGATGTTATAGAATCATTTCCATGCTTGTATGCTGATTGAAACCACTTGTAAATGACTATGTAATATTTGACTACATTAGGATTTAGATGAAACTTGGTTATTTGGATTAAATTTGATATGGAAATGATGTTTAGAGGTTGAATTTATGCTTAAATCAATTTGAAAATCATACCATTGAAGAAAAAATAGGGAAAAATATGGAAAACTTCCTTAATGCTATAAATGATGTAAGAATGATTTTACTTGCTTTAGAATGTTGATTAGACCAATTTGGAAACTTGTAAAGGTCTGGGAACAAAATAGTATGTTATGGAAATTGTGAGATTGAAGTGGCAATTGTTTAAAAGTTGATGTACAATGCTTGAATGAAATGTTAGAATGCTTGATTATGTTATTTGAAGCTTGAATTGAAGTTAAATGGAAAAGTACCATTTTGAATAAATTTGAAATGTTTAGATGAATTCTAAAAGAATTCATGTTAGTGGTGAAATTGTGAAATTGAAATTAGTTATGTGATATATTCTTTGCATTGGATATTGAGAGAACTAAAGATATATTTTGAAATTTTAAAGTTGACAATTATGTTATGAAATAGAATTAGTATCGAATAAGAATCAAAATAATTTTTTGGCATTTATTTCCTATTATGCACCTATGGTAGTAAGATACTAACATGTACTTTGAAATGTATATGTTTTGTAAATGATGTTTGTAAAGATCGTGATCAAAATCGAAATCCAAGCAAGCTAAGAACTGAGGGAAAAGTACAAAAGTGAGGCTTACATCGTTAAATAAAGTGTGCAAGCTAAGTATAGCATGTGAATGCATTACTATACTTATATTATTGTATATGATATGAGGGCCGCTTGAGATGAGCCAACCTCGAACGATTTAGAAAAAAATGTATTCAAATCATATTTAGATCTATTTTTATATTGTTTATAAATTGTAGTCAAATGATTTTCAGACATGAATTGTCCAATGCATTTATATGATATTTTGATATGTTAGTTCTATGAATAATTCTGATAAATGGATTGTATATGATTTTGAATAAAGCCTATTGTATGTACATTGAGAGTTATTGGTACAAGTGGCATGCCATGAGGTGGAGTGTTTATCGATCGATTCCATTTTAGTAGATTTGTGTATTCTTGTATTAGTACATTCGTGTACTCCTAACATTATATATGCATTATGGGGTTCATAATGTTTTGACGTTATAACTACCATCCTAATTATCTATACATGATGTTATGTTGTACAAAAATTGTATCATTTATTAGTACATTCATATACTTATGGCACTAACGGTGCATATTATCTATGTGGTAATTAAATTGCATATTGCACACACTCGTCTGACTCTCGTACCATGCATTCTCATTTATCATACATTGGACTATGGTTTATATGAAAAAGTAAAAGTACATGTTTGATTTGTACATTGAAAGTAAGTCTTTCATCAAATATTCTGATTATAATAAAATACCTTATATATGAGAAATGATGTTTTAAATGTTATATGATGAAAGAATGACTTTAATAAGTCACTTTTATATGTTCATATATTTTTATATGATAATTATAGTACTTTGATTATTATGATATTTTTATATATTGAAATGTCTTAATTTAGTTTATATATGCCTCACTAAGTGTATACTTAGCATGTGATGATTTTCATATGTAGGAAAAGGAGATAGAGTGGAGTAAGGAGCTTAGCCTAGCATCACTTATCAAATACTATTTACTGGTATCAGTAGTGACATACTACTGTTGTTTTGACTTTCTAGTTGGCATGTATACATATATAAGTGTTAGTGATATATTTATATGACTAGATTTAATTGATTCAAAAATAGTCTAATATGTATATAAAGTTTAAATGGTTTATAATAGGTTAGATGTGTGAATCTAGTAAGTAAAATGGTTGTGAACATAGATTTTAGTCTTATATTTTGATAAAGTTATGTTTTAATAGCATAAAGATGAATTCTTATTTAGGTAGTTTTCAGGCAGTTCCACTTAGAATATAATACATTATTGAACTTTCATGTTGCTGCTTGGAATCATATTTTAGTTAGATGTTGAAATGTTATATTTTGATTTTATGTGATTGAATATTTTTCAATGATTGATATTAAATTTGATGATTTTTAAAGAAACAAAATTTTACTGATTTTTAAACAAGATGTGTTTTAAATGTTTGATGTGACATATTTGGCTCATATTCGAGTAGAAATATAGGAAAGGGGTGTTACAACTATGTTCTTTTTTGTTTTATTCTCTCAAGTGTTCTATTTATTTTTGAATTGTGCCAACAGACTCATTGTATAGGATTTTTCAAAGTTTTCTATTTGTAATTGTGCAAACACAGTCTTTGAACTATAATAATTCTTTGTTGGATCGCAACACCAGATTAACGTTGTGGAAGGTAGAGGTATGAAAATTTATAAGAGCTCTCTTATTCTGATAAAAGGATAGAGAAATATTGTCAAGTTTTATATTCTACAGGGTTCAAAAATTATAGAGGGTGAATTATTATTATTCCTTTTTGATTAAGGAGGATTCTATGTTGAACAAAACAACAGTGGGCACATGATTTTTGGGAGAAGAAAATTTTATATGTTGTGGGCATAACAAATTTGAGAAGAAAAAAGAGATTTCAAATTTATAGGCATAACATATTCGAGAAGAAAAAAATTCAGTTCTGTGAGCATAATGGAGAAGATAGAATTGCCATTGATGATTGGGATTGTTTTGTGCATGATATTACTTGTGGTGAACAAGGTATGAGAAAAGTTGGTACTTATGACTTCCTTACCATTTTGAAGACTAAGTCTAAGTTTGGGCAAGCTTTAGATTCAGTTGGCAATCATTTTTGAAGAATACCCTTTAAGGGGTTTCGTGGAAAAATTGGAGAATATGTTCTCAAGGTGGAGAACATGTTCCTTGAATTGAAGAATTTTTTTTGTTGAGTTTTGGTGTCTCATCGAATTTGGGTGTTTTGTCATTAAGCCAATGCAATTTTTGAATTTATGTCAAGGTGGAGATTTGTTAGAGTTTGGATCAAATTCAAAGTGACACAAATTGATTAATATATAAATTTGGGAAAGTAAGAAACCTAGTTTGATTAAAAGTAGAAACTTTTTTTTGCTTTATGTATAAAATCTACTTTGAGCATATTTATACTTAATAAGTTTCCGTTATAATTAAGTATTGATCTCTATAAATAAATATTAAAGATCATGGTTATAAGTTAGTTTATGCATGAGGACTCATCTTGTATTCTTCTTCTCCTAACATTAGTGAATTTTCTCCTCTTCTGCCTATGGTTTTTCCTAAAAGGGTTTTTTAACGTAAAATTCTGGTATCTATTTTATTGGGTAATCATTATGCATGTTGTTGTCTTTTTATTAAATTGGTATTAGAGAGTGTCCATGTTTTTTTAACTCAATCATTATAATGACATCTTTAAAGTATGAGAAGTTGATGGTTGATTGCAACATCAGATTCATGTTGTGGAAGGTAGAGGTACATAAAAAGGCTTTCTTATTTTGAAAAATAAAAGAGATAGACGATCAAGTTTTATATTTTGTAGGGTTCAACAGTTATAAAAGATGAATTACTTATTTTTTTTCCTTCGTGGAAAATGATGATTTTGTCTTGAAAAACACAATAGTGTTATAACAGTTTTGGGAGCAGAAAAGTTTTCAATTTATAGGCATAACGAATTTGAGAAGGAAATGAGAGTGTAGTTTTGTGGATTGTCATTGATGATCGGGATGGTTGTGAGCAAAGTTATCACTTATTATTTTCTTACTGATGTGAAGACTAAATTCAAGTATAGGTAAGCTTTAAATTAAGTTGGCAATCATTGTTCTTAAGGTGGAGAAATGAACTTTCTTTATGCTAATGGAACTAGATTTTCTTTTTCTCAACTTTGTTCATTCGAATTTGACTCGAAAAGTAAATTCCTCCACATATACTCAACCCGATCCAGGTTTACAAGATCCCACCCGATTGAATTTTTAGGTAAAAAAACTACGCCTGACCCAATCTCACATAAATATATAAATAGATAGATATTCATTTTTATTAGGTAAAATAAATACTTAATTAAAAAAATTAAAAGGAGTGTTTGTTGAGATTTGAACTATAATATTTTGATATAACAAATAAATGTAAAAATATTTTTGAACTGAATCAAATATTTGAAAAATAATTCAAATTCACAAAAAATGAGTTTGAACAAAATGATTTTGACATGGTTTAACTAATGACTTGATATATTTACTTTCAAAAATAATTTTGTGAAAATAATATTAATATTACATTAAATGTTTAGAAAACTTTTAAAACTCAAAAATATGTATTCTAAATAGTTTTATATATATAATATTTTTTGAGTTGATTAAAACATTTATAAAGTGTTTTAAAATGTGTATAAATCTTTTAAAACATGAAACACACTATTCAGTACTTATTTCACATTTTTACGACACTGTTCGTACATGAATATTGTTCATGAAGAGTGAGTTTAAAAACCATTGATAAAATTTCAAATTTTTAGCTCTAGAAGCTTTTTAATGCTTGAAAAAAGGTCACCAAAAAATTACAATTAATCTCTAATGTCTGTAAACAATTGCAAACTCATTCCTCACCATATAATCACCTCAAGAATACTTCAAAATGGTTATTGAACCTTAAAAATCAAGAGAAAAAGTTTAAGTCTTTGTTCTTTTATTTTTCCCTTGTATGTAGTGTATAGAGTTTTGTTGTATATCTTTTCGTTTTCTTCTTTTCGAGTTTAAATTTGTAAACATCAATCTAGAGAGGTATCCATTTTTACACAAAATCAAACCTTGTAAAAGGAAAATGTTATAGTTTTACCTTAAAAATTTACAATGGTTTTATCTTAACTATAGTAAAAGATAGAGGGAGATTTCTATTTATGCCTTGAAAAGATAGTATTGTAAAGATTAAATATTATTCTTGAAAGGTTCAAATCAAGTTAGTGAATTGAGAAATCCTTATTGATAGAAAAATTAGATATTGGACGTACACTTTAGTTGATCATTTGGAAATGAACGTTTAGATACCCCTACAGATGTCATGCTCTAACCTAAAACCTCTAAGGACAAAAACAATCCTTTAACCATAACCACTGAGGAGGATTGGTTCATGCTAATGGGTATTAAATGTTTATTTAAAATTAAAAAAATTAGAGATTAAAATTTATTGAATCTAAATAAATTAAAATAATATCCTCCAATCAAGTAATGACATGTGTCATCACTTAACTAGAGATTAAACTTATTCAATTTATTTATTATTTAATTGATGGAATTTATAAATATTGAGGACTAAATGTGTAATTATATCAAATTTTAATAGCTATGTCACCTCCTCCATTTAACAACAACTGGCTTGATTGACACATTTAAATATTTAAGTGATATGATTGAAAAAAAATTAAAATCGGTGGCCAAAATAAAAAAGAGGCAATAGTTAAGTTGTCATAAAAATAGTTTACCATTTTATTATAAAAGAAGACATTTTTTAACTTTTTAATTAAAACACTTACAAAATTGAAAGATCAATTTAGAATTTGATTTATATTTTAAGGTATTTTTTAATTAACTAATTCAAAATTTTATATTATAATTAATTTTAAATCAATTTTCATCTCACAATTGTGTTCCATATTTCCAACCAAGTTCATTTTGGATGATTAAGTAAAACAAATAATTCTTTATGTTCTTTATAAAGTATTTTCCATTAATTTTAAATGTTATACTTTTTCATTTTTTTTCATTTTTTTCATTTTTATCTTTGTTTGTGGAAAATTCCATAAGTTCTTTATACGATTGAAAATCATATTTTTGTTGAGGTATAAACCTCTTTTTTATTACTTCCATCCTTTTTAATGAACTTTCAGAGGAAGTCCCTTACTCATCTGATAACACTAGTATGGTGTTTCCATTTCCATAATATTAAGGAAAAGGCATATATCATCTTCTTGTTTAGAATATATTACTACTTGATCTAACTTATTATTAGTATCATATAGTAATTTTTTTGACTCATTGTTTAGATAAATATAAATTATCTCTCCTAGATTACTAATTCGTTGTTCTATTTTTATTTACTTTATTATACATCTTATTAAAATATATATATGTCATGTATATTAAACTATTAAAACATTTACTAATATAGTACTATTATTTTCTTCTTTAGAGTCAATATGAATAGTATGGTTACAATCTTTATCTTTAAAAGACAATCTATTTCTTCCATAATTTTATCTTTAGTATCTAAAACCTTCTGTTATTTTTGAAAATCACTTGCTTTACAACAACAAAGCCTAGACGTCGCACTCAAGAATAAGGGAAAAGTAAAGCAGGATAATAGATATATGGGTTTTAAGATAAAATACTGAAATGAACAAAATGCAAGATAAAAGATAGAACTTACAATAATACTTGTATATTTTACTCTAAAGATCAAAAACTCTATGACCTCTAATAAAAGTTACAAGGGGACTATGAGTGTGGAAATATTATATAAGGATGGTGATAGAAAATGATGGTAATACAGAAGAAAGAGGATGGAATATTACAAAAGAAAACTAATTTAGAGAGGAAATTGATAGAGTAAAAGGCGATGTCTTGCTTGTTTGCAAGCTTCCCCTTTTATGGATCTCTTTCCATAGCTATATTCAATTTATTTTGAAGTATGCTATGATAGTGTTCCACGTAGTGGTACTGATAACCGTCGTTTTGCTATCAAAATAATTACGGCTTCTTAATTAAATAGAAAGGAAAATGTAGTATAGAGAAGCAGGGTCGATCCATTGGGACTGTGGTGTTTCTGATTTAGTAAAACTATTTCTTTGATTTTAGGAGGAGATAGAATTCTAGGTAAAGTTGAAAAGATTTTAAAATAAATAATAATATAATAATAAATAATAGTAGTAAAATAAAAAGGGGTTTTTAAAAGTTGTTTTTAAAATAAAAGATGAGAATTAAATAAAATAAATAATTAAATAATTAATTTAAAGAGATTGAGATAAAGAGAAATTTATAGTGAAAGCAGCCTCAGACTTCAGCTTTGCCTCAAATCACCGAAACAAATTTTTACTTCAAGATTAACGTCGGCTTACAAGGACAATTCTTCGCTGCCAACTCGGATTGTGCCGTTTCAACAATAACTATTTCTGATCTCAGTTTCCTCTCAGCAAACAATTTTGCAAAGTGTGTTCTTGGGAAGTTGAATATGCTTCAATAAGCAAATCCTTCTTCAAACGTTAACCATAACGACCAATGTCGAAATCGTTTTGATTTGAAATGTAATCTCAGAAAACAGAGAGAGAAATCCGAAGCGATTTAAGTACCTTAAAATTCTCACGTTTGGAATTGAGCCTTCACTTTAGTCTTCGACTTGAAAGAAAATTAGCTAATCATGGCCAAAGTTATACTTAGCATAATTGAAAAGTATACGAAAAATAGAGAGAAAGCTAGAGAAAAAAAATTATTCTCAGATGAGAGAGATATGTTTCTAGGCTTGCCCTAAGAGGGTATTTATAGCCTTCAAATTCCTAAAAACAAGCTAAAACATCTTAAATCCTAATTAAAACACTTAAAACTATTTAAACTAAAATACCTAAAAAATAATATTTAAAATAATACTCTAAATCCTAATTAAAATACTAAAACCTATTTAAACTAAAATACCTAAAACAAAGATAAATTATAAAAATAATATCCTAAAACTTAATTTAAATACTAAAACCTATTTAAACTAAAATACAAAGATAAAATATATTGTTTAAAATATTATCCTAAACTTGAGTTTAATTCAAATCTGAATTCCAGAAACGTGTGGTCAATCCATTCGTGCTTCTAGAAATGCTGACTGGATCTTCTAGAAACTATCACGTCAGACCGTGTCATGCCCAAAGTCATGGCCACGTCTCCAGCCGTGACCAAAAAAAAAATTGCAAAATCCCTTCCTTTTAGTGCAATTTCCAGATTCTCACGTCTTGAACATAAAATGAATTAAAATGAACAAATAAGCCACAAAGATCAATGATTAAGGAGTATTTTAAAAGCAAAATATTAACTAAATTAAGCCCTTATCAAATTTCCCCTCACTTATTCAATGCTTGTCCTCAAGCATTCATCAATTAATGCATCCAAATCACAAGTTGCCATCTTAAATTTCAATTTATTCCTCAAACTTTCAATCGAACTAAGTCCATGATATTTTCCAAATTCAAGTAACAATCAAACAAAGGTACAACCAAGAAAATTTAAAGTAAGCAAGATATCTCAATTCATTTCCAACTTGAATGAAACATGACTCAATACCTCACAAAGATTCACACATATCCGCTTAAAGTGTTTGGGGTAAATGAAATCGCTCAAACTGAAACTAACCAAAATATTACCATATGCATGGAATCCAATTAAGTCTCCACTACGAAGAATCAACATAATGCAGTAATCAAGGGGTATTTCAACAAGGTGTAACGGGGCTTAGGGTAGGGTAGGGAAAGGCCGAAAAGAAAGGTTTAAAATACCGAAACAAGAGATCAAAATAATTAAGAACAATTCACGAATTAACATGAAGCGTAATGAAGAACAAAACAAGGAAAAAGAATAGATGAAAGACAATTGAAGCGATCGATTTTTCCTTCCCATTTTTTGTTTTTTTTTCTCGAACAAAGAGTCTTTTTTCTTCTTTTTTTCTATTCGAAACAATGAACAACTTGTTTTTTGGTTTTTTTTTGAAACATTGATTTTTTTGTGTGGAATAACAATGATACAAGATCTCAAGTCTCAGCAAGGGTTTGAAAAGAAAGGAAAAATAAAAAGAAAGACTTCAGGTTTAATTATGAGGTGTAAAACAAAGAAAGAGAAATAGGCTCAAATGTGGTTCACTAGTGGATATATAAACGGGTAGGCTTTTTGGGAAGAGTGAGTTTACCTAGGTGCCCCTATCATATTAAAACATTACGTTCAACATATAGTCTCGATATGCATTGTGATTTTAAGTTCTAGAATATCCTAATTTGTTCGGCACACACAAGTCAAACAATGAGCAAGAAAGAAAATGTATGCTCATTAGGCTCAAATCTCACAAGAAAAGTTTATATGCACTGAGTCAAGTTCATCTCTATCGATAAAAGCATGAAATATCAATACTTAACAAAAAAATCATCAGCTATATCAATCACCAATCATGTAAATTAAATTCAATCAAAAACATGGTCATAATCCAAAATGAAGCAAAAGTATAAAGAGAAATTAAAGACTAACAACCAATGATTCCAACATATCAACATCAGAATAACTCAATTTCAAACAATTAAACAAGTCAAGGAAAAATTTGACACATGCTTATCCTTCCCCCCTCACTTAATCCGTTTTGTCCCAAAACGTATGTCGAATTTAAAAACAAAGAGAGAGAAAATAAATACTCCCCAATCTAGTGGAGACCGCGGCCACAGTCATGTCGAGATGAGCCCGGGTGAAGGTAATAAATATTCAATCGGAATTCGAATATGTTCAGAGAAAAATAAAATAAAATTAATTAAAATAAAATAAATAGAATGAAAATAAAGTTTGCTAAAAAAATAAAATAAAAATAAAATGGAAAAAATAAAAAAATAAAATGAAATGGGTTGCCTCCCATTAATTGATTTTTGTTTAACATCGTTAGCTCGATGACTTGATTTTTCAAAGTGTGGGTTCCTCTAAATTGATTTGTTCGATTAGACCAACAGGAGCATTTTCATAATACGACTTTAGTCTTTGACTTTTAACTTTAAATCGAACTCCTGAGTTATCTTCAACTTCAACAACACCATGAGGAAATACTTGAGTTACTATAAACGATCCGAACCATTTTGATTTGAGCTTTCCTGCAAAAAGTTTAAATTTAGAGTTAAATAATAAAACCTCTTGACCGACAAAAAATGTTTTAAGAGAAATTCTACTATCGTGAAATTCTTTGTTTTTTCTTTAAATATCCGAGCATTATCATAGGCATTTCTTCAGATTTCCTCAAGTTCTTGAATGTATAATTTCCGAGCTTCACCAATTACATCCATGTCCATGTTACATTGTTTAACGGCCCAATAAGCACGATGTTCTAACTCAACTGGTAAATGACATGGTTTACCGAAAACAAGCCGGTATGGTGACATCCCAATGAGACCTTTATAAGCAGTTCAATATGCCCAAAGTGTATCAGTTAATTCTAAACTCTAATCATTTCTGTCCGGTTTAACAATTTTCTCAAGAATTGTTTTAATTTCCCGATTTGATACTTCTGCTTGTCCATTTTTTTGTAGATGGTAAGCAGTATCAATTCTTTGAGTTACACCAAATTTCTTTATTAGCGACTCGGTTTAACTCGATGACTCAGTTTATGAAATGTGTTCCTCTGTCGCTTATTATATCTCGTGGCATGCCAAACCTGGAAAAAATATTTTTCAAAAAATTAACTATAGTTTTAGCATCATTATTTCAAGTGACCTTAGCTTCCACCCATTTAGAAACATAATTAATAGCTAAAATAATATAAGTATTTCCAAATGATGAAGTAAAAGGGCCCATATAATTGATTCCCCAAACATAAAAAATTTCACAAACTTGTATAGAATTAAGCGGCATTTCATTCCTACGGCTTAAATTACCTGTACGTTGACATCTTTCACAAGTTTTACAAAACATATAAGAGTTCCAAAAGATGTTAGGCCAATAGAAACCACATTCAAGAATTTTATGGGTTGTACGTTTTGGCCCAAAATGACCACCACAAGAGTAAGAATGACAAAATTGTAAAATTAAATTTACCTTGCTTTCGGTAATACATCGTCGAATTACCTGATCTGAGCAGTGCCTCCATAAATAAGGATCATTCCGAATATAGTATTGGGATTCCCTCTTAATTCGATTGATTTCAGCTCTCGGTAAATCTAATGGTAACTTACACGTGGATAAATAATTAACCATGTCCACAAACCATGGGGTTATGCTTTGCCCCACCATCAGTTTTTCTTCAGGAAATTCTTCTCTAAGTGGTGGTTCAGATGTAGAAAGGGGAATTCGACTCAAGTGATCTGCTTCCAGATTTTCACATCCATTTTTGTTTTTAATTTCCAAGTTAAACTCTTGTAAAAGCAGGATCCATCGAATAAGCTTTGTTTTTACCTCTTTTTTGCTCATCAAATACCTTATAGCTGCATGATCAGAAAAAACAGTAATTTTAGTGCCAAACAAATAGGATCTAAATTTTTCTAAAGCAAAAATTATAGCAAAAAGTTCTTTTTCCATAGTCGAATAATTTTTCTAAGCCAAGTCCAAAGTTTGGGATGCATAGGCTATGACATGTGGCTCTTTCCCTATTTTTTGGCCAAGAACGGCTCCAACGCTAGTATCCGATGCGTCACACATAAGTTCAAAAGGATGATTCCAATCTGACGGCTGAACAATTGGAGCTGAAATAAGCTTTTCCTTTAATGAATCGAAAGACTCCTTGCATTTTGAATTAAATTCAAAGTCTTGATCCTTTTGAAGTAGATTGCATAAAGGTTGTGCTATATTCGAAAGTCCTTAATAAACCTGCGGTAAAATCCTGCATGGCCAAGAAAAGAACGAATTTCCCTCATAGTTGTGGGGTAAGGAAATGAGCGTATAACATTTGTTTTAGCTTTATCAACCGCAATCCCTTTTGAGGAAACAATATGACCTAAAATTAACCCTTTATCAAACATGAAATGACATTTTTCATAGTTTAAAACAAAGTTATATTCTAAGCATCTTTTAAGCACATTAGTTAAATTATCAAGACATTCATTAAAAGAATTACCATAAACCGTGAAGTCATCCATAAAGACTTCGATGCCCTTCTCCACATAGTCAAAAAATATACTTAACATGAATCTTTGGAAGGTGACCGGTGCGTTACAAAGACCAAAGGGCATTCGTCTATATACAAATGTACCAAAGGGACAAGTAAAAGTCATTTTTCTTGATCCTCTAGCGCCACTGGATTTGAAAAAAAACCTGAAAATTCATCAAGGCAACAATAATGAGTTTTCCCAGCTAATATTTCAATCATTTGATCTATAAAAGGAAGAGGAAAATGATATTTTCGAGTAAGAGAGTTCAACTTTCTATAATTAATACAAACTCGTCATCCATTTTGAACTCTTGTGGGCATTAACGCCCCTTCTTGGTTTTTGACCACCGTGACTCCCGTTTTCTTGGGAACCACATGAATCAGACTTACCCAATTACTATATGATATCGGATAGATTACGTCAGCATCAAAGAGTTTCTGAATTTCTTTCTTTACTACTTCCATCATCGGTGGATTTAATCGGCGTTGTCATTCTCGTGATGGCTTTTCTCCTTCTTCGACTTTGATCTTGTGCATGCAAGTCGAGGGACTTAATCCTTTAATGTAGGCAATGTTCCATCCTATAGCTTCTTTGTGAGAGCGCAACACTGCTACCAAAGCTTGCTCTTCTCCTTCAGACAATTTACTTGAGATGATCACAGACAAAGTTTCATTTTCGACCAAAAAGGCATATTTCAAATATTCTAGTAATTGCTTCAATTCTACCTCAGGTGCCTGCAAAAATAGAAGGTAAAATTTTAGTTTTAGAGGAAGATAAAGATAAATCAGAATTGATTCAATTAATATTTTCAAACCCCTTTTCTTTCTTTTCATAGCAAAGTTCATGATCCTTAAAAAATATCATAAGAAAAATTAAATTCAATATATTCATCAATTAAAGAATCTATAATATCAACATAATTAATTCTTTCAACATGATCAGTGTATTTCATTGCTTTGTAAACATCAAATTCATTTTATATATAGAAAATGGCATAACATTAATTGAAGCTCCTAAGTCACACATTGCACGTTTAATTTTAAAATCACCTATTTTGCAAGGTATAGCGAACATACCTTGATCCTTCATCTTTGGTGGGAGCTTTCGTTGAAAAATTGCAGAGACATGTTCTCCCAAATTTACCTTTTCATGCCCCATTAATTTCCTCTTTGTAGTGCAAAGTTCTTTTAAAAATCGAGCATACCTTGGTACTTGTCGAATTACTTCAATAAGAGGTATATTGACTTGAACTTTTCGGAACACCTCTAAGATCTCCTTTTCTTCATCTCTTTTATCACGCTTCATCAATCTTGATGGGAAGGGCGGTGGCGTGATTTCATGAGAAGAAAGAGAAGGATGGGTATTAAACGTACCATACCTTGTATTTCCGAAGGTGGCATGTTCTCTTTTTTTGATGTGCGGCTTTTTCTGCTGGAACTTTAGGTGAGATAACTTTTCCACTTCAGAGTGTGATGGAACTAACATTCTTTCTCGGATTTAAGTCTGTTTGGGAAGGTAGTTTTCCTTGTGATTCCAATTTTCCCATTGGTCGGCTTACTTGGTTATCTAACTCTTGAAGATGCATTTCGGTTCAGCTTTGGAATTTTTCTTGGGATTCAATGAACTTTTCTTGTGAAATTGCTAACTTTCCTATGAGTTCCTCTAATGATGGTCTTTGATTTACCGCGTAGCAGAAGTTTGGGTGGTCTGGCCATCCTGGATTATAAGTATTGTTGTATGTGTTGTATTGTCTTTTTGGAGGACTTGGAAAGTTCCCTACTGCATTGATTTCTGCATTGCCTCATTCTTGTATCAGCGGGCAGCAATCAGTCGGATGGTATAGCTTTGTGCATATCTCACATGCTCTTGTTGCTCCATATTTTCCTGTAACAAGTGAATTAACTACTTCAGTTAATTTATTTAGCTTATTTTCAAGGGAAAATGTATTTATCTCGTGAACTCGTCGGTTGGGTTCACTTGAAAACTGTTGAGAGTTGGATGCCATGGCTGAAATCAATTTCCTTGCTGTTGTTGGGGTCATGTTAACTAATGCTTCTCCAGTGGCGGTATCCACTATTTTTATCTCCATTGGTAAAAGGCCTTCATAAAAGTATTGGAGTAACATTTTCTCACTTAATTCGTGTTGCGGACAACATGCGCAAAGTTTTTTAAATCGTTCCCAATAGTCTAAATATTTTCTTCGGTCTTTTGTTGAATGGAAAGAATGCTTCTTCATAACTCGTTTGCTTTAGCCGCTGGAAAAAACATGTCAAGAAAAATTCAATTCATGTCAGCCCATGAATTAACTAAATTTGGAGGTAAATAAAATAACCAATCTTTAGCCAAATCGGCTAAAGAGAAAGAGAAAGCTCTCAATTTAATTTGATCATCAGTAACTCCCTGTGGTTTCATGCTAGTGCAAACTACGTTGAATACCAACAAGTGTTTGTGCAGATCTTCAGTGGGAAAGTTGTGGAAGGTGGGAGGAAAATGAATGAGCCCCGTCTTTAATTGAAACGGAGTCGTGCCACTAGGAAAATTAATGCATAATGGCGTCTGAGTGACAGGAGCTGAGGCTAGCTCTCGGATTGTTTGTTCTTCTTCTGCCATCAGATGTTGTATGTGTCTG
Source organism: Hibiscus syriacus (assembly GCF_006381635.1). Lineage (NCBI taxonomy): Eukaryota > Viridiplantae > Streptophyta > Magnoliopsida > Malvales > Malvaceae > Hibiscus > Hibiscus syriacus. Next base: position 81,867 of record NW_024063442.1, read on the forward strand.
CTTCAGTCTCCGGATTTGATTCTGCTTCTGAACTCTGCTCTTGTTTTCTTGTCTTTTTCTCTTTTCTTGAATCGTTTTGTGTGGATTCTTCGTGCTCGTGCTTCGATCTCCGGAACTAGATCTACTAATTCACCTGGGTTTCTTCTGGTCATAAATCAAAAACTAGAAATATAAATCAGTGCTTGCCATTAGTCCCCGACAACGCGCCAATTTGATAACCATTGTTTTGCTATCAAAATAATTCCAGCTTCTTAATTAAATAGAAAGGAAAAGGTAGCATAGAGAAGCAGGGTCGATCCACAGGGAATATGGTGTTTCTGATTCAGTAAAATTGTTTCTTTGATTTTAGGAGGAGATAGAATTCTAGGTAAAGTTGAAAAGATTTAAAAATAAATAATAATAATAATAATATAATAAATAATAGTAGTAAAATAAAAAAGGGTTTTTTAAAAGTTGTTTTTAAAATAAAAGATAAGAATTAAATGAAATACATAATTTAAAGAGATTGAGATAAAGAGAAACTTATAGTGAAAGCAGCCTCATACTTCAGCTTTGCCTGAAATTCCTCTGATCATCGACACATATTTTTACTTCAAGATTCACGTCGACTTACAAGGACAATTCTTCGCTGCCAACTCGGATTGTGTCTTTTCAAAAATAACTGATTCTGATCTCAGTCCTAGCAAACAATTTTGCTAAGTGTGTTCTCGGGAAGTTGAATATGCTTTAGTAAGCAAATCCTTCTTCAAACGTTAACCATAACAATATCCGAACCAATGTCAAAATCGTTTTTGATTTGAAAAGTAATCTCAGAAAACAGAGAGAGAAATCCGAAGCGATTTAAGTACCTTACAATTCTCACTTTTGGAATTGAGTCTTCGCTTTTGTCTTCGGCTTGAAAGAAAATTAGCTAAGCATGACCAAAATCATACTTAGCATAATTGAAAAGTATACGAAAAATAGAGAGAAAACTAGAGAGAGAAAAAAATATTTTATTCTCAGATGAGAGAGATATGTTTCTAGGCTTACCCTGAGAGGGTATTTATAGCCTTCAAATTCCTAAAAACAAGCTAAAACATCTTAAATCCTAATTAAAACACTTAAAACTATTTAAACTAAAATACGTAAAAACATAATATTTATAATAATATTCTAAATCCTAATTAAAATACTAAAATCTATTTAAAGTAAAATACCTAAAACAAAGATAAAATATAAAAATAATATCCTAAAACTTAATTAAAATACTAAAACCTATTTAAACTAAAATACAAAGATAAAAATATAATGTTTAAAATATTATCCTAAACTTGAGTTTAATTCAAATCTGAATTCTAGAAATGTGTGGTCAATCCATTCGTGCTTCTAGAAATGCTGACTGGATCTTCTAGAAATTGTCACGTAAGACTGCGTCATGCCCAGAGTCGTGCCCACGTCTCCAGGTGTGACCAAATAATAAAAAAAATGCAAAATACCTTCCTTTTAGTATAATTTCTAGAATCTTACGTCCTACACAGAAAATGAATTAAAATGAATAAATAAACTACAAAAATCAATGATTAAAGAGTAATTTAAAAGCAAAATATTAACTAAATTAAGCACTTATCAGATACTTTATTTTATGTTTCTTTGTGGTGGTTTTCACGTCTTGTACTTTCAATTACTATTGTTATATTTCTTCTATTTAAGACTTTGCTAGCTCTTCTGATTTTTTGTCATATTCATTCTTCTTGCATGTTGTCAAGATTCATGGCATCGATTTCATCAAAGTTTAAAGATTGGGGTGATAATGGTGGTGAGTTCCAGTAATCCAATGAGTAGTTTATTCCTTCAGTTATATTATATGGACAATCATCAATTTCCATGTCAACTATTTGTTGTAATAACTTTATGGCATCAAGGTCTAGTGTGTCATATTCATACTTTTGGTGTACAAATTGTAACACCTCTTCCCATACTCATCCTCGAACATGAGTCACAAGTGTCACATAAACTTATCAAAGCAATTCTTATTCAAAAATTAGTAAAATTTGGTATTTAAAAATCAATCATTTAAAATAAATAAAGCCACAATTTATTCAATCACATAAATTCAAAATATAAATTTAATATTTAAAACACATTCAATTTCATGCAGCAACATGGCAGTTCAATACTATTTATGTAATCAATGAAACTGCCTAAAAACTACTTAAATAAAAACTCATCTCAATAAAAATTAATATAATTTACTCAAATACTATACATGCAAACAATTTTTATACCTAGTAGTATTAAGTATTATCCATTATAAGCTAGTATATATAATACTAAAAACCAATTTCAACACTTTATATCAGAGTATCATAAACACATAAATATAAACATGCCAACTATAAATATCAAAAACATCAAGAGATGTCATACTAATACTAGGGAACTAATTATTGATAAGGGATTCCAAACTAAGCTCCTTACTCCACTCATTTTTCTTTACCTACGCGTGAAACCATCACACGCTAAGTATACACTTAGTGAGGCATTTCTATATATAAAGTTAGTACATCGATATATAAAATATTATTTAACCCATAGTAAGGAAATTATCATATAAGAATATATGAACATATAAAACATACTTATTAAGTCACTTTTATATAAATAATACACAAATCAATAGTTCATATATAAAGCATTTTATATCAAATCAGCGTATTCGATGAAAGAATCGAATTGATCAAACCTGTAATTTTCACATTCATTCTATAACACCCCGAATTTCCCCAAAATCCAAAATCTTAGAATTTGGGAATTTTTCCTCGAATCCCTAATTGATTTTGGTGATTGAATTGCATTAAACTTAAAAGTTGTAGCCTGCTTCAGAAACCTTAAGAAGTGCAAGGACATGGTTGGGGGTTTACCCATTTTTCTTTAAATCACAACTTTAATTTCTGTTTTAAAACCCAAGCAGCTCCCTCCCCTTCTTTTTTCCTTCTTCATCTTTATTTCTTTCTCTCACCGGTTGCTCGCTTTCTCATTTCGTCGGTCAATCCTAGACAAGTCGCTGATGGCAATCGATCGATCTAATCTCTTCCCCATCTCATCGTGTTAAGGTAAGGAAAATAAGTGTCGAACTCTTGTGTCATCATTTTTCGGGGCTATCCATGGTGGTTCTTAGGTTTTTTGTGGTCGGGGCTTCACGTGCGAAAGCTTAATCGGCCGAATTTGAGCCTGTGCAGCACCCGATTGGCCATAGAAGCTGCTTCCATACCTCTGCCACTACATTGCACCTTTTTTGGCCATTTTAGGCCTCGAGTAAGTAACCTTGTCGTTGGTTAATAAAGTTACCACCGATGAAAAACCAACGTCGGAAGTCCCGTTTTACTCACTCTTGCAGCATCTATTTTCGAACCAAAAGCATGTTGCCTGGTTTCTTTTATCGAGTCGGATTTATTTTATTTACATCGCTTTAACGTTACGTATTTTGAAAATTGTGTGAATTGGGATTTAATACGAGTGTCGTAATTTTTACATGAGATATCGAATATGGATCAAAATTATCGTCTCCTCCGCCCTTATCGGCTTAACTAGTATCAGCTCGTGTTTTGAGTATGAATCGTGAGTAATAGTGTAATAAATTAGTTCAAGTAATTCATTTTGGTTGGTTTGTTAGAGTAGTGATTTGGCTTTAATTTTTGGTGTAGGAGTTGATTCGTTTCGACCCACTAATAGAAATGACAGTGGGAATTTTCTTTCACCGTTAGAATATTTTGGTTATGTGTGTCTGCTATATTATTTTTTATTGACTGATCGTTTGTTTGACTGAAAAATTGATTTAAACATTACTGTTTTGTGGTGTTGTTGTAATAATTATAATTCGGATAAGAATGTTGATTGGAAGTTTGATTTCGAGCATGATGGTTATGTGATATTTTTGTATTTGATGCAATTCAGAAAAAGTATGTTATGTGATATATTTTAATCAGATTCAGATAATGTTATGCATTCGGACTTTGGAATTATGTTAATATTTTTATATTCGAAAAATATCATAAATCATAAATGTATGTCATTTTGCATGTCATATTGGGTTAGATTTTGATAGGGGGAGTTCAATGCATTCACTCGATGGAGTGAATTTCACTTTCGGATTATGTGGCCTATGCCTTTTTGGCGAACCACGCTTCATAAGGTGTGATTTGATTATAAATAGTGTTATTATGGGAAACCCAATTTTCAGATGATGTGACAGGAGTACGGGTGGGTGCATAAGCATTCACATAACATTCAAATTTATGATTATCATTGTTTGATTCGGACTATGATTATTATTGATTGATTCGGATTAGGTTATGACTTGTGTTTGTTTTCACTTTAGAGATACACTAAATTTTATAGCTTACACCCCCATAGTTTTTATTTCAGATACTCAAAATTAGGTGAACCGATACTTGAATGATTTTGTCATTATTTTTATGAAGAACATATGGACTTTAATTATTTATTTAAGAACTATTAATTTTTTTTTGTAATTTTTGAATTTGGACATTATGTTTAATTTTTAAACTGTTTTATGTATGTTTTTAAATAATTATTATTTCTATTATATTTTTTCACGAACATTTATTTTAATAAAATTATGAAGTTTGAATTTGGGGATTTTTCTTTAATTATAATGTAATTATTTTTAATTTTGGAATAAACATGGCTTATTCGTGGGAAAAGGATTTCAATTGAGCTCTTTATATTTGACCTAATTCTTCTAGGTTGGTTTTTCGGGGTTACACATTCAAATTATAGTCCATTGTATTTTAAATGAGAAAGCAAGGTACATGAATCACTTGTATCCACATATTGCACTTTTAGCGCCAGTCGAACATACAAGTACTATAGAGCACAACATTATGTATCAATAATCGGGAATACCATATTACCAAATTCATTACTATGTGTTGCATTCCTAAAGTAAAATGGTACCAAAATCACATTACCATGTACTCAATGCAACTGTGCACAATAGTACAAAATTTACTTACTATGTTCATAACGTAGTTGATGCTACTCCACCTCTATGGCATCCCAACTATACTAGAAAAACTCAATGTATATACAATGGGCATCTTTTATCAATATCATATATCATTCATTATCAAAAAAGTCAATATTGATAGTTATATCAAAATGTCATATAATAGTGCATTGGGCAATTCATGCCAAAAATTATTCATTTACTTTTTAGTAAATATTATGAAAATATCATAATATAGCTAAATCATTTTCTTTTGAAAGCATTTAAGGTTGGCTCATCACAAGCCTTCCATATATCATATATGATAGTATAGGTAAGAATGCACTCACATGGTATGCCTCACTCGGATACATTTCTTAACGTATAAGCTTCACTCTTGCACTTCTTCCTTAGTTTTAAGCTTGCTTCTATCTCGATTTTTATCACGATCTTCATGCACATCATTTACAAAACATATACATTTCAAAGTACATGTTAGTAACCTTACTAACATAGGCTAACAATAGCATACAAATTTCTAAAAATTCTTTCAATACTTATTCGATACTAATTCCATTTCATTTTATCAATACCAATCTTAATACTTCAAAATACCATTAATCTTATACCTCATAACTTTAAATCTCTCAATGTCCAATTCAAAGAATATTTGCATAACAAAAGAAACTTTCACAATCTAACCATTTAACTTCAAATTCAAAATTCAAGTTTCTAACAACATATTCAAGCATTCTACATCAATTCCAATCAATTTCCATATCAAACCAATTTTTACTACACTTTGTAATTTGGTCCTTTGACCTTTACATACTTGTAAATTGGACCAAACAACATTCTAAAACTTGTAGAATCATCCATACATCTCATCCATACATCATATCTAACCTTAGTATAATATTTCCTTATTTTTCCCTTATAGCCGAATACAACATGATGAATTAGGAATTATTTTAACTTGTTCCAATAATGAATTCAACCAAACAATATTTCCCAGTATTAGCAATCAACCCCATATAAAAACAATTTAAACTTTCAATTTCATCAAGAAACACTAATTGCCAATTCAATAAACACCATTTCTAATGGGTTTTAATCATCCTTCAATCACGAAAATGATTCTACAACACCAACTGCATCATAATCAAGCCTTAGAACATCAAAACCTAATCTTCCCTTCATCCATCCAATTCAAGAAATAAGGGTTTCAAGCATGGAAAACATGAACAAATGGTACCAAATGATAGAGAATTTTGTGTAGATTAATTTTGCATTTCATGATTTCATCCAAAATCATAATAAATTAGCTTGAAAAATCAAAAGTAAATATTTCCCCATACCTTTTCTAGCTCACGAAAATGAAGAAAGAGAATGAAGAAAATGTCTTGAAATGTCTATGAAAATATCATAGGCCATTTGTCCTTTATTTAATTAAAATGAATTAAAAATTCATTTTAATGTCGAATGACCATTTTTTCCTTATAATCACATGTTCATGAACTTGCCACATGTTAATTTGTTCATCCAAAGGTGAAAAAATAAGTCAACAAGTTAATAGTTATTAACGTTGTCCTTGAACTTTCTCGAAATTACAATCTTGTCATTTTTCAAATAACTGTGCCGATTTAACATGGAAAAACAACTTAAATCTAATCATCCATGTTAAATTCTAACATTTTAAGGCATGGAAATGAAATTATTAACCTCATCTTATCATCCTTCAAAATATCTCAATTATTTGATTTAGTTTGATTATCCAAATTTTTCTTGAACTTTAATGCTTTATAGATTTTAATACAAACTTCGTACGAAAAATCTAAGCAACACGAAAATATCATTTTTGGGGTAAACTGTTCATTTACAGAACTAAAATGCATATATTTGAAAATTACAATTAAGTCCGTAAACATTTCCTATTCTTATACTTTGGGCATTAAACTTTCAATTTATTGTTTTGGTCACTAGCCAATTTTGGGGTATCAAAATTCTCACCCTGTAAGAAAATTATTCCTTGAATTTTCAGTGTGTACTTGAGACAAAAATATGAGGATACTACTTTCTCTTGTCTTCATCTATTCCCCATGTAACTTCCTCGACTTTATGATTTTCTCTAAAGAACCTAAACAAGTGGTATCATCTTGTTCTTCAGTTATTTGACTCCATGTGCTAATATCTTTATCGGTTCTTCTTCATAATTCAAATTTGGTTGAATCTCAATCTCTTCTGGTATGATAACATGTGACGGATCTGAATGATACTTTTGAAGCATCAACACATGGAATACATTATAAATCTTGTCCATTTCCGGAGGTAACACCAACTAATAAGTCATTGGACTAACTCTTTTTACGATCTCATAAGGACTAATAAATCTCATGCTTAGTTTCCTTTTTCGTCCAAATCATAGCACATTTTTCCACGGTGATACTTTAAGAAATATATTCAATCTTCTTATTTTTCAAATCTAAATAAGAAATTCTATCGATCGGACATAATCTTAAGATTATCTTGAATAATCTTCACTTTGTCTTCAACTTCCTTAATTATGATAGGGTCAATGATGTTCTGATCCCTAAGCTCATACCAATTCAAAGAAGATTGACATTTCCTTCCATATAAGGCTTCATAATTAGCCATCCTGATACTTGATGAATAATTATTATTATAAGAAAATTCAGCCAAAGGCAAATACTTTTCCCACAAACCTTTGAGTTCAATCACACATGCCCATAACATACCTTATCGAATTTGAATAGTTCACTCTGATTCTCTATCCGTTTGAGGATGAAAAACAATGTTGAAGTTAAGTCGAGTTCCCAAGGCTTTATACAAAGATTTACAAAATCTCAAAGTGAACCTTGGATATCTGTTAGATACTATCGACATAGGCACTCCATGTAGTCGAACAGTCTCCTTAATGTACAATTTAGTATACTTATCCATAGAGTAATCATTTCGAGGCAGAATGAGGTGCGGTGACTTGGTCAATCTATCCACAATCACCCAAACTAAATAATTTTTATTGGATTTTAAAGGAAATCATGTGAAAAAATCCATTTCCCACTTCCATTGACGAATAAAATCGGTTGTAATAGTCCCGAGGGAACTTGATGTCCTACTTTAACTTGCTGACATGTTAAGAACTTAGAAACAAACTAAATTATAGCCCTTTTAATTCTTGGCCACCAATACTAACTTTTTAGATCATGATACATCTTGTTTCCTCCAAGATGCATAGTCAAAGGACTACAGTGCTCCTTCATGAGAAGTTCTTTCTTCAATTCCTCATTATTTGGGATATAAACTCTTCCTCGATAGTACAAGCATCCATCAGAATGAACTTCAAAGTCTTTTGTTTACTTTTGTTCCACTTGTTCAATCCTTGACAAGCATTTTTACAAAATAAAATCAAGCATCCAAGGCTATTAAGGTAGAAGATGTCTTTCAATTGAGCACATCAACCGCCATATTAGCTTTCCCTGAATAGTAGTCGATAATCACATCATAGTCTTTAAGAAGTTCAATCCATCTTTTTTTTTCTCAAGCTCAACTCTTTTTTACTAACAAATACTCAGACTCTTGTGACCAGTGTATATATATCATCGTTTACCATGTTAGAGTATGCCCAAAGACCAATCATGAGATGATTGTAATGGAACACTTTCTTTAATATTTTATTGAATAAATGCATTGCCATTATTACTTTCAGTTATAATTTTGTGTCAAATAAAATGAAATATAATAAAGCCCATATAATAATATGATTATTATTAAAGATCCTTAGCCAAGTATTATTATAGGCATGAACAATAATAATGTGTTCAAGGCTAACATGGAGTTGGTTGATGACAATGAGCTGTCATTGACATAAAGATGTCAAAATCGATACATGAGTGTGTTGTTAGAGAACAACATATTATATTTACCCACTATGAGCATATTTATTGGATTATTATGTGATGGTCATAACATTGTTCATGGTAATAACTACATGTATGATCCTTAGACTTGATATCATTACTATCTCAACATATATAGTTGTATGTTTTGACATAATTAAACATGCTTTATAACTGGTTGCACTATGAAGACTGATGTTGAACATATTGTGATATATGCAGTGAGGTTTGAATGATCAAGATAGGATTTGTCCTTCCTACATAATAGGAACTATATCACATGCCATTTAAATTAGAGAGACTAGAAATGCATTACCATGCTCGAACAAGTTGACATGAGAGATCATAATAACAACAACAACAACAACAAAACCCTATTCCCATATACAATGGGGTAAGGGGGATGTAGTGTAGTAGGCTGCCCCCAACGCCAGGTTGAGAGCAGATTCCGTGGAAGACCTCCGATAGTCAGAAAATTAAAAATAAAGATAAAATACAATGCATGTATAAATAAATAAATAAATACATAGTTTAACAGTCTTCATATGCACTCATGATATGTGCGTCTCTAATGGGAAGTGATCCTTACAAATAAATCCCTGCATAAAAAATCTATGCATATATACAGAAGACGTAAGACCCGGCTAAATTTAAAAATAGGTAACCTGAAGAGAAAGATACACAGTAGTCAACGATAGCAAGCTACGAGACGGAATAAAGTCAGACGGGTTAACACATAAACTAAGGCAACACTACTACACTACCCTAGTTCTAAGCCTTCATAAATTCTAATGATAGGAACGTATATAAAGTAGAAGTCATGTAAATTACTATAAAGACATTAAAAATAAGGCAGAGAATGTTACACCTTATGATTGTGACCCGCACTACTCGGCTACCCTGGTCTTAAATCTCCATACTTTCCTATCAGAGGTCATGTCCTCGGTAAGGGCTAAATCGTTCAAATCAGATCTCAAGTAGTCTTTCCACTTCTGCCTTGTTCGTCCTCTCCTTCTGGCACCATCGACTGTAATCGACTCTACCCTCCTGACCACATCCAACGATTGGCGCCTAAGGACATGTCCAAACCACCGTAGTCTTCCCTCCCTCAATTTTTCGGATACATACAACACCCCCAAGGACATCCTAATAGCAGAGTTTGGTGTCATGTCCCACAGAGTCCTACCACATGCCCATCTAAGCATTCTCATTTCTGCGGCCTCCATCCTCCTTACGTGATCCTTCTTGATTACCCAACATTCTGATCTATACATCAGCGCTGGTCTTATTGCCATTTTATAAAATTTTCCCTTAAGTTTTAGAGGCACCTTCTTGTCACACAAAACTCCAGTAGCAGCCCTCCACTTTAGTCATCCCGCCTTTATACGGTTTGTAACGTCATCATCTACACCCCCATCATTATGTATCATAGACCCTAGGTACTTGAAACAATCCTTTGAGGGGAGAACGTGTCCTTCTAAATGAGAGATCATAAGTTAATCATTTATTACAATCTAACCTAGACATCTAGAAATATAATTTTCTTTTAACTTATATATAAAGGACATAAGGATATAATACATAAAAGAGCTAGTCATGAAGATGCTATGTCGAATCATGACTTCTTTTAACTTAGATGACAATGATCCATTGCTAGATGTCACTCATTTTCTGTAATACTAGTATGGTTCTAAAAATTACCACTAACGTTACATAAACCTACAGGGTCACAACCCATGGTTTAAATGAGCAAATATTAAACGAGTTTTATTTTGTATAATTTTATTGTACATGAATGAAGTATATAATTAAATTTAATATATATATTTGATATATATATATAATTTACTTTTTTTAATATAATAAATAAATATTAAAAGAATATAATTATGATTATAATTCTTTTAATAGATATAAAAAATTTAGAATAATAAATTAATACAGAATAAACCCTAAGGGTTAGGATGATTTGCCATATAAAAGGATTATGATGGACTAGCAGCCATTTTAGTCTACCTCAAAATATTTCTCAAAATAGTTTTGAGAAAAGAAAATTGCTCTCAACTAGGTGAACTGACTAAAGGCCAATACAATTTTGTAGAGGATAGGATTTGAATTGTTCGTGACTGTTGTCGATTTGCTGTTATTCCAGGAACGCAAGGTATATCACACATCTCTTCCTTCCAAATTCAAATTTTCATACATGGATCACTGGTGATATTAGTGGATAATTTTTTTCGTTGCGTCGTGGAGTGTACAGGTAATGATGCCATATTTTCAAGGTAAATATGATAAATATCAATTCAAGATCATGAGTAAATTAATTCCTTTAAAGCATCTTAAGTTGCCTTGAAGCATAAGCTATGACTTTTCCTTCTTGAATTAATACGCATCCTAAACCACTATGAGATGCATCACTATAAATCACATAATCCTTTCCAAATTCTGGTTGTACTAATACAAGGGCTTCTATTAATAACTTCTTTAGGGTCTCAAAGCTTTCCTGACACTTATCATTCCAGATAAATGGTACATCCTTTCTTAGCAACTTGTTAAAAGAAGAGGCAATTAAGGAGAAGTTTTTTAGGAACCTTCAATAATAACCAGCTGATCCCAAGAAACTCCATATCCCAAAATTATTCTTTGGAGTTTTCCATTCAACAATAGCTTGTAGTTTCTTGGGATCAACTCTTATCCCTTCTGTCGAAACAACAAGGTCAAGAAAAGCAACTTGAGACAACCAGAATTCACAGTTTGATATTTTAGCATATAATTTTTTCTCTCGTAGAATTTGAAGAACTAAACAAATATGTGCATCACGTTCTTCCTTAGTCTTTAAATAGACCAAAATATCATCGATGAATAACATCACGAATTGATCCAAGTATGGTTGAAACACTTGATTCATCAAATTTATAAATGGTGTAGGAGAATTAGTTAACCCAAACAACATCACCAAAAACTCATATTGTTCATATCGAGTCATGAAAGTCATCTTGGGAATATCTTCTTCCTTAATCCTTAACTAATGATATCTAGATCAAAGATCAATCTTGGAAAACACTGATGCACATTTTAACTGATCAAAGAGATCATAGACCCTTGGGAGATGATACTTACTATTTACTATCACCTTATTTAGTTGATGATAATCTATGTATAATCGCATAAAACTATCTTTATTTTTTCACAAACAACATTAGTGCTCCTCAAGGTTACACACCCAGTCTTATAGAACACCGATCTAATAGCTTTTGTAACTATTCTTTTAATTCCCTAATCTTGGTAGAAGTTCTTCTATACGGGACCATATATATAGGCGCAGTACCTGATAGCACCTCTATCTTAAATTATACCTCTTTATCTAGAGGTAAACTAGGAAGCTCATCTGGAAATACATATGGATACTCTTGGACAGTTGGGATGTCTTCCAACTTACCTTTTGAAGCTTGAGTATCCACCACATTATCTAAAAAGGCTTCGCAACCTTGCAACAATAACTTCTTAGCAGTTACTGCTAAAATTACATTAGATAATGGATTTACACTTTCACTAACCACTATGATCTTGGGACCTTTCGAGTCATTCAGAATCAATTGCTTTAAGTGACAGTCCAAAATTTCATAATGAAAGGATACCAATCCATACCCAAGATTATCTCAAATTATTCAAAGGATAATTCCATCAAGTTCTTTGGGAACTCAACTCCTTGAATCATCCATGGATAGTTTCTACAAATACAACTCACCCTCACACTCTAGCCTAAAGGATTAGAATCAGTTAAATCTATAGCTCTGATACAAATAAATGTAACACCGTTTCTCGTATTCTTCTTCGAACACGAGTCAGAGATATCATATAAACTTATCAATGCAATATTTATTTGAAAATCAGTAAAACAAATTGTAAAAACCAATCATTTAAAATAAATAAACCCACAATTAATTCAATCACTTAAAATCGAAATATAATATTTTAATATTCAAATCGCATTCAATTTCAAGTAGTGGCATGGCAGTTCAACACTATTTTATATAATCAATGAAACTACTTAAATAAAAATTCAACTAAATAGTAATTAAATATAATTTACTAAAATACTAACCATGCAAACCATTATTTATACCTAGTAGTATTAAGTATTATCCATTACAAGCTAGTATATATAATATTACAAACCAGTTCCAAACACTTTCATAACGAGTATCATAAACACATAAATATATACATGCCAACTAGTAATATCAAAAACACCAAAAGATGTCATATTGATACTGAGAAGCTGATCCTCTATAAGTGATGTCAAACTAATCTACTTACTACACTCTTTTTTCTTTACCTACACATGAAACCATCACACGCTATACACTTAGTGGGGTATTTCTTTATATAAAGTGAGTATATAGATATATAAAATATTATCATATAAACAATAGTAAGGAAATTTTCATATAATAATATGTAAACATATAAAACATGCTTAATAAATCACTTTTATATAAATAATATGCAAACCAATAGTTTAGATATAAAGCAATTTACATCAAATCGTAGTGTTCGATGAAAAATTTACTTTCAATTAAATCGATCAAATATGTACCTTTTACATTCATTCAAATAATAGCCCAGTGTAAACTAAATGAGAATGCAAGTTACACGAATCACTAGTATCCACATATTGCACTTTTAGTGCCATACAAATATACAAGTACTGTAAAACACAACATCATGTATCGATAATCGAAAATACCATAGTACCGAATTCACTTACTATGTATTGCATTCCATAAAATAACATGGTACCTTAATCACATTACTATTTACTCAATAAAACTATGCACAATAGTACCAAATTCACTTACAATGTGCACAATGCAGCTAATGACACTCCATCTCTATGACATGCAACTATACCAAACAATCTCAATGTGTATACAATGGGCATTTTTTATTAAAATCATATATCATCCATTTATCAAAAATACTAATATCAATAGTTATATCATAATATCATATACTAGTGCATTAGGCAGTTCATACTCGAAATCATTCAATTACTATTTATCAAATATTATGAAAATATCGTAACATAGCCAAATCAATTTCTTTTGAAAACATTTATGGTTGGCTCATGGCAAGCCTTCCTTATATCTTATATAATAGTATGGGTATTAATGCACTCACCTAGAATGCGTCACTAGCAAACCTTTATTAATGATATAAACTTCACTCCTTCATTTTTTCCCTTAGTTTTAATCTTGTTTGTATCTTGATTTCAATCACGATCTTCATGTAAATCATTTACAAAACATATACATTTCAAAGTACATGTTAGTAATCTTACTAACATAGGCGCACATTAACATAAAATTTTCAAAAAATTCTTTCAATACTTATTTGATACTAATTTCATTTCATTTTATCAATACCAATCTTAATACTTCAAAATACTATTATTCATGCACATTATAACTTAAAATCTCTCAATGTGCAATTCAAAGAATATTCGTATAACAAATGAATTAAAATTAATTATCTTAGAATGCATATCAACATTTTCATAATATCCAAAATGATCTCTTTCCATTTAACATCAATTCAAGTTTCTAAAACATTTTCAAGCATTATACATCAATTCTAATCAATTTCCATATCAAAACCCTTTATTTCCTACACTTTTTAATTTGGTTCTTTAACCTTTACATACTTCCAAATTGGACCAAACAACATTCTAAAACTTGTAGGACCGTCCATACATCATATCTAACACTAGAATAATTTTCCACAATTTCCCCTATTTTCCCTTATAGGTCGAATACAACATGAAGAATTGGGCATGGTTTTTAACTTGATCCAAAAATGAATTCAAACTCTGAAACAACATTTCCAAGTATTATAAATCAACCCCATATTAAAAACAATTTAAACTTTCAATTTCATCAAGAAACACTAAATGCCAAATTGAATAAACACCATTTCTAATGTTTTTAATCATCCTTCAATCACAAAAATGATTGTACAACACCAACTACATCATAATCAAACCTTAGAACATCAAAACCTTCCCTTCCCTTCATCCATCCAATTCAAGAAATAAGGGTTTCAAGCATGGAAAGCATGAACAAATGGTACCAAATTATAGAGAATTTCTTGTAGATTAATTTTGTATTTCATGCTTTCATCTAAAATCCTAATAAAGTAGCTTGAAAAATCAAAATGAATTATTTCCCATAACTCTTATAGCTCACAGAAATGAAGAGAATGAATAAAATGTCTTGAAATTTCTATGAAAATATCATAGGCCATTTGTCCTTTATTTAATTAAAATGAATTAAAATTCATTTTAATGTCGAATGACCATTTTATAATCACATGTTCATGAACTTTCCACATGTTAATTTGTTCATCCAAAGGTAAAAAATAAACCAACAAGTTAATAGTTACCAACTTTGCCATTGAAATTTCCCGAAATTACGATATTGTCATTTTTTATCTAACGATACTGATTTAAAATGGAAAAACAACTTAAATCCGATGATCCATGTTAAATTCTACCAGTTTAAGGCATGAAAATGACATTTTTAACCTTTTCTTATCATCTTTCAAAATATCTCAATTATTTGGTTTGGTTCGATTATCCGAATTTTTCTCGAACTTTAACGCATAGCTTTTAATACAAACTCTGTACGGAAAATCTGAGTGACATGAAAATATCATTTTTGGGGTAAACTATTCATTTATGGAACTAAAATACATATCTTTTGAAAATTACAATTTAGTCCCTAAATTTTTCCTAAGTTTATACTTTGGCCATTAAACTTTCAATTTTTTGATTTTATTCTCTAGCCAAATTTTGGGTATTACAAAAATACTCTTCTTCCATCATTTTTTTGTACTGACATGAAGTATATTTCGTGCTTCTATTTTTAGATCTAGTCCAGTTTGAATTTGGTAATAGATTAGATTATTATAGCTCTTGTCAATGAAGGATTGCAAGTTATTTTTGTCATCATTGACTGCACATAGTTCCGGTCTTCCAAGTACTTTGGAAAAAGTCCATATTTAGTATGGGTGTTTGAATTTTTCGCTTTCAGTTATCCCGATCACACTATTTATTTTAAGTTAAAAGTAATAATAATGATCATCTTGTGGTATATAATTATATAATTTTAGATTTTATAAATGTTGGAAAACCTTTCGAAAGATGAAAAGATAAACTTTGAAAATTAATTTTCCGAACAAAACACCATTCAATACTATTAATATTAAGCTGTTAATGATCAATTCGAAATTTAATTACTTAAATATTTTCTCATATAAAACTATTATGACTTGTATCATGAAGATCGTTTATCTTCTCATTTAAAAAAAAACTTGTATACTTCTAAAAACTTGTATACTATAACACTTACAAAAAAAAAAAAAACGCATACATTGTAGAGAAGCATTTTCTTCTTTTTCAGTTCATGCCTAAGCCACAAAATTTACAAGAAAATAGTTTTCTAACTTAAAAGGCGCTTTTTGCATAAAAATAGAATATAGATGGAACGGAAAAAAATGATGAATTGGGTTTCATACTTGTTCTTCAAGAAAAAATTGTGGGCTTCCTTCCCAAGCTACACATCTTGTGCTTTGGTGCGTCGGAGCTTGGAACGAGCTTGTTGGAGCCTGGAGTTGCTTGGGGAATACGGGATCTAGTCATTGTTGTTATCGAACTCATACGTCGACGGGCTATCCGGTTGCTGGCCGAACCTTGGTGAATCTACAAAGTTGATATGGCTCAATGTTGATGGCCTCCTGTTCCTCGCCATCGGACTCCGTAAACCATTTGGAGAAGGCGGTGGTGGAATATTGGAACTTCGTTCTTCATACTTTTTACTGTTAGCTGGTTTTCCTTGATTGAATTTTGCAGTTTGGCCTGCAATGTATTGAAACATCTCCAGGAATTTAGCCAATCCCATTTCTGAGCAGTTTGCCCAGTAATGCGTAAAAACATCCCATGCACGAGCTCTCAGTTCCATGATCTTCCGATCGACTTCGGTTTCATGCTCCGCCATGTAAGGCCTCAAGAATGTGTCATAAACAAAATTGGTTCCCTGCATTATCGAAACATATTAAATTTTCAAATCTAGTCGAATAAAATGAGTATCCTGTGTGATTACCTTGGTTTTAGGGTACCATAGGTAGATAAAGAATCCAAGCTTCATCTCACCATACAAGGGCAACCAGGAAATGAATATATATGTTATCCTCTCAATAACTGTAATGAAAGCAACGAGGATCCTGTAAAAATCCATAACCCACCATTGATTTTCTTCAAAATAGGGTTAATGGAATGGACTGGAATGAAATGATCATGATTATTTTGTACCAATATTTACACCAAAATCTGAGTTCATCCATCTCAACTCTCTTCTTCTCCACCATTTTAAAGCACTCGAACGCTGGATATGCATATCCAAATATCAACCTGAAATGGTAACAAAATAAGGTCATACTTTAGAAATATTATTTATTTAGAAAAATGTAAAACCCTAAAAAAGAGACTTGCACAAGCAATCCATTCAAGAAATCGCCCAACATGGTTTTATTAATGAATTATTCTTGGTAGGGACAAATGAAATAGTAAAGAAGCAAAAGCCTGCAAAAAACAAGGAAGAAATGAATCAGATAAAAAAAAACAAAGAGGAAATTTAAACAAAAGACGAGTTTGATCGAAAAAAACATGAAAAACCTCGGAAACAAACTGATAAATATAACTAAGAATGATCAGTTTGAATCTGAGGAAACAAAATGAAAGAACTATGAGAGAGTTTATGATGAAAACTGGGTCAGATAATGGATGGATTTATATCACTTGTTCATACTAAGTTTGTTTTTCTTTTTCCTTGAATTCTTCCAACATCTTCTTCCCGTTATTCTCGCCTCTTCATAAAAATACTACCGCATAATTATTTTCTTCAAAAAATAGTCGGGAGTAATTTTCTTAGGAAAAAAATCATATTTTTTTTCTAAAAACATTAAAAAAAGCACACATTTCCCTCATAGTTTATTCTTTGATATTAAAATTTAATTAATTCTGAGTGAGCTGATGTCATTTTAAACTTAAATTTAATCAAAAGTATTAATATTATTATAAATTAGATAATAATCGTTAACCATCTAGACAATTAGTTAATCCTCCCTCTTATGCTATCAATCATATACCTAAATATAATTATTACAAATTTTTTTTATCATTTTTAATATATTTATCAAAATATTATTATGGAAAAAAACTTTGAAAAGATTCGAAGAATTAATTACCCTAAACATTTCTTAATTACAAATATAATTTTTATTTGGTCATTGAATTTTTATGTGGTGAAATTTTGTTTGCCGTGCCATTTTATTTTGTAATCAGTGTTGCGTTATGGGGAAGGTGTTTTGTTTAACGATGTGCAGGATTTGGGAGCAAAGATAAGCAAAAGGGAGTTGCCATGACATGATGAGACTACTGAGGAAAATGCGATTATCGCGACATCTCGGACGGCATTTCTGGACAGAAAAAGTCAAATAATATATTTTTAGTAAGAGCCAGATGTCATGACATAAAAAGTGTTTTATGCAATCAGCCATAATGGAGGGGCCAGTTACCATCTTTGCACCGACTCTCACATAAAAAGAATGAACTTTAGGGTACTAGTATAATTTTAACACAAAACTCTAGGTTCATTCTCCCCTATAAATAGGAGATGAAGCCTGACTTTTTTAGAAGACTTGGTGATTTTTTAGACAGCCGCCAAGAGCCTAAAAATTCAGAGAAAAAGTTCTCTCTTTTTTCCATCAATCGTTTTTTCCGTGGCATTCCTCAGCTAACAAGCTAGGGGGAGTGGCATTCTAGACGTCCGAGAGGAGCTAGATCGTTGGGACAGTTGGTGGTGGCCGAGGGAAGCTCTGGCAGTGCACATCGAAGGCTTTTCCTCATTCCCTTTGCTCTTTGCTTTAATATTTTATCGTTTGGGTTGTAAGGAATGGATTAACTTTCTTTGTGCTTGGTTATTTCGAACCCCCACCATGAACTAATCCTATTTGGTGGGAGTTTATTTTGGATATTTAAGTTTTGCTTTAATGAATGGTTATTTTTCTATGTTATATTTTGTTTTGTTTATGAAGTTTAGTGTCTTAAGGTTGTAGGAGCTACGAGAGTAGTCGTTCCTTAGGAGATTACTTAGTGTTCGAGAGAATGTCTAGGTAGCACATCCTTAGTGTTCGAGAGAAACTAGGGAGGAACCACATAAGCAAGGGGTTCTAGATAGTGACTAGGCCTAATCCACCTTAGAGATGAGGCTAGGATTCCATTTGACTAAAAGGAGTTGTGCATGAGCGATATGTTAGATGTTAATGCTGCCGCAAAAAGGTATTACCCGAGACATATCTTGTTATCTGGACCAATAGGATCACTGCACGAGTTTACGCCAACCGGTTTTGCCAAGGCATCTTCACTCTGTCGAGTCCCTACTAGAGATAGCATAGGGCACCCTTAGTAAACTCTGTCGGGCAAAGAAGGCATAGAAGTAAGACCATTATGAGAAGTAGACTTAAATTTCCTAAGTAACTCCTATCACTCATTCCCATAGTAGCTTGTCGTGTGAGGAAGTCTAAAGTCCTGATAATCAAATCCATTATTTACATTTTATATTGCCTTTGCATTTTCATTTGTTTGCACTAAACACAATTTAATTTGTCACGACATCTCCATCCATTTTTCCATAGCATTCTCATTTGTGAATATCATTAGCTTTACTTAGTTACTTTAGAATAGTGCATAAACTTTACTCAAGATCTCTCCAATCCATGAGGATACGATACTCACTCATCACTGTATTACTTATTCGATTGTGTATACTTGCACATATTTCCGCATCCATATATAGTACTCATAATTCGCGGATAGGGGATGTTGGACATTTTATTCGAGACTGTCCACTTATGACTGAGGAGATGGTACAAAGAGAAAGATCTATTGTGGTATCTCAAAGAAATAGAGGTAGAGGTCGTATAAGAAATCAATCGGAGTTGTTCACTCAATATGAGATGCAACCAACTGCACAAGTTTATAATTTAAGGATTAATGAAGATGTTGAGGATCCAGAGATTCTTGCAGGTAAATCTCAATATTATGGTAAAGTAGTTGGTTTTAATAGATTTAGGAATCAACATAGTATTTGGTAAGTGGCAATTAGAAGGACAATTGGAAGATTTGATTTGAAGCAATAAGTAACGAATTGTTAGAGATAAATCTGATATTGTTTCCAAGTGAATAGGTTCTGTTAAATTTGTATATAGTATGAGTAAAAGCAATATGTATGGAGTAATGTATATGATTATAAGGTTAATAGTAAGAGTAAGTTAAAAATTGTTGAGTACTATAAAGGATTGTTTCATCTTGTGGTGAAATGAAAATTCGAGGATAGATTTTCTTTAAAGGAGGGGAGATTTGTAACATCCCGAAATCTGGGTCAGTGACTAAAATGAGAATTTTTGAAATTTTGGGGATCAATTTAGGAAAATTAATAAGTTTAAGGGTTTAAATAGGAATATTTTAGAATTGGATTAAATTGTAATTATTGAATTAGTGAAGGGCATTATTGTAATTTTAGCTTAAAAGATATTTTTCCCTTAAATAAGAAGGAAACATGTGGGGGAAGAGTTATCTGGAAAACTCTATTCTTCTTCTTGCTCTTCTTTTCTTCACGTGGGCTTCAGCTTGAAAGGTGAGTTTCATTTTACTGATTAATTCTTGGAATTCTAGGTGGGTTTTGGTTCCTTGAGTGCTATATAAGCTTAAGGAAAGCTTATATAAGCTTAAAACATTGAAAAGAGAGGATTAGCAATGAAATTCTATTAAGGATTTAGAAATGAACTTTGGATTTAAAGAGGTTTTTGAAGTAATAATGATGAATTTGACTTGTCAAGAGTATAATTAAGAAGTTAGAGGTGATAAAAATGAATTTAGAACACATGAAAAATTTGATGAAATTCTTTGATTCAAGAATTATGGTTACTTATGAGAAATGGTGAAGTGTTATAGTGTTATAAGAAGGTTTAAATATGTATAGATAAGTTTTAAGGCATAAGAAGGGCTTAACAAGTAAAACTTGAGGGGAAAACTGTTAAATTTTCGGGTAAAAAAGTATGCTCTGGGCAGGGTGTATCGGTACCCTATGAATAGGTACCGATACACTAAGACCAATTTTGAAGAATATCTTCATGGTTTATCGATACCCTCTTTTAAACAAAAAACTTTGAATGTAATTTGTGTATCGATACATCAGTGAAGGAATGTATCGATACCCTATAGTGTGCATCGATACACTTCAAAGGGAAAATAGAAATAGATCTTTCCTTTAGTATAAGAAATGAAATATTAAAGTATATCAATTGGAATACTGATATGTATCAATACATGATTGTGTAGACATTGATGGAAAACAAAGTTCGGATAGGTCGACAGAGTAAGATTCACAAGAAAGAACAAGAGCTTAAGAGTGTTCATTTAGACTAGGTGAGTACATGATATTAAGTGTACGTGATGTTTAGGGAATTAAGACTTATGATGAGTCCATTTTCGAGAATAGATGACATGAGCACAAGAATATAAGTATAATATTATATGATGTTTGAGTACCAGGGTATGATCTTGTAGTAATATGGTGCTAGATGTATATGAGTAAATGCAGAGGTTTAATTGTTGAGTGCATCTTATTATGTGAATCATGTAAATGCATTTATGTGTGATAATAGGTTAGATGGTCATAAGAGATAAAATAAATGATAAAAGATATGTGAAAGCGATGACATATATGTGTTCCTAGTAGAATGTTACATGATATGTTATGTATGTTAATTGAATTATGTGATGATATAAGAACATGTATATGCTATGAAATAAGACCTATGTCTATGAGTTTCTGAAAAAGAATAGAAGTAAATGTGAAAAAAAGCTATGTGATACGTGAATGTGAATTACATGGAAATATGCTATGTGAAAGTAAACTATGTTCTTATGTGAAAATGTAAAATGGTATATAAGATAATGCCCATGTCATGCGTTATGAGAGCTATAGGTATAGTTGGCATGCCAATACTATAGGGTTCTATGTGGTCCTTCGGGATATATGTGTTCTACGTGGTCCTTCAGGACATATGTGTTCTATGTGGTCCTTCGTGACATAGTGGTCCTTCGGTACAAATTTCTACGTGCCCCTAGTGGGATTTATACGAGTTGTGGTGACAGCATTGTGCACAACCTCTATGTACTCACGTACCTTCAGTTCTCAAAAGTATACATTGGCTTTAAAGAAATAAATAACTTGCTATGATAATATGTGTGTTCTTCTGTGAAATGATATCTATGTTATTGGACGTGTACAAATGATAAGTTTGGAATCATATGATAATAGGAATGAGGGTGTTGATAATAATAACTGAATCTGTATAGGTGTACCTTTGATTATATGTAAGGTTATATTGTTTTGTGTGATAGCATCTTATGATATGTCAATGATGGTTTAAGTATGAATATGAGTATGATGTTGTGTTACATGAGATTTATACATATATATACATGCATTTGTTAGTTTACGTAGTGTATTTACATGTCTCGCTAAGTCTATGACTTAGCGTGTAAGTGTTTTACATGTAGGTGTTGATAAGTCAAAAGATCAAGCTTCGGATCAGTAGAGCAGCATATCTCGGCTCAAAGTTCAGATCAGAAATATTTTGTAAAATATGTTCTGTTATGTAAATTAGTATGTTGGCATGTAAACCAAGTTATTAAGAATGTACGCTCTGATGGAGTTTGATAATGTTTTGAACATGTTTTTGTAAAATATTAACTTTATAGAAAGGAAGTTTTAAATTTTCTATGTTTTTTTATAAAAGCACATATTTTGAACAATCAATGTGACACTTCCGATTCATATCTGGGTCGGATACAACTTGGGGGTGTTACAGTTACGTAAAATCTAGACGATCACATGTCGTATTCAGAAGTTTTTTCCATATTTAAAATGCAATTTGAATTCAATTAAGTAAATAAGGACCATATAATGGTAAAATATTAAAAATAACCATCATAAAAGTCCATGCGATAAATATACAAAGATAATGTCCTCGGGATACAAAATAAAGACCTTTTTCGAGGCCACCTAGCACGATCAACGTCAATACTAGATCCTACGAATCGGAATAACTGAATTAGCATCCTAGTAAAATAAATAATAAACTCTAATTAAACCATTTATAGAAACCTGGGAGTAGCTCTCGAAGAACATGAACCATAATGATCAACTGAACGGGATGCACCGGAACTAGTCGATCCTCGATTAAGGGAATCACGAGTACCTTCACGAAAATATAATCACATATTAATTTTATAATCAAATCCCAAATAAATAAGAAGAAAAAACTAAAAATACTAAGCATTTATATTGAAAACACTTCGATATTTTGATATACCAAAAATTTTGTTAAATAGTTTTTACAAATTTTAAGATTATATTCGATTCAGTCATTCGAATATATAAATTATTCTTTAAAGTTAAAATGTCAATTGTACTCCTCACTCTAATGAAAATTTGAGTCCTATACTGGAAATATTTTTGAAATAATTTTTACAAAGGGTTTCAAACTTTAATCGAGTCAAAACTGATTTTTAAGCATAGTAGTAATGATACTACTAGAACAATATCGGTACTGTTCAAGAAGTATCGATAGAGATATCGATGTTGAATCCCAAAATGATGTAGTACCGATACTACTAAGGCAATACCGATACTACATACAAGTATGTCAAAACAGAATACTAAAATGATATCGATACTAATTAGTATAGTAGTACCGATACTCTAAGTGGTGGTACCGATACTACCTTTTTGGTTTTGAATCCGTCAAAATTCCAAAATTCTAAAATGGTACCGATACTATACACAGTATCGATACTACTTAGTATAGTAGTATCGATACTCTAAGTGGTGGTACCGATACTACCTTTTTGGCTTTGAATCCGTCAAAATTCGAGTATACTAAAATGGTACCGATACTATATATCGTATCGATACTACTGAATATAGTAGTGCCGATACCCTCGTGACAGTATCGATACTAGAATTTCTCAATGGTCAAGTTTTTGTATTTAATGCAGGGAGTATCGATACTAAAAGACCGAGTATCGATACTACAAGCTTTTGGATAACATTTAATGTGGGAAATTGTAATACCCCAAAAATTTAGATAATGACCAAAAATAAAAATTTTGAAAGTTTGATGATCAAAGTAGAAAATTTGGGAAAAGTTTAAGGAATTAAGTGGTGATTTTACAAAAAATAATGTTATTCCATAAATGGATTTATTTAGTGATCAAATTATATATTTGGTAAAGTTTGGTGACCAAAGTATAAACTTTGAAAAGTTTAGGGACCAAAATGTATTTTTGGAAAAAATTACAAATTTGTCACGAAAATAAGAAATAAAAATATTATTTTCATATTTTTAAAATGTTGGAAAATAATATTTTATGGTTTAAATTCAATTTTTAATTTGAATTGTTGATTAAAGTGACTGAATTGCAATTTTTTGGAAAATTGCATGGGCAAATCGGTAAACTAAGATATTATTTGTTCATATTTGACTATTATAAGATGATAAGGCTGATATTTGGATGGTGATAAGAATAAGTGTCTAGGTACTTTGGTAATTATAAAGTTATATTAAGGGTATATCGGTATTTTCTCAAGTTAATGATTTAAATATGATTTTAAAAGATGATAAGCATGATATCAATCTAAAATATCATGCTAAATATTTATCTTCTCCAGCACAAGAATGTGAGAAAACTTGAAGGTAAGAAAATATTTCATTTTCAATTTTTGAGCTAATTCCTTTGGAATTAGAGTTATGTCGTGAGATAGAAAAGTGATCTAAGTGAAAAACGCTATCATTTGGTACCAATATTGCTTTCTAATTTTGCTGGATTACAAAGATCCTAAATCTAAGGGTTTTTGTTCATATAAGGGATCATGAAATTGATGATGAATCTTGATGTTTTAGAGGTTATAGATTCATTTTCAAGTTTGATTGATAGTTATAACATGTTCAATCTTCCTAGAATTAATTCTTCAAAATTCGGCCAAATTATAAGTTGGAGAAATTTGTGTTTTGATGGGAGTTAATTAAGGATTGTATTGTAGAGATGTTAAATTGTTGATTTCTTGTGTTTTATGGGTTTTGAAGAGTTAAGTGATTTGAAAGAATTGGTTGCAAGAATTGATGAAGAACCTAAGAATGAAATTAAAAAAAATAGTTTGGATTTTGAATCTGGCAGTAGGTTAGAAAATTCACCAAAAATAAATGGGGATCAATTTGAAGGTGTATACAAAATTATATGAATTTTTAACCGAGGAAAGGTCAGAAAATTCGGACAGCAGATTCTGCAAAACAGATTCTGTTGATCAACTTTGAAAATTCACCATAAATTGTACAGAATGAATTAGAAGGAGTTCTTTATATGGATAGATTCATATTAAAGTCTAGTTTTCAATGGAATAAACGGAGTTAAATTCCAGTGTGTATATCAATACAGAATACCAATTCTTTAAAGGTAGTGTGAGTTGTCTGAATTTTCGAAAATTGATGGGTTGTTGTGTAAGTGTTATATAATTGATGTACTATGCTGGAAATGGTTGTTTGGGAATTGAAATGAGTGTTAGATGTGAACTATGATTATTTTGGAAGTTTGAAAAGATTAGTGGTTTTAGTATAACAATTGTGTAGTTGGTGTACTTAAATGTAATTATGCTTTTGTAAAAGCATTTGAATGGAAATAATTTCAATGCTAGAATTTTTGTATTAAGAATCTAAGTAATAAAATGGTGAAGGACCATTTTGGAATAAATTGGAAAAATTGATTCCAATGTTAAAGGAATTATTAAGAGATAAGTATTTTGATAGATAATGATTTTCAAATATATTATGGAGTTATTATGGGATATGTTTATGTTAGTATAATACTAATATATGTATCATTGTGAATTTGTTATTTATATACATATCATGATTGATTTACGATTGAAGCAAGTCAAGTATAAAAAATGGTTTATTGTGGAACATAGTGAGGCACATATTGTGGATTTTATAAAGTGTCAAGGTGAGTACAATACATGCATGAAACTATACATGGATGTTTTATACATCATCAAGAAGACTTGCGATAAGTCGACCTTATTTATATCAGCATGATATATGTCATTTTTATAACTTTGACATGACATTGAAATGTCACGGTATGAAATCAAAATTCATTGATTATGAAAAATGTGATATTTTTATCATGAATGTTTTCGAGTATAAACTGCCAATGCTAAATATTGATATTATACTTTGCCATGGATGGATCAAATAAAATTGACTATATGCCCAAGTATGTTATTGAGGATCAGTGGTATTAATGGCATGCCATAGAGTCTAGCAGCTGCAATATTAGGTAGTACTAGAGTGTCTAGAGAAGACACATAGTGCAGGCCTCAAAGTGTCTAGCGAAGACACGATACAAGCACTACGGTGCATTATTAGGTGAGCAAAGCTCGACCTCAGCACTTCGATGCAATATTTGACTTTTATATTGGGTTCCTCATACAGTTATACTAAGGGCTATGAGTTATGGTTTATTGGTTAATAAATGGTAAGTATGTAAATAAGCTTACGAGCTTATGAATAATGGCAAGTATATTGATAAAATAAGCTTATGAGCTTATGGAATTTAAATGGTAAGTATTTTGGTAAAATAAGCTTACGAGCTTTTGGGATAAATGGTAAAAGATTTTATATTATATTGATCATGGTAAAATATTGGATATATTAGTAAAATGATTTTATGGAAATTTGATTTTGACATTGAAAATCATGCATGAATTGTATTGCACTGTTGTTTTAATTTCCTCACTAAGTATATACTTAGCGTGTGATGATTTTCACGCGTAGGTAAAAAGCCAGTAGTGGAATAAAGAGTTCAAATTGACATCAAGCATCGACGAGTATATTTCAATATCAGTAAGACATCCTATGATGAAATTTGATTTAGATAGTGGCATGTAATTTGAAAATGTTAAATTTGTTTTGTTGAATTAATTTGGAAACAAATTGATAAATTGATAGTGATGAAAGGTTAATTTTTATGAAATTATATGTATAATGATGAATTTACTGTAGCAGTGCATCGATGCACAAATATAATTCGAATTTTTGGTGCATCGGTGGACTGTTCACGTTACTGTAGCAGTGCATCTGTACACTGTTCACTATTCATCACTGTTTACGGTATTGTTCATCACTATTCAAAAAAAATTTTTTGAATTAAATTCGTTATAATGAAACATAATTTATATGATATGATATATTTATAATATCAATTACCATTTTAAGAAAATAAATTTTAAATCACTTGTAAAAATGGAAATGGTTTTAAGAAATTCGGGTGACATCTATAATCTGTATAGGTATAATTATATGGGTTATGGGTGTTACATAAACTACCTTCCAACGGCTCTATTCACTCTCACGACAACTCAAACGATTGGAATTGATTGAGGGAGTATAAAAACCAGATCTCAAGTCATTTGTGAAGATAAGAGATAGAAGAGAAAGTCGTAACAAATTTGAGCCAAATCAAGTCAATATTTTCCAATATTCTTTTTTCTTTCAAAGAACACTTCTTGTAATCATTTTTATTTATTTCTCAAGTGTTTTTATGTGTTCTTGAATTGTGAAAATACATTCCTAGTGAGGACTTTATAAGTTTGCAATTTGTAATTTTTTCTTTGAGAAAGTACCCCAAGAATTTGGGGTATAATTCTTGAGGGAGTTGTAAGGTTACACCTTATCCTCAAAGGTAGATACAAATCAGTGATTTTGTGGAAATCCTTAGTGTGGATAGCTAAGGTAGTGGATGTAGACTTTGGTTTATAAAGTCGAACCACTCTAAATTCTTGTGTTCAATCTTTTATATCTTTCTCTCAAACTTCTACCAAAATTTTTAATTGCCAATTCACCCCCTCTTGGTATTTCAACCATTCGATTGAGTCAACAATTTCCATATTAATGAGCTTGATTTAGGGAATTTGGTGAAACATACCGCAACATCAAACTAATGACGTCGAAAAAATGTCAAGATAGGTGGTTTAGAAAAAGGTCAACACCAGTCAACGGTCAAAAGTCAACGTTGGTTAATGTTAACACCAATCAACAGTCAACGGTCAGACGCGGCTCTGCTCAGCTCGGCGTGAAATAGGCTTAACTTGGTTCGGTTTAGAAATGGGTCGGTCTGGATTTTGGGTTTGGGCCAGACATGTAGGGGTGGTGCATTCGGATGCTTCTGATGGCAAAAAAATTAAAAAAACATCTAAATTCATTTTAAAAGTTTTAAGGTACTTACCAACCTCGATTCACAACGGTGAATGGTGGAGAGCCCGATTGCGCTTTATTAGAAACTTATTTATGCTCACACCTCTACACACCGACAACTTTGACGACATGGTGAACACCGATGGATTTGGGAAGACGCAAGAAATCCAATGGTGAGGGCAGTGATGAAATCAAAACAACGATCGGTCTTGAAACAATGTTTAAAGCTTCTTGCTTAAAAGTTTCTAAAAACATAAATAAAGATAGAGGATTTTCAACTTTCTAGAAATAGAAAGTTCGAGGATGTTGGGTTTTAAACCCATCCAAAAAGAAAAGGGGCACAATTATGCCATATGCCATTGGGCTTTGGTTACCTCCTAATTTAGGTCCAAATTTTAATAAAAATTTAATTCGATCCCTGAAATTAATTTTAAGAAAACTTTTAAACCCTATTTTGGGGTGTGATAACTCTCCCCCTTAAATGAAATTTCTTTCTTGAAATTTACCTGGTCTGAACAAATGCGGGAACTGACTTATGAAACTCTAAACTATTACAAAATACTAGGTATTCTCAATCGGAATATTAAGACTCTCAGATACGAAATATGATATATATGAATGGCTAGAACCAGGATAAAACAATGTACGAAACTAAATGAATAGTAATAGTATCTGCAATCACATCAGGCTCTTCACGATCCTGTCGATGTCTAGCAGTATAAACCACCGCATGCTATCAGGCCTCAGTCCGAGTTGTACTCCTACTCTAAGAAGGTAGGTCTCTACTAGCATACCCGGATGGTCGTAGCTGACTATGACCCCCAACTGGAGTCTGAACTGCAGTCTGAGTATGAGCAGGTGTCTAAACTGATGTTTGAATGGTAGGAGATGGCTCTAGACAATCCCTCAAGAAATGGTCATCGGACCCACACCTGAAACAAGTACCCATCTTCTTCCTGCACTCTCCAAAGTGATGCCTCCCACAATACTCACAAGTGATCATCAATGGTTCTCTAAAAGGATTATATTGACTAAAAGTTGGAACTATCAGAGTGGCTGACGATGTAGGCCTAGAATTACTACCACCTCTCTGAGAAGACATGTAATTACCTCTCTTGCTATAACGCATAAAAACCTCACTGAAACTAGAAGGTCTCCTGAATCGGTCTCAGTCTCTATCTTTGTCTCGATCTCTATCCCTCCTACGCTCCATGCCCACTCGCTATATCTCCTCAACAGTCTTGGCTATCTCAACCAAGGTATCAAATTTTCTCTCTCAATCGGTAGTAACCCGATCCTTGATCTCATACTTGAGTCTATTTTCAAACCTCAAGCTCTGATCCACCTCATTATCCTCCAACCCCGGAGCATAACGACTCAGCCTGATGAACTCGATCTCATAATCCATAACAGATATGTCACCCTGGTCCAAACTATGAAACTTTTGACGTCGCTCCTGTAAGTATCTCTATATGATGTAACGTCTTCAAAAATGCTCCTTGAAAAGATCCCAAGTTAACTGATCCGTCAGGATACTCCTAGTAAACGAAAACCATAATCTTAATGCTTCCATCTTAAACAGAGCTAGTGTACCCTTCAACTTCTGCTTGGGCATCAACTTTATCTCATTTATATTCTTCTCAACGTCATCCAACCATTACTCGGCATAAGTCGAAGCTCCCCCAGTAATGCCCACAAATGAAACTACTCCAGCAGTCACCAGAGATATAAATATGTCCACAACAGACATATTAGCTGGAGCTCTAGCTGCTCTCTAAAACATATGATAGAAAACTCTATCTATGGTACTCTGATCCAACTCAATATATTCATCCTCGGAGATAGGAGGATCTCTCACATGTATAATCGGATCCTCACGAGAAATAGATGGCTAGACACGCGTAATGGGAGAATCACTAGCTAACGATGGGTCCTCTATAGAAACATGAGGTTGGTCGCTCGCCCACGGCCATGACCTGGCATAGGACCCCATGTGTTCATTGGATCAGATCTATTAGGCTCCATAGAAATAATTGAAACCTAATTTAGACTGGTATCAGAAATCTATTATTTTTTAAAAAAATATATATAAGGTGACACGATATTTAAAAATATCAGAAAATCATTGAAAATATAGTATTTATGACTCATCCACAGTCTAAGTGTTTAAAATTAAAAGCTCGTATACCACCAAGTATAACCCCCTAGACCCGACCTGGGAGTTACGACCAAATCTAGACATGTCATATTCAGACGTTCTTTTCATATTTAAAATGCAATTCAAATCCATTTCGGTAAATAAGGACCATATAACGGTAAAATACTGAAAATGACCATCATAAAAGTCCATTCAATAAATATACAGAGATAATGACGTCGGGATATAAAATATAGGTAATACAAATACATAATCCGTAGTAAAACAAGTACCACCAAAATATAATAGAAAAGGCATATAGAAATATATAGTGGTACAAAATAGAGAATAGATGATCCTCTTAATGCCAAGACTGCTAGCCTAATATCAAGTATTATCTCAAAAGTTAAAGGAATATAAGAATGAGTTGAAAGCCCAGTGCCCTCCTTGTGTTGTATAAGAACATACAGATAAAATATTCGGTAAAAGTGAAGTATAAAATAGGTTTTAAAAACATGAACACTACCCCCATCCGAAACCAGAATATGTAGATTCCTGAAATATACACCCACTTGTACACCTGGTAAGGACCTTATACTGATAGCATAAGGGTATGCTATAAGGACTTATCCTCTACACAAAGAAGAAGAGCTTGTGGTAAGGTCTTACAAGTCATACACTAATCTTAAAATACTTCCTTTAATCATACCCCCCAATGATAGTAAACATGCATGTATCTTGGTGAAAATAGTGGTTTAATTGTTTAAAACATGAAAACATTACCTTTTTCAGAATAAAATACCTAAATACGGTAACCAGAGATCATGCCATAAATATAAGGTAAATAAGATATCATAGGTCAAAGCATGCGATAAAACATATGTCATGTAGTCATAACATTTAATAAAGTCATAAATTTAAAATTGTTCAAACAGATATATTAAAACAACACTGTAACTCCAATAGAAATACACATGTATCGATCTGAGAAGTCTGGGCTGGTAGTCTACCCTCATATTTGTCTATCACGATCAACGACAATACTAGATCCTATGAATCAAAATAATTAAATCAACATCCTAGTAAAATAAAAAATAAACTCTAATTAAACCATTTACAGAAACCTGTGAGTACCTCTCAAACAACGTGAATTATATTGATAAACCAGACGGGATGCACCGGATCTAGTAGACCCTCGGTCAGGGGAATCACGAGTACCTTTATGAAAATATAATCTCAGATTAATTCAATGATCAAATCCTAAATAAATAAGTAGAAAAAGTTAAAAAATACTAAATATTTTTGGATTAACGGGCTTGATTCGGGGCTTTTGGGTCAGAATTTGGTGAAACGAACTGCAACATCAGACTCAGGACGTTGAAAGACATTAAGATAGGTGGTCTCAAAAAAGGTCAACGTCGGTCAACAATCATCATCTGTCAACGGTCAATGGTCAATCGTGGCTCGGCTCAATCCGATTTGATCCAGTTAAACCAATTCAGTCCAATTTAAAAATGGATCGGTCTGGATTTTGGGTTTGGGCCAAACGATACATGGGTTGGGTCGGATGTGGGTATGAATCAAATCGAGTTAGCGAGTTGGGTTAACCCATTTCGAGGTGATTAACCAGGCAGTGGACGATCCCCACACATAAAGGGAACGCGTGGCGATGCGTGAGGTGCGTGTGGTGGATTACAGTGACAAAACAATTACAAAAAACTTTATAAATTCATTTTAAAGAGTTTTAAGGTAATTACCAACCTCGGTTCACAACTGTGAATGACAGAGAGCCCGATTATGTTTCGTTGGAAACTTGTTTATGCTTACCCCTCCATATGTCGACAACTTTGACGATGAGATGAACACATATAGACTCTGGACAATGCAGGGAATCCAATGGTGAGGGCGGTTACAAAATATGAACAACGTTCAGCGGTGAAACAATGTTTAAAGCTTCTTGGTTAAAAGTTTCCAAAAAAAAAAATAGAGAGAGTGGGTTTTCAACTTTCAAAAAATGGAAAGTTTTAGGATTTTGGATTTTAAACCCATCCAAAAAGAAAATCGGCACAATTATGCCACGGGTTATTAGGCTTTGGTTATCTCTTAATTTAGGTCCAACTTTTAATCAAAATTTAATTCAGTCCCTGAAATTAATTTTTTAAAAAATTATACCTTATTTTGGGGCGTGACAGATTCTATTCAAATAGTTTCCATATGGAAAACCCAAAACTGAACTTAATTGAATAATTATTTTTTAAATCAAACTGCAAATTGAAAAAACCTAAACCAAACTGAATCATATAGTTTGGTTCAAATCAATTTTTCATTTTTCTCAATTTCGTTGCTCAGTCTTACATAGCTTTGTTGCTTTAAAAACCCTACTATTTCAACAATTATTTAACTTTTAAGATATTTTTTTATTAGTCTCAAATGAATACAAAGAAGTATTTATTAAGAATCTTTTTTGGTAATTGGTAATGTGCACACATTTTATAGACGCGATTATTCGAACATAAAAGTTTTAAAAAAACAATACTCCTTTTAATTAATGAGGTGTTTCAATTATTCTGCTTTCAAAATGTTATCACTAAATATGGTTGGGATTGAAATGAAAATTTATTTCTTATTAAAAGATAGATTACGTGTTTCATATCTAAACTATCAGCTTTGGCCTATTTTAGTACCTAAAATTTCATTTTTTTTCCAAAACCATACCTAGTGTTCAATTTTTATTTTATTTTAGTACCTCCGTTTCATTGGAAAATATCACAATCTCCACAAATGGATGATGGACTCTTCGACTTCTTTATTTATGTAATTAATCATTCGATGGGCCTGAAATAGAACTATGTTGGTTGACTCGTCATTTTCTCGTGGTTCACCGTTTGAATTGGTCGTCCGTCCACCATGACTAGCACCGTCAACCCGTCCATTGATTTAACTAGCTCGTGCTAATATCTAAAAATTATGAAATAAAACTACAATGTATTTTTTTTTAAATCAAAATTGATGTTCCTTATAACTTCGTATTGACAAATTACGACTTGTTTTTTAATAGGTTTTCAAACGGTTAATTCGGTCACCGACCGAACCAAATTTTCATTTATTGAATTAATTAATTTTTTTAATCATTAACCAAATTGAACTATTTTTTTAAAATATTAATCGCGGATAATAAAGTTTGTTTATTTCAATCGGTTAACCGAATTAACTAAATTTTTTTAATAATTTTTTATATATAATTTTAATATACTTTAAGTATTTTTTTATTTGGTTAAAATTTAATTAGGTATTGATAATTTAATGAGTCTAATGTGGTTAAAAATAATTGAGTCTTGATTCATAATGGGTTTGAGCTTAAAAGTTGTATTTAATATATATAATATATTTAATATTTAATAATTTTGGTTAATTAAGTTAATTAACTGATTTTGAATCGAATTAACCGTTAACCAAATATTGAAAAAATAATTAATCATTCCCCGATGGAAATAATTTAATGATCACCAAATTAACCAAATTAATTTGGTTCGGTTGGTTAATTCGGTTAAAACCGAAAAATTAACACATCTAGTTTTTTTCATCATCAAAAAATGTGAGGGAATTTGATAAGTTGTAATTATATATACATCTTTTTATGTTTAATTCCTCCATATCCTTATTATTATTTGAGTTTAATTGTGGAAATTATGTTTGTTTTGATTTAGGAGGTGAAATATGGATGTAATGGTTAAAATCGACTCAAAAGCATGTTTTTATCCTTCTATATGAGAATTAAGTCTTTTGGAAGAATGTGAAATTGAGTAGAAGATTATCTTCAATAAGGCGTGATCAAACTTTATGACTAACAGACGATTTTTGTATGATAAGAGTATAATACCCGATTTTTGTCCAACACAGTTTTCTTTCCCAAAGCCCAAATATTTTATTGAAACTGATTTTGAAACCGAAGACATCATTCGACTTACAACAAATTTTCAAGCAAGATCCAAACGTTTCTAGGGCATAATGTCTTCTTGAGATATAAGAGGCTTTCAGTTAGGTTTCTAACGCATTTTGAAACACCTTACTCGGACATCGGGAGATGTACTTATTTTAGCGAAGACAATGCGTGTAGAAAATTAGATACGGGCCTAACACGAGAATTTTAATTTATTCCAAATTTTCAATTATTTTGTTGATTATTTGTGAATAAGTTCAGTTTTATACTTTTCATTATTTATTTAGGAAAATTTATGATCTTTTCATTATGTTAATATTACTTTTCTTAATTAATGTATTTAACATTAATGAAAAGATTCTTGGGTTTTTTTAGGGTTTTTGGGAGCCTATAAAT
This sequence comes from Hibiscus syriacus, assembly GCF_006381635.1. Lineage (NCBI taxonomy): Eukaryota > Viridiplantae > Streptophyta > Magnoliopsida > Malvales > Malvaceae > Hibiscus > Hibiscus syriacus. Next base: position 116,684 of record NW_024063442.1, read on the forward strand.
AAACACTCTTATTTTGTAATTGGGAGAGGATTTTTTTGGAATAATTTTTGGTATTGAGAAGCTAAGGATTATAACCTAAAATATTCAAGAAATAAAAGAAAACTTTTTACCAACGTAATTAAATTTTTCTTATCTCTTTGTTCAATTTCTTTTTGTCTTTGTTTTTTTACTTACAAAGTTTATTGGAGAAGAGAAAAATCTTGTGAATTAATCTTTATAGATTTAGCCTTCCTTAAGGTTTCTCAATGAAAACTGACTATCATTTTCTTTTGTTGCTATCTTTATTTTGTTTCTGTTAATCATAACCTTAATTTATCTAAAAAAAACTCCATTGAATGAGAGAAAACCGAGGAACAAGGAACAAAGGCTTTTAAATAATCTTCATTGACTTAACATTCCTTAAGTTTTTTCGATGAAAATCAATGGTGGGTCTTGAATGAATTTCTTTACCGTTTATTTTATTTTTATATTCAATTAAATAATCAAAGGACCCGATCCAGATTCTCTATGAGATTTGTGTAGTTTCATATGAGTAGGGGATAATTATTTTTGTGAACCTTCAAAATAACTTAAAATTTTTTAATTTGGTCTTTTTATTAATTTCATTTTAATTTAATTCCTTTTTTATGTTCATTATCCTTATTAATTTAATTTTTCAATTCCTTGCATTGTTATTTTTAAGCCATAAGGCTTCTTAATTTTTCATATTTATTTTATTTTTTAGTGTTAACTTGTTTGTAAATAAATTACATTATCTTTTATATTGGTAATCATGACCTTTTTCCCTCATGTTCGCAGATTAGATTAAAGTTTTTTCTTCATTTTTAAACCCTTAATTTATTTTATTTTAAAATAACAAATACTCAAAGGTATCTAACTTGGATCGAATTTTTAAATTTTTACATAAAATTCAGTTTTCGCAATTAAGAGAACCGGGTAATCGTATGGTACCGAAAGCGTAATTTGAGGCTGCTCATCCTTCCTCAAATGTATTAGACTCTTGAATCTAACAATTCTTTGGTGAGATGCAGATCCGTTAAATGGTAAGATTAAGGTGTCTAATATACCTAATTTGAAAACAATTGGTGGCTACTGCTTCACGTCAATTCTAAGTTGAGACGAGAACCCGAGACCACCCGAAGGATCATTGCAACAACTTGGCGACTCCGCTGGGGACATAAGAGAGTCATGACAAAAAAACGATTACCGATTTTCTTCTTAGGAAAAAGTTGTAAGTTTAGGTTTAAATTTATGTTCGATCCATTTATTTACCTTTGATTTGTTTTCTCAAATAAATAGTTGGACTAACCATTTTCTAATTATTCTAGTTTTCAAAAAAATACAATGACTCGCATTTCAAGCTCTAAACCCGAGGTCTGAACCTGTTTAGGTGGGGTAAAAGCAAAGTCTTCGCGAGAATTTATTTTCCGCATAGGCCTAGCAACTAGCCCTCGAGATTCATATATCTTATGTCTTTGTAGGAATTTTTTCTCGCATAGGCATAAGAGAATGTATCTCCTTGAGTTTAACTCGATTCGCATAAGCCTATGATGGGTTTAGGATCGAGGGTCTAGCAGGCCCAAAGGGGCACTAGTAATGAGAAATTGGGTCCCTATTACGATGAGAAATTAGAGCCTATCCCGAAATCACATGCAAACCCTAAGATATTGTTTTTGTATTCCATGCTTTCATTTTACTATTTTGAGCATGCAAACTAGAAATATATGTGATTAGGATTTCTTTTGTTGGAAATCATGGGGATAGAGATCATATTTGGGTAAGAACAAAAGCATGTCGGGTAAACATCATGCGTGTAACACCCCCAACCCGCATCCGACCCGGATCCGAGTCCGAGGTGTCGCATTGACTTTTCAAAACGTTTTCTTTACAAATTGGTAATATTTAAATCCATATTTCAGGAAAATGAAAAACTTTCATTATAACATTTGGTTTTACAAAACCTATCAGAGCATATCCAATATAATTCTCTTAGTACACGCAAACTAAATATAACAACGTACACATGATTAAAATTGTTTTCCTGATTTGAACATCGTAGAGGAGATGATGACCTGTCTTGCTCCACTTATATTCTCTTCTCGCTTTCCAGAACCTACGTGTGAAACACTCACACGCTAAGTTGATGACTTAGTGAGAAATATAAACATATAATGGAAACTTTAACTTATAATCATGCATGAAAAATTACTACTATCATATCCTACACAAGCATATATTTGTTCATATATTAAATCCACATATGTACATATATAATTATCTTCTTCCTTATCATTGTCATATTATTGTAATTACTACCTTTTATCGTATAATCATGTACTTATCATTTATAAACATCATATAATACACATATCATTATTCATATATTTATTGTTATCGATGTTACTTTCATTCATTTCTTTAGTCATGTGGTCTTGTCCCTCATATTCGTACACATTATATCATATCATACATTTAATCAATCAATAAATACCTAATCATATCAATCCTAAATCACAATTAATATCACAAAAATCTATAAGTCACATGTAGTATCTTTATTATCATTATCTCTTTGTTAACCCAAGTATATAAGTGAGAACTCAAGTTATATGAGTACTTTGAGGTTGTGCACACATATGTTGTCACCACAGCTCGTATAACATTCCACTAAGTGGCGTATGAAATTTGTGTCCCGAATGACCTATCCATATGTTCTGAAGAACATAGGTAATTGTCCATATGTCCCAAAAGACATAGGTAATCCTGTTCATATGTCCAGAACCAACTTATCACATATACAGGTACTCATATAACTCATATAATTTCTCATTTAATCACATAGCTTATTATCGGGTAACTCATGTCACATTTTCATATAATTTCATATTCACATATCACCTAGCTTATCTCTTATTCTTATATATATTCTTATATACGTGTAAGCACATATTTTCTCATCTTATAAGTTATATTACATATGCATGTAATCTTATGACTTATTATCAAATAGCTAAAGTAACATTCTTATATTGTTTCACATATCAACATCATATAAGACATATCACATGAATACATATCGCATAACATGTAATACGAGCAAGGCATATTCATATAGTACACAATCCTACTCATGCTTTGACTCATACTATCATATATTCAAAATATTTGAACAAACTTATCACAAGTCTAATTTTCATGTAGAAATACATATATTCTAATAGTCTACACTCACCTGGCCTCACTTGCCAATACCAATTTCTTATCTTTTCCTCGATGACTATTATTTGTCAACTTGCACGAACTTCACTCTTGACCGATATCTACACGAATACACAATTCAATAAATATCACTATTCGAATTACTTGATACGATTCATATCAATACAACTAACTAATACTACAATTCAATTATCCGGCTTAAAGGGTATTGATACCATCCTCACTGTACCGATACCTCTACTCTAGGGTACTGATACCCTTCCTAGGTATCGATACCAAAATTAGCTTTGAAGTTCCACCGGGTATCAATACCCTCCACATAGGTATCGATACCTCTTCCATATGGTATCGATATTATTAATACAGGTATCGATACCCAATACATCACTTCCTCATAATTCGCCTTATAGTATCGGTACCCATTCAACAGGTATCGATACCCCCTTACCCAGAAAATGGTTCTTAGCTCAAAAATTCACTCTTATTCACCCAAACCTTTTATATTTTAACTCCATTCATATCCTTAACTCAAATAGACATACTTAAATTCATTTGTACTCATATAACACCTCTTAACCTTCAAAATTCTATCATCTACATGGAATTCAAGAATCATACCAAATTTTCTACTTGTTCTAAATTCAATTCCAACATTCCATACACTTTAATTACACTGATGACAAGTCAAATTTAAGCTTAAGCCATAATTAATAACTTCTTTTCAAAATTTCTCTAAATCACCTCTTATCTTAAATCCTTCCTAATTCCTTCATCTTTTGGTTTAAAGATAACTTAAGCTTTCTTAGTACCTTAAGAATCAAAACCCACTTAAAATTAAAAGAAATAATCAACAAAAATCATACTCACCTTAACCAAGGAGCTCACGAGAAGAAAAAAGGAGTCCCTATTAAGTCCTTTTATCTTAACCTTGCCCTTCTATCTTTCCTTTCTTTAATATCCAACCTTGCACAAAAAATTTCCAATTAAGTCCCTGAACTTTAACTTATTTCAAAATTGAGTACAAAACTTTCAAAATTCATATTTTAGTCACTAGCCCAAATTTTGGGATGTTACAAATCTCCCCTCCTTTAAATAAAATTCGTCCTTGAATTTTTTACTGCACACATCAATAAGAATATATCTTCTAATGTTCTCATGTTGTTTCTTTTATTTAATCTTTCCTGTCATCATCAGAAAACTTGTTTTTCATTCTTTTAGTTTCTCAACTACCTTTTTCCTTAATACGTCCTCCTAATGTCACTTATCATATAAACAGTAACATCAGTTCTTGTCACTAAACATCATAATTCAATCAAATTCCTCATCAATCTCTAATTAACGTACAATAATAACCAACTTTAATTATGTCATCACTTGACTGTCTCTTAAACTTCTTAATACATATAAATCATTCTTTATTTCTCTGACTACATCTACCTGAACAAGAAACATAACCTTTATCATATTAGATCCTTTAAACTCCATCTTTTTCATTTCTTTATCCACTTATTCTTTCATAATCAAGATCTCCCTATAACATAACTAAATCATATCTTTCTTCCATGCTCTCATACCCTTTTCATATCACTTACTATCACATAACTTCGTTAATCAACACTAGTTCTTCCAATCTGGAATGTAAACCTTCATCGAACAATTTATATGCATTCTTTTCAATCGGAATTAACCCGTTAATAATTTACTTGACTCATCAAACTCACCTTCTTACTTATTCACAATGCAATTTCCTGGGTTCAAACTCAAGTATTAAGATTCATCTATCTTATAAACAAAATATCGATGTACCCATTATTAAACTCTTACAAAACAATATCTATATTACTTGATCCATTTAAAATACTCCTTATACTTCACTTTACATACTTTCTAACAGAACTTTTAATCCAATCCATTACTTTCATTTCTAAACTTTACTTCATATCTATTCTTAACTCCTTATTTAATCTTCCACTACCAGACCCTAATACTCAAACATATAGGGCTTTCATCAGATTTGGTCCCTTGACATGGAATATAATTAATTCCATTAATTATCAAACTGCACTCTTATCCAAACAAATTACGATTCCCTTTTCTCAAATTCGTAAACTCTGGCTTCATACATTTGATAAACTTGTCACCGAATACTTATTCTCGAACTTTTCCTAAAATAATAACCACATTATTTGTTCCTTTAACGTTCTTATACTGACATTTTTCCACCATATTCTATCTTATCCACAAAATAACGAAACTACTTCATATAACTTTTTCGATTCAAAACAGTAAAGACCATCTAACACTATTCTAACGTGTTTTCAACTTTCCAAGAATAATATTCGATCTTATAAGGTACTTCTTGAGGTGTCTGCTCTTCACCCTGACAGGCCAGGGCAGGTCAATAGCTATCACAACCAGAAATATCGTCTCAATTCACTTTGAAATTATCATAATCATACTTCTATAATAACTTAACAATCTAATTCTATTAGCAAGACAACAAACTGTTTACACTATTAGATCAAATATTTTCACTTTAAGTTGGCATGTACACATTTTAGAATTCATTTAACTTCGATTTAAGCCTAGAATCGGCTAAACCTTAGATCTGATACCATTAACTGTAACACCCCCAAACCGCATCCGACCCAGATCTGAGTCCGAGGCATCGCATTGACTTTTCAAAATGTTTTCTTTACAAATTGGTAAAATTTAAATCCATATTTCAGGAAAATGAAAAACTTTCATTATAACATTTCGTTTTACAAAACCTATTAGAGCATATCCAATACAATTCTTTTAGTACATGTCAACTAAATATATCAAGGTACACATGATTAAAAATTCTTTACTGATCTAAACTTCGTAAAGGAGATGTTGACCTGTCTAGCTCCACTTATCTTCTCTTCTCGCTTTCCAGAACCTCCGTGTGAAACACTCACACGCTAAATTTGATGACTTAGTGAGGCATATAAACATATAATGGAAACTTTAACTTATAATCATGCATGAACAATTACTAATATCATATCCTACACAAGCATATATTCATTCATATATTAAATCCATATATGTACATATATAATTGTCTTCTTCCTTGTCATTATCATATTACTATCATTACTACCTTTTATCGCATAATCATGTACTTATCATTTATACACACCATATAATACACATATCATTATTCACATCTTTATTGTTATCGATATTATTTTCATTCATTTCTTTAGTCATGTGGTCTTGTCCCTCATATTCATATACATCATATAAAATCATATCATACATTTAATCAATCAATAAATACCTAATCATATCAATCCTGAATCACAATTCATATCACAAAAATCTATAAGTCACATGTAGTATGTTTATTATTATTATCTCTTTGTTAACCCATGTACATATGTGAGAACTAAAGGTATACGAGTACTTTGAGGTTGTGCACACATATGTCGTCACCACAGCTCATATAAAATTCAACTGAGTGGCGTATTAAATCTGTATCCCGAAGGACCTATCCATATGTTCCGAAGAACATAGGTAATTGTTTATATGTCCCAAATGACATAGGTAATCCTATCCATATGTCCCGAAAGACATAGGTAACCCTCGACTCTTGGCATGCAAACTATACCTCTAGATCTCATGACACATAACATGGCATTCTCTTTTATATCATTTCACATATTCTTGTCACATAGGTATATAGTTTCTTATCACATAGCTTCTTATCATATCATTCACATCATATTGCTTATGTTTTGTGATCAAGTAATAACATCACTTATTTCACATAAGCAACCAACGTATCACATATACAAGTACTAATATAACTCATATCATTTCTCATTTAATTACATAGCTTATTATCGGGTAACTCATGTCACATTTTCATATAATTTCATATTCACATATCACCTAGCTTATTTCTTGTTCTTATATATATTCTCATATACATTTAAGCACGTATTTTCTCATCTTATAACTTATTTTACATGAATAGATCAAGTAACATTCTTATATTGTTTCACAGATCATCATCATATAAGACATATCACATGAATACATATCACATAACATGTAATACGAGCAAGGCATATTCACATAGTACATAATCCTATTCATGCTTTGACTCATACTATCATATATTCAAAATATTGGAACAGACTTATCACAAGTCTAATTTCCATGTAGAAATACATATATTCTAATAGTCTACACTCACCTGGCCTCACTTGTCAATACCAATTTCTTATCTTTTCCTCTATGACTATTATTTGTCAACTAGTATCGATATCTACACAAATACACAATTCAATAAATATCAATATTTGAATTAATTGATACAATTCATATCAATACAACTAACTAAAACTCCAATTCAACTATTCCACTTAAGGGGTATCAGTACCATCCTCACGGTACTGATACCTCTACTTTAGTGTACTGATACCCTTCCTAGGTATTAATACCAAAATTAGCTTCGAAGTTCCACCGGGTATCAATACCCTCCATATAGGTATCGATACCTCTTCTATATGTTATCGATACTTTTCATACAGGTATCGATACCCCATATATCACTTCCTCATAATTCTCCTTGTAGTATCGGTACCCAATCAACAGGTACCAATACCCCCTTACCCAGAAAATGCTTCTTAGCCCAAAAATTCACTCTTATTCGCCCTAACCTTTCATACTTTAACCTCATTCATATCCTTAACTCAAATAGACATACTTAAATTCATTTGTACTCATCTAACAGCTTTTACCCTTCAAAATTCTATCATCTACATGGAATTCAAGAATCATGCCAAATTTTCTACTTGTTCTAAATTAAATTCCAACACTCCATACACTTTAATTACACTGATGACAAGTCAAATTTAAGCTTAATCCATAATTAATAACTTCTTTTCAAAATTTCTCTAAATCACCTCTTATCTTAAATCCTTCATAATTCCTTCATCTTTTGGTTTAAAGATAACTTAAGTTTTCCTTAACCTTTCTTAGTACCTTAAGAATAAAAAATCACTTAAAATTAAAAGAAATAATCTACAAAAATCATACTCACCTTAACCAAGGAGCTCACGAGAAGAAGAAAGGAAAAATGAAGAGCAATAGAATTCTCTGGATAACTTTTTCCCTTAATATCTCATTCCCACGTGTATTTAAAGTACATACTATGAATTTTAAATTCATTTAATTGCTAAAAGACCCCTATGCCCTTCCATATTTCCTTTCTCTAATATCCAACCTTGCACATAAAATTTTCAATTAAGTCCTTGAACTTTTAACTTATTTCAAAATTGAGTACAAAACATTCAAAATTCATATTTTAGTCACTAGCCCAAATTTTGAGATGTTACAATTCTCCCATCTTTAAAGAAAATTTGTCCTCGAATTTTTCACTACACATCAATAAGAATATATCTTCTAATGTTCTCATGTTGCTTCTTTTATTTAATCTTTCCTGTCATCATCAGAAAACTTGCTTTTCATTCTTTTAGTTTCTCAACTACCTTTTTCCTTAATACGTCCTCCTAATGTCACTTATCATATAAACAGTAACATCAGTTCTTGTCACTAAACATCATAATTCAATCAAATTCCTCATCAATCTCTAATTAACGTACAATAATAACCAACTTTAATTATGTCATCACTTGACTGTCTCTTAAACTTCTTAATACATATAAATCATTCTTTATTTCTCTGACTACATCTACCTGAACAAGAAACATAACCTTTATCATATTAGATCCTTTAAACTCCATCTTTTTCATTTCTTTATCCACTTATTCTTTCATAATCAAGATCTCCCTATAACATAACTAAATCATATCTTTCTTCCATGCTCTCATACCCTTTTCATATCACTTACTATCACATAACTTCGTTAATCAACACTAGTTCTTCCAATCTGGAATGTAAACCTTCATCGAACAATTTATATGCATTCTTTTCAATCGGAATTAACCCGTTAATAATTTACTTGACTCATCAAACTCACATTCTTACTTATTCACAATGCAATTTCCTGGGTTCAAACTCAAGTATTAAGATTCCTCTATCTTATAAACAAAATATCGATGTACCCATTATTAAACTCTTACAAAACAATATCTATATTACTTGATCCATTTAAAATACTCCTTATACTTCACTTTACATACTTTCTAACAGAACTTTTAATCCAATCCATTACTTTCATTTCTAAACTTTACTTAATATCTATTCTTAACTCCTTATTTAATCTCCCACTACCAGACCCTAATACTCAAACATATAGGGCTTTCATCATATTTGGTCCATTGACATGGAATACAATTAATTCCTTTAATTATCAAACTGCACTCGTATCCATACACATTACGATTCCCTTTTCTCAAATTCATAAACTCTGGCTTCATACATCTGATAAACTTGTTATCGAATACTTATTCTCTGACTTTTCGTAAAATAATAACCACATTATTTATTCCTTTAACGTTCTTATATTGACACTTATCCACCATATTCTATCTTATCCACAAAATAACGAAACTACTTCATATAACTTTTCCGATTCAAAACAGTAAAGACCATCTAACACTATTCTAACATGTTTTCAACTTTCCAAGAACATTCGATCTTATAAGGTACTTCATGAGGTGTCTGCTCTTCGCCTTAACTGGCCAGGGCAGGTGAATTGCTATAACAACCAGGAATATCGTCTCAATTGACTTTGAAATTATCATAATCATACTTCTATAATAACTTAACAATCTAATTCTATTAGCCAGACAACACACTTCTTACACTATCAGATCAGATATTTTCACTTTATGTTGGAATGTACACATTTTAGAATTCATTTAACTTCGGTTTAAGCCTAGAATAGGCAAAACCTTAGCTCTGATATCATTAAATGTAACACCCCCAACCCGCATCCGACCCAGATCCAAGTCCGAGGCGTCGCATTAACTTTTCAAAATGTTTTCTTTACAAATTGGTAAAATTTTAAATCCATATTTTAGGAAAATGAAAAAACTTTCATTATAACATTTGGTTTTACAAAACCTATTAGAGCATATCCAATACAATTCTCTTAGTACATGTCAACTAAATATATCAAGGTACACGTGATTAAAAATCTTTCCTGATCTGAACTTCGTAAAGGAGATGCTGACCTATCTTGCTCCACTTATCCTCTCTTCTTGCTTTCCAGAACCTACGTGTGAAACACTCACACGCTAATTCGATGACTTAGTGAGGTATATAAACATATAATGGAAACTTTAACTTATAATCATGCATGAACAATTACTAATATCATATCCAACATAAGCATATATCCGTTCATATATTAAATCCATATATGAACATATATAATTATCTTCTTCCTTATCATTATCATATTATTTCCATTACTACCTTTTTTTGCATAATCATGTACTTATCATTTATACACATAATATAATACACATATAATTATTCATATCTTTATTGTTATCGATGTTATTTTTATTCATATTTTTAGTCATGTGGTCTTGTCACTCATATTCATACACATCTTATCATATCATACATTTAATCAATCAATAAATACCTAATCATATCAATCCTGAATCACAATTCATATCACAAAAATCTATAAGTCACATGTAGTATGTTTATTATTATTATTATATCTCTTTGTTAACCCATGTACATATGTGAGAACTCAAGGTATATGAGTACTTTGAGGTTGTGCACACATATGTCGTCACCACAGCTCATATAAAATTCCACTGAGTGGCGTATGAAATCTGTATCCCAAATGACCTATCCATATGTTTCGAAGAACATAGGTAATTGTCTATATGTCCCAAAGGACATAGGTAATCATGTCCATATGTCCCGAAGGACATAGGTAACCCTCGAATCTTGGCATGCCAACTATTCCTCTAGATCTCATGATACATAACATGGGCATTCTCTTTTATATCATTTCACATATTCTTGTCACAAAGGCACATAGTTTCTTATCACATAGCTTCTTATCATATCATTCACATCATATTGCTTATCTTTTGTGATCATGTAATCACATCACTTATTTCACATAAGCAACCAACTTATCACATATACAGGTACTCAGTAACTCATATCATTCTCATTTAATTACATAGCTTATTATCAAACTCATGTCACATTTTCATATAATTTCATTCACATATCACCTAGCTTATTTCTTGTTCTTATATCTAACATGTAAGCACATATTTTCTCATCTTAAACTTTATTTACATATATTGTGACTTATTATCAAATAGCTCAAGTAACATTCTTATATTGTTTCACATATCATCATCATATAAGACATATCACATAACATGTAATACGAGCAAGGCATATTCACATAGTACACAATCCTATTCATGCTTTAACTCATACTATCATATATTCAAAATATCGGAACATACTTATCACAAGGCTAATTCCCATGTAGAAACATATTTTTAGTCTGCACTCACCTGGCCTCACTAGTCAATACCATTCTTTTCTTTTCCTCAACGACTATTATTTGTCACTTGCACGAACTTCGCTCTTAATCAATATCTACACGAATACACAATTCATAAATATAATATTCGAATTACTTGATACGATTCATCAATACAACTAAAACTCCAATTCAACTATTCAGCTTAAGGGTATTGGTACCACCCTCACGGTACTGATACCTCTACTCTATGGTATCGAAACCCTTCCTAGGTATCGATACCAAAATTAGCTTCGAAGTTCCACCAGGTATCGATACCCTCCACATAGGTATCGATACGTCTTCCATATGGTACGATACTGTTCATACGTATCGATACCCCATACATCACTTCCTCATATTCCCCTTGCAGTATCGGTACTCTTTCAATAGTACTGATGCCCCCCTTACCCCGAAAATGCTTCTTAGCTGGAATATTCACTCTTATTCACCCTAACCTTTCATACTTTAACCCCATTCATATCCTTAACTCAAATAGACATACTTAAATTCATTTGTACTCATCTAACACCTTTTAACCTTCAAAATTCTATCCTCTACATGGAATTCAAGAATCATACCAAATTTTCTACTTGTTCTAAATTCAATTCCAACACTTCATACTCTTTAATTACACTAATGAAAAGTTAAATTTAAGCTTAATCCTTAATTAATAACTTCTTTTCAAAATTTCTCTAAATCACCTCTTATCTTAAATCCTTCCTAATTCCTTCATCTTTTGGTTTAAAGATAACTTAAGCTTCCTTAGTACCTTAGGAATCAAAACTCAATTAAAATTAAAAGAAATAATCCACAAAAATAATACTTACTTAACCAAGGAGCCCACGAGGAGGAAAAGAAGAGCAGAATTCTCTGGATAACTTTTTCCCTTAATATCTCATTCCCAAGTTTTTAAAGTACCCACTATGAATTTTAAATTTTTATCACTAAAGACCCTTTGCCCTTCCATCTTCCTTTCTTTAATATCCAACGATGGCCATGACATTTCTAATTAAGTCTCTGAACTTGTAACTTATTTTAAAATTGAGTACAAAACTTTTAAAATTCACATTTTAGTCACTAGCCCAAATTTTGGGATGTTACAATGCGGGGTAGGAATCTTAATAATATTTTCTTTTATTATTAATATACAATACTAACCTCATTTTTTGTTGCTCTTTTCAACTTTGCATTTGCATTTTCCGTATAGATGTGATCCTTGAAATGTCTATCAATTTAAGATAGTTTCATTAATAGACAAAGGGGATGTGATGTAAGAGGTCAAGTACACTATATCCGAAGGCTTTAGAGGAGAAAGTTGATTGTCTGCAAGAACAAGACTGGATGGTTGCATTTTAGAGTTGTGAGGCATATGGGGCAAGCTGATGTAAAAGGAAGCTAAACTGCTATTAATGGAAGAGATTCTAATTCTGAAACCCACTGTACAACTAAAAACATGAAGTCCACTATCGAGGGAGACATGACACTTTTTGCACCCTGAAAGGAAAAAAACAAAAATGAGCAAGTTTCAGATAGTTTCTTACAATGGAGGAATTCAACAGGGAATAGACTCAACAAAAGTGAAAATAAGAGATGTAGTCATCAGAAAATTCCTAGGGTAAATTCTCGAAACAGCTCATCACCTGTAGGGTTTGACGAAAGAAGTAGGGCTAGCAAGGCATATCACCAACTAGTCACCAGTGAAGCAAAGGAACTAGTCAACCAGTCTGAAGTTGTCCATAAATATTTTTTGTCTCATTAAAATAGCACTTCATCTTGATAAAGGTTTTTTATTATGGCAAACACTTTTTGGATCAACGGCTCAAGTTCATCATGCATTCACCATGCATTATTGCATTTTTAATTTAACTAACTTTTATTATGCATTCATGATTAAACCTTAAATGACTAATAAGAGTTGTTTCATTCACAAAAGAAAAAGTACTAGACACAACACATGCAAAGTATTTGATTCAAGTCAAGATAAGTGGAAGCAAGAATGAATAAGATTAAAGAGAACTTCACTAAGCTACAACAAGATATGGATAATAAAGTGTGTCAAATCTCAAAATCACCTTGGTTTTTATAGCCCAAAATCATAATATTATGACTGATCAACTGATGGCATGATTGACAAGGGTGAATTTTACTAATGTATCAGGGATAGGAGCTACTAAGGAGACAAGAGAACTGCTACCAAAATTGATAATTATGCCTATATATTAGGTAGATTATTTTACCACTAAGGACAAAACCCATATATTAAACCCAAAATTACATCTCAAACTTTAACGAGGAAGATAAGTCTCAGAAAATGGAAGTAAAGATAAGATAGTTAGAAGATTAGATGAAGGTTATCAAAGAAGATGACGACTTCTAATGGATCGATACCTTGGAGTTAAGCATGGTTCTGAATCTTGTATTGCCACCGAATTTCAAAATTCCAAACTTCGAAATATTCGACTGAAATAAATGCCCCTCGGCCCATATAACTATGTTTTACCGAAAGATGACAAGACGTGTGGAGAACGACCAACTCCTTATCCACTATTTTAGGAAAGTTTATCTGGCTTAACTATTCATTGGTACAATAAGTTGAACAAGATCCATATCAGGTCGTGGAAGGATCTCCATAAGTTCTTTCTAGAACAATACAAACATGTGATTGATATGGGACCTGATCAAGTAACTCTACAAAGCATGGAAATGAGGCATAATGAGAGCTTTAGACAATATGAACAACGATGGAAATATGTTGCAATCCAATGATTCACCACTAATTGAGAGAGAGCTTATTACCTTATTCATCGACATATTAAAGTCATCATACATTTACCACATGTTGGGAGTTGGTACCAAAAGTTACATTGACATTGTCTTGTGCGAAGAAATGATTAAGTAACTATAAAAGTGGTAACAAGGGGTACTAGTAGCACTGACACAAAGAATGAAGCCAAGATCAATGGGATGGAATATGGTTGAAATTATCGTTGGATCAAATCTCATAAACAATTTCTAGAAAAGATTGGCATCCATCCAATTCCTATGACATATGAGGAGTTACTCCTAATGCTTATTGAGAATAACCTTTTGTCTATTGTGCAATCAAAGCTAAGAGAACCCCTGCATCTCGAAGGTTATGTGTAATTTGTATGGGGCTACCATATGGAGTTCAGAATACTACAGAGATTATGGGGCACTAAACACAAGTCCAAATTTAGTCGATTCAGGAGCATGGACATTTGGAGAGTAATGAGTCATTCTAATGGATTCCCCATGATGCACTTGCATCATATCTTATTTGAACTTGTTTTTTTTATTTTCTTTTACTTAAATCTCTTAACGGTCAAAAAAAATGCTACCTTCTGGGTTTTGAGCTATGTGCAAATTTTAATCTTGATGTTCTTTAAATATGAATCAAATTGAAAGTTCTTTTAAGAAGTGAGATTACAGACCTTTGACAAGTAACATGATAACACCCCTCCTAAAAATTGATCCATTTAATCTTTCACCCACATAAAATCCTTGATTTTACACCAAAATGAAATCACTCGATACTTCTCCTTAAAGACTCCAAATTTACACCTTAGCCTTCTCAACACAAGTAGATCTTTCGATACAAGTCGTAAGTGAAGTACGCATCTTCCTGTAAACATGTAAGGTAGGGCATTCGATGTACATGATATTGCTAAACCATTTTAATGCAATTCTATCATGATGTTTAATGATTTCATAACACAACTGGAATGGTGAAGTAGATAAATTTAACCCCTGCCAGTTGCATGGAAATTGAACTCTAAGATGAAATTTCTTGACTTTTAAGGACTTAGACTATACATTTCTTCTTGACATGCTTAAGAATCTTGAAATAATACTTAAGAATTAATGTGGTATTAATGCAACTAATATTGCTTGTGGTAACTCCACTGAAAGTGTTAATCTTCGGGTAATGTCTAAAGCAACTATGAGGTAATGTCCGAGCTTTATAATGAGTTCCATTCAGCTGTCAAGTTGAAGACTTCTGACATTTGAATCCCTAGTAGGTATTTTGCTAAAATAATACTACATCAAGAGCCCTAACTTTATGAAATAGGATTACATTTTAGATTGTGACTTGTCTCTATGTGTCAAGATGAATCTCCTAAAAATCAAAGAAAAAATAAGAATATCAAATTTATGAGAAATATTTTAAGAAAGTCAGTAGGCCTGAAATTTGAATTAAGAATAAGTTTTGATGAAAGGTGGAGCAGGGTTTAAGAAACATCTATTACAATCAACTACACAAAAGCACTTAGGAGTTTTATTTTCAGATTGATACTTCTACACTACCTTTGCTAAAGGATCTACGAAACTTGAATAAATGGAAGAGTTTAGAGAACTGAATATGAACACTATTTAATGTCAGCATTACTTACTGAATGCGCCCACATGGGCATTTTGAGTAATCACTGGCAATTTACATAAGCTCATTGAAGGTCAAAGGGCAACTCAAAGGTACACGATCACCAAACCAATGAATTCATCGAAAAAGGAAATTGATCTAAACCTTTCCAAAATCAACCTTTACCATTAGTCTTGACACTTGTCAAAGAAATATCACTTTGAAAGATTGAAATAGTATTTAATATTTAATGAACTTGTGTTTAACAATTTTCTTCAACTGTGAGCCTAAAACAAGGGGAATAATTTTATTTCTTCAAAAGATCTTTTTCACATTTGAAAAAAATATAAAAGGAAAACATTTTTGGATAATATAGTCTTTCTCAGAAATGTAACTTGAAGATTGAAGAATGTCTCTCAAACATGGAAGCTCAGGATCGATGTCGGGGCAAAAAAAAGAAACCTCGGGGCAAGAGTTTATTGGGGCATGAAGAAAGGTGATAGTCAAATGAGTAAGGTTAAAGAATTCAAGAATGAAGACTTCCCACACATCTCTGTAGTATTATCATTCATGAAAGCATTCCCTTGCATCATTGACATAATTTACGTAAATATGTATCTTTGCATCAAACAATCATCATTCATTTTTTCCTCTCATTAGGATGTTCTTAAAATTTTGTTTCTTAAAGATCACTTTTCTCCCATGGGAATACTTCCAATTTTTCTTTATTAAGATCAATCTTTTTTCCCTCTCTTGAGGTTACGTAAAAAATAATCAAGAAAATCTTGCTTTTAAGATAATATTTTCCTCCTCTCTCAAAGACATGTTTTATATTTTCCAAAAAAATCTCATTTTTCTTAAAATCATTTTTTCTTCTCTTGAGGACATATTTAAAATTTTTAAATATTGGTCTTTATTAATATCATTTCACTTGAAACATAATTTTTTTCTCACATGAGACGATTTTCCTCAAAACAAAATTTCATCTCTCTTGAGATATTTTCCCTTGAAAATTTACATGTCACTCGAGACAATTTCTCTTGAAATAAAATTTCATCTCACATGTGATATTTTCCTTGAATACTTTTTTTCTCATTCGAGACTCGAAACAAAATTTCATCTCTCTTTAAATATTTTCCCTTTAATATTTACGCCTCACTCGAGACAGTTTCTCTTGAAACAAAATTTTATCTCACATGTGGTATTTTTCCTTGAAATTTTTTGTCCCACTCGAGATAGTTTCTCTCGAAATAAAATTTCATCTTATGTTTTCTCTTGTAAAAGCTTGTTTCACTCAATATATTTTCTTGACATGAATTAACTCGTAATGAAGGAGTCATCCATGATTTAGCTCAACTCGTGATGATGAGCTAATTTTCTACATTTTAAGCATACCTAGGAACATGACATTCATGACTTTACATGTATGTGTATGATTTTATAGATTTTGAGTAATATTTCAAACTCACCACGAAGTATATCGAGCTCAACATCAATCAAGACTGGCTTAGTCTCGCGAAGAGGAGACATCTCATTTGACTTAAACCGCGAAGGGGATTCATCGCATTTGGCTTAAACCCACGAAGAGGAGCCATCCAAAGAATCCTTAATTTGGAGAAATCATTTACAACATTGCTTAAGTCGCGAAGAGCTATCAGTCAACCAAAGCTTTCAAGTTTGTTTCCACTCAACTCGAGAGCACATTGACCGCAAGGTAGCAATAAAGAACTACCTTTTCGCCAAAATTCAAACCGAGGTCTTTAAGTCAAAAAGAAGACCCAAATCGATTATGATTTAACAATGAGGAACTATTTCCCAGCCCATATTTGGACATAACATAAGTCAAAAAGAGCTATATGTCAACCAAAGCTTTCAAGTTCAACACTAGGACGAAGGATATCCAGCCTGAAGAACCAATCATCCAAATTAACTTTAACATTCAAATGCACACTAACTAACAATTTTGTTAACTTTTGCAAATTTAATTACTTTGGGACCAAGAACCAGAGGATGATTTTCAAACCCATATAATTGAAGATGTAGAAGATGTAGACAAGCCTCCGAAATAGACTAAAAAATGCCCAATCATTCTTAAAAATGTGGAAGAGCATATTAATTGAAGATTAAAGGAAATTAATGACATCATGGAACAAAGCTATATCAAGTGAACAAAAATCAGTTATTGTTTTATCTTTTCTCTATTCACGTTTCATGCTAATAAGCAAAGAGAGGCATCTGTAATACCTGATTTTGAAGCCCAAGACATCAGCCGACTTGCAAAAAACTTTCAAGCAAGATCCAAACATTTCTAGGGCATAATGTCTTCTTGAGATATGACCAAATTTCAGTTATCTTTCCAAAACATTTTGAAACGTCTCAATCAAACTTTGGAAACTCAAAATATATTTATTTTAGCAAATACAGTGCTTCAGAAAATTAGATATGGGTCTAATACATGAATTTTAATTAATTCTGAATTTTCAATTATGTTATTGATTATCTGTGAATAAATTCAACTTTATACTTTCCATTATTTATTTAGGGAAATTTAGGATCTTTTCATTATGTTAATATTACTTTTCTTAATTAATGTATTTAATATTAATGAAAAGATTCTAGTGTTTTTTTTTTTTTTTGCTTTTACTCTTATTTTGTAATGTTGAGATGATTTTTTTGTAGAATTTTTGGTATTGAGAAGCTAAGGATTGTAACCTAAAAGATTCAAGCAATAAAAAAACTTTAACCAAAAGTAATTAATTTTTTCCTTGTCTCCTTATTTAATTTATTCTTGTCTTTTTGTTTCTTTTACTTAAAAAAACTTTATTGGAGAAGAGAAAACAGAAGAACAAGGAAAAAAGCTTGTGAATTAATTTTCATAGATTTAGTCTTCCTTGAGGTTTCTCAATGAAAACTGACGATCATTTTCTTTTGTTTTTATCTTTATTTTGTTTCGGTTAATCATGACCTTAGTTTTTCTATAAAAAAAACTCCGTTTAATGAGAGAAAACCGAGGGACAAGGAACAAATGCTTTTAAATAATCTTCATTGATTTAGTTTTCCTTGACATTTTTCGATGAAAATCAATGGTGGATCTTGAATGAATTTCTTTACCATTTATTTTATTTTGATTCAATTTTTTGTTTTTATATTCAATTAAATGATCAAGGACCTGATCCAAATTCTCTATGAGATTTGTGTAGTTTCATATGGGTAGGGGATAATTATTTTCATGAACCTTCAAAATAACTTAGAAAATTTAATTTGGTATTTTTATTAATTTCGTTATAATTTCTTTTAAAAGTAGACTTTTCATTCTAATTTAGTACACTTCAACTTTTTCCTTTAATAATTTATCTAACTGTTATTTTATTTTTTATTTTTCCTAAACTTTACTTTAATTATAATCGAATGTTATTAATTTTTTATTTTTTTCTATAGTATTTCTTTATTTCAATTTATGCAAATCATTTCCATTTTTTAACTTGTATAACTTACATTTTTCTTCTTTTGATTTTTTCTTAATTCGTTTTTTTAAATTATTGATTCAAGTTAGTTTAGGTTAATTTTAGTTTATTTCCTTTTTTATTATTTGGAATTAATTGTTTCCATTCAACCGTATTGTTTCTCTTTAATTCATTTTTTATGTTCATTATCCTTATTAATTTAATTTTTCAATTCCTTACATTGGTATTTTTATGACATACATCTTCTTAATTTTGCATCTGTTTTCTTTTTTTTAGTGTTAACTTGTTCGTAAATAGATTACATTGTTTTTTTTGGATAATTAATTACATTGTTTTTTATATCGGTACTCGTGACCTTTTTTCCCTCATATTCGCAAATTAAAGTTTTTTTTTTCATTTTGTAAACCCTTAATTCATTTTATTTTACATAACAAATACTCAAAGGTAAGTAACTTGGATTGAATTTTTAAATTTTCACCTAAAATTCAATTTTTGAAATTAAGACAATCGGATAATCGTGTGGTACTAAAAGGGCAATACGAGGGTGCTTATCATTCCTCGATTGTAATCGACTCCTGAATCCGACAATTCTCTGGTAAGATGTAGATCCATTAAATGGTAAGTTTAAGGTGTTCGATCTACCTAATTTAAAAACGATTGGTGGTGACTCGTTCACATCAATTCCAAGTCGAGAAGAGAACCCTAGACCACCCAAAGGACCGTTGTGGCAAAAAGGAATGTGGAACTAGGTAGTAGACCATCTTTGATAAGGTGTGATCATGCTTTATGACTTACACATGACTACTGTATGATATGAAGAGTCTGACTTTTTGAAAACAAATCTGGGATGAAACTAACTTTTATGGATATTTCCATTATTTTGAAAGTATTTGACCAAAAATCAAACTCTTTTCTATTAGGACTTTATTTATTTTGAAAGTATCTAGCCACACTCTACTGAGAACAGCGCACTTAGTTTGTCCTAATTTTAATTGTCGGGAATTACCATGCCATGGAAAACACGAGCAAAGGAATAACGACATTACCACCATTGGATAATGATGCAACATTATGGAGTGACACTTCCTTATCCACCATCACCTTGAACCATCACATTTCGACTTGGTCAAACATCAGAGGAGTTCCCTTTTTCTTTCCCTATTATCTTTAATTTCTTTTGTGAGCAATTTATTCTGATATATACATTGAGGAAAATGTAGGATTTATGTGTGGGGGAGATATTTCATATATGATTTCATTTTATGAAAATTGTTTTCATTTAAGATTATGAAAATTTTCAGCAATTCTTCGCTCTCTTTTTTAAAATCATTTTTCTTATCCTTAAATTTTGGTGTACTTCAATTTATATATGTTGAATTTTCTTTTGAATTATTGAATCTTTCTTAATATCTTATAATGCCTTCTAAGCTTGAATACATTTTGGTTTGGATTATAATGCATGAAAGAGACAAGCATGATTAGTGTTTTATTACAAATGTTTGATGAAGTCTCATGAGTTTATTAGTTTAAAAGTGCACTAGACTTGATGCAAATTACACATTTTGGTGAGATGTTGAGCCTAAGAGCAACTCATTATATTGTGTTCATTTTTTTCTTTTTGATGAGTGTGTCAAACATAGTGTGTGTACTCTAACATTTGCTTTGTGAATGCATTTTTAGACTACATTTTAGGATTGATGCTTTAATATGATAAGGGAAATTAGGTTTAATCCATTTCTCAAACCTTAAAAAGCCTATTCATATGTTTTCCCCCTTACTTAGTCAATTCGAGCCTATTCTCCTTTTTTTACCATATTTTAACCCAAAGCTTTTTTCTTGTTTGTTATCCATTTTTTCACGTTTCCAAGACAAGAGGAAAATGTTGTTCCACAAAAAAAATTGAAAAAAAAAAGAAAGAAAGAGAAAGAAAAGAAAAATAAAAATAAAGAAAAAAATGAAGTTTTTTTTTTTTAAAAGGAATGAAGTTGTTTGGTGATATGCTTGTAAAACCATTTAAATGTTGATTTTCCAAACTCTTTTGAGCTTAAATGAGATGTGAGAATAAATTTCAAGAACTTAGTTGTATGTTTGATGTTGTGATGTGGAATTGATATCATTTTTTTTTCTTGATATTGAAATATTCATTTTTTATCTTTTACCATACCTTTACCTAAGCCCCATTACAACCTTGTAAAGGACTGTTTGATTTTTACATCACATTCATATGCATAGTTGGAGATTTGAATCATATGCAAGCTTATGATAATATCATGCTATGTTTTGACCTTGAGAGTTAAATGCACCCTAAACACTTTGAGAGTATTGAGTGAAACCATGTGAGAGTGTTAAGTCTTGTTGCACTTGATATTGGTGGACTATTGAGATGGCCTAATTTCTTTTAAATTTTATCCTATTTATGCTAATTATCTTAATTTTTATTATGGATCGAATCCTTAATGTGTGCTTAACTTTTTGATATTTCGGGATATTAGATGAGATAAAAAGAAGGTAGATTGAGGAGCTAGTTTGTTGAATTGAGGTATGCTTGAGGACAAGCATGATTTAGGTGTGGGGGGATTTGATAAGTTGTAATTATATATATATTTTTATGTTTAATTACTCTATATTTCATTCTAACTTAAACTTAATTGTGGAAATTATGTTTATTTTGATTTAGGAGATGAAATATAGATGCAATGGTGAAAATCGACAAAATAAAAACATGTTTTCAACCTTATATATGAGAATCAAGTCTTTTGGAGGAATGTGGAATTGAGCAGAAGACTATCTTCGATAAGGCGTGACCACGCCTTATGAGTAACACGCTACTGTTGTCTGATAAGAGGAATATGGAACTGGACAAAAGACCATCTTCGATAAGGTATGACCACGCCTTACGACTTACTGTGACTATTGTATGATATGAAGAGTCAAACTTTTTGGAAGCAAATCCGGGATGAAACTCACTCTTATGGATATTTCCATTATTTTGAAAGTATCTAGCCAATAATCAATCTCTTTTCTATTAAAACTTTATTTATTTTCAGTTACTTTATTTTTCTTTTTCCTTATTCGATTTAGACTTAATTAAAATATATTTATCTTTCTTTTAGAGATTTGGCTCTCAATATAAAGAGCCCCTTAGCCCTATCTATCTTTCTACAACATAACTTCTTCTCTTTTTCTCTTATATTTCTATTCCACCATGAGTGGCTAAGTTTTTATTTTCGGTTCAAAGGTGAAATGACAACAACAACAATAACAATGAAACCCTATTCCATATGCAATGGGATAAAGAGGAGGTAGGGTAGTAGGTTGCCCCCAACGCCAGGTTGAGAGCAGCTTCCGTGGAAGACCTCCGGCAGTCATAAAAATTACAAATAAAAATAAAATGCAATGCATGTATAAATAAATAAATACATAGTTGACCATTTTTTTAATAAGCAGTCTTCTTATGCGCGTCTATCATGGGAAGTAATTCCTCTAAATAAATCCCTGCATAAAAATCTCTACAATATAGACAGAAACGTAAGATCCAACTAAATTTAAAAAGAGAAAACATGAAGAGAATGATACATAGAAGTCAACGATAGTATGCTATGAGAAGGAGTAAAGTCAAATGTGTTAAAACCTAAACTAAGGCAACACTATTCCGCTACCCTATATCTAAGCCTTCATAAATTCCAATGACAGAAACGTGAAGAAAGTATAAGTCAGTGAAATTACTACAAATGCATTAAAAAGAACAAATAGATGTTATAATCTATGACTGTGACCCGCACTACTCGGCTACTCTGGTCTTAAGTCTCCATACTTTCCTATCAGAGGTCATGTCCTCGGTAAGGGCTAAATCCTTCAAGTCATATCTCAAGCAGTCTTCCCACTTCCGCCTTGGTCGTCCTCTCCTTTGGCACCGTCGACTGTAATTAAATCTACCCTCCTGACCTTATCCGACGGTTGTCGTCTAAGGACATGCCCAAACCACCGTAGTCTTTCCTCCCTCAATTTTTGGATACAGGCACCACCCCCAAGGACGTCGTAATAGCAGAGTTTGGTGTCATGTACCACAGAGTCCTACCATATGCCCATCGAAGCATTCTCATTTCTACGGCCTTCATCCTCCTTACGTGATCCTTCTTGATTACCTAACATTCTGATCCATACAGCAGTGCTGGTCTTATTGTCATTCTATAAAATTTTCCCTTAAGTTTTAGAGGCACCTTCTTGTCATACAAAACTCCAGTAGCATCCCTCCACTTTAGCTATCCCGCCTTTATACGGTGTGTCACGTTATCATCAACACCCCTATCTTTATGTATCATAGATCCTAGGTACTTGAAACAATCCTTTGAGGGGAGAAAGTTTCCTTCTATGCAAACTTCTACATCTTCATCGTTTTGTTTCCCACTAAAGTTTGAACATAAATACTCTGTCTTTTCAATATTGATCCTTAGACCTTTTTCTTCCAAAGCAGTCTTCCAAGTAGCCAGTTTATTATTCAGATTAGTTTTTGTTTAAGCAAATAGGACAATGTCATCAGCGAAAAGCATACACCATGGAACACCGTCTGGTGTCGCATAATAAATGTCGTCCATAATCAAGGCGAATATGTAAGGGCTAAAAGCTGACCCCTGGTGGAGTCTGATTTCCACCGAGAATGCATGGGTGTCACCAACTGTAGTCCTGATGTATGTAGTAGATCTACAGTACATATCACGAATCGCTCGGATATAAGCAGTTGGGATCCGTCTCGTTTCCAAGGTCTTCCAGATCGTATTGCGAGGAACGCTATCATACGCCTTTTCAAGGTCAATGAACGCCATGTGAAGATCTATATTTTTTCTCTTTATTCCTAAATAAGCCGTCGAAGTAGATGAATCACCTCCGTAGTAGACCTCCCTGCATAAATCCAAAATTGGTTTTTCGAAACCTTAGTAACCTGTCTCAACCTAGCCTCTATCACCCTTTCCCAAAGCTTCATGGTATGGCTGAGTAGTTTAATACCTCTGTAGTTACCACAGCGTTAGGGATCTCCTTTATTCTTATAGATTGGTATCACCGTATACTCTCTCCACTGCTCTGGCATCTTAGCAGTCTCTAAAATAATATTAAAGATGTTGGTCAACCAATGAACTCCCTCTTCTCCTAGGGCCAACCAGACAGTGATAGGAATTTGATCTGGACCGACATCTTTGTCCCTCCCCATCTTTCTAAAATCCATTTTGACTTCATCAAACCCAATCCTACTTGTATGGCAGTCATTGGTCGTAGTATGATGGTTGGCTGACCCATCAACGGTACTATCTCTACAGGGAGAGACACCGTCATTAAATAAGCCAAAGAAGTAACTACCCCAAACTCTCTTAATATCATCATCTTTCACTAAAAGAACACCATTGTTGTCCTTAATAAACCTAATGCTGCCCAGATCCTTTTTCCTATTCTCCCTGGATTTTGCAAGCCTGAAGATGTCGTTTTGTCCTTCCTTGGTGTCTAATCTCTTGTACATTTCCTCGTATGCCTTATCCTTTGCTTTAGCCACTGTTATCTTGGCTTCCCGATTTTCCTCTTTGTATCTTTGTTTAGCTCTCGATCTTTCTTCGTTGTCATTGCATTGTAGCAACTCCTTGAAGCAAGTTTGCTTAGTTTTCACCTTAGTTTGGACTTCTTCATTCCACCACCACGATTCTTTATGTTCCTTGACCTTCCCTGTCGACAACCCAAGGGTGTTTTTGCCCACCTCTCTGATGGAATTTGCCATATTTTTCCATAACATATCTGCATTAATTGTGTTTATATAGTTCCAAAAACTGTATTAAATAAAACCTTACTCCTAAAGTCATCACTTGTCGCTCCATGTAAGTTCTTCCAAAGGATCCTAGGTTTACCAAGTTTATCCCTCCTATGCGTGCTCCTCCCGAGGCGTACGCGGAACACCAAAACCAACAATCTGTGTTGTTCCAAATGAGTAGGCTAATCAATTATAAAAGGGGAACCATACTTGTTATGGTTCCGAGCAAGTGATTAATTACCTGGATATTGAAAATCAATCTTTTAAGCTTGTGATCAACATTACAATTGGATGAAGAACACACCTTTGAATTGCAAGTTCGGTAAGAATTGATTTTTATTATTTTATTTTTAGCTTTATTTCTTGATTTTAGTTTCATAAACCAAAAGCCCTCATTTTACTTTTATTGCTTTAACGTTGAGATTCTAATTTCAACTCTCCTGTACATTGACCTGATCTTGTTATTACTACAAGTTAGTTTAGTAAAATCAGCTTTTATTTTGCATGACTTTGACAACTTTATCACATGGTATTGAATTTGAACTTGAAGGAAAGAAGTGGTCACATTATATTAGGATGGTAAATGACATAAAACAAATAGTAAATTTTTTTCTTGAGTTCGATTCAATCAAAATTTGGTTAATATTTAATTTGAATGAACTTGATTTGAGTTAAAACTTTAAAAAATATAATATTAATTTTTTATTTTTAAATTAAATTATTACTAATACTAACATTTATATATTGTTCTTTATTAAAAAAATGCAGCATAAGACTTTTATGTACTCAGATCTTGAATTCGAGTTCCAATCGAACTAAGTCTAAGAATGTTTTCAATTTAAAAAATTCGAGTTCAAATCGAGCTTGAAAATTTTAAATTTTCAAACTTCTAAGTTAAGTTGAACTCAGCTTTAGACTTTTCAAATCAAATCAAAACTTTAGACTTTTCAAATCTAATCAAGATCAATAATACTCAAACTTAGCTCACTTGTTTACAGCCCTATACCAAACTATGAGAAGGAAAGAAAAATTAAAAGAAAAACTGAGAGGAACAAGTCATGAAGGAGCAGGGTTTTGATTACAGCCAACCAAACTCTAGAGTTATTAATTTGGACAGAGCAAATGACTCATTCTCAAGTCACATCTCTACCACTTTCCGCGTCCAAGTTTTTTGGGTTATCGTGGTTTTCCATAGTAGTTCTGATCAGTGATTCGTACCATTTCTGTGATAATTTATTGTGATTTCTTGTATTTTTTTTAATAGTACGAGATGATTACGAGATATATATTCAAAATTTGTTTTAACATTTTACAACGTACACACTCTACTGACAGGGTTGGTCTTAACTATTTCTAGGCTCGAGGCGAAAATAAAAAAATGGGCCTTAATATAAAAATATTTCATAAATATATAATATACAATTTTTATTAGACTTTTTCATTAAATTAAACAAATAGTACTTCATTACAATATAAAAGATATCAAAAAATATATTTTAACATACAAATACTCTTAAAAAAACATTATATTGGAGCATTTCTTGATGCAAAAATATTGATGATAGTGTTAACATCAATGCTTTCTAACATATTTTTTCTCAATACATAACATAACATTTGAAAATAAAAGAACGATTTTATCTAGAAATTGAAAATATATAAAATTAAAAGAAAGAATTTGAAAATGTGATCTACCTAGAATTTTAAGAAAAATCTTCAATATGGTTCAAATACTATAATTGATGATAAGCAATTGTGACTTTGTACGTGTGAAAGTATGATAAATTAAAAAACATGCGAATAACAATTTTCAAAGGAATCGTGAAACTTGGAAGAGAAAAGAAACATGCTAATTATACTTAAAAATTTCCTCTCATTGAGTTTTGAAAAAATATAACGTTAATAAAAAATTTCATTTACATGAAAAATCGAGAAAGAGATTTAGTGAATTCAAGGTCGGAATTTAGAAAGACCAAAATTAAAGAGATTCAATTGATTTTTTTTAGTTTAGGGAAATAAATATCGAATTTGAATTTTATGAGAAATATAAAATTCAAAGATGACAATTGACACCTTAATAAATTCATGGGTCCCATTATTTTATTAGGTAAATTATGTGTTTAGTACGTAAACTATCGGTTTTGGTCTGTTTTAGTGCCTAAACTTTCAATATTTTCAAATACCTAAAATTTAGTTTTTGTTTCATTTCAGTACCCGCCGTTGAAAATTAGTTTTTCTTTATTTTATTTTAGTACTCCAATCAAAATTTAACGTTAAGTTTTTTAAAAACAAATTAAATTCTTTATGTACTAAAACAAACCAAAATTGATAGTTTATGTACTAAACGCGTTAAGTTTTTAACAACGAGTATTAAAATAAAATAAAAACTAAACGTCAGATATGATTTTAAAAAATTAAAAGTTTAGATACTAAGTGGATCAAAATTGATAGTTTGGATACTAAATGCATATTTTACCCTATTTTATTTTACATTTTTTTAATTTATTATCTGAAAAATAAAAATATTATACTATTGAAAATTTTAATTTGTGGGCCCTGGGCAGTATCCCTCCTGTCCTGGCCCAAGGTCGACCCTATCTACTAACACAACTATTCAAACTCAAGACTTATAAGAAAAACAACATTCTATTTAATCATCAAAGCCGCTTGATAAGTTCGGCTTTCCATATTTTCTTTGAATCCTTGGTTTCTTTAATCATTTTTTTAATGAAAAAAATACTTAATTAAAATTGTATGAAATTACGAAACAAAATCATTGTATGTAATTTGTTTATTGAATTTTAAATCATTAATTTTTTAGTTCCACAATAAAAATATGTATTACGTACATTTCAAAAAAATAATAAATATAATATTTATATTAATTATTTAAATATATAATGCATACAATGACTCATTTTTAGAGTTTTTCCCTACATCGCGGTACTTAAAAAAACTTTATTCTCAAAGAAAATTACTTTTATTTTTAGGGTAAACTACATCGGAGACCACTTACCTATAGTTCTTTTTATTTTGACTATTATTTTTGAATTTTTACCAATCGGGTCACCCATTTATTTAAATGCATTCAATCAAGCTACTAGACGTTAACAGTTAACGAAAATGATGACGTGATAGTTAGTAAAATTAGTATAATTACACATTTGGTCACTGCTACTTATAGTTTCTATCAATTTGGTCCTAATTTTAATAAGTTAAAATAAATTTAAACTTTGAAGCATATCGTGTCATATGTCATCATCTGATTAGAGGATTGTTGAGAGAATGATTGATGCGTCATGCATGGCTCACGTTTAGTTCATGTATAGCTGATGTAGAAGAGTTCTAGAAGGAGAAGTTCTAGAAGTCCAGGCTGTTATGAATTTGTTAGTAACAGATTGTTAATTAGTTACGGGAGGTTGCTAAATGATGGTATAAAACTATAGTGTTGCTTACTGTAAAATCAATTGATCTCAATCAAGGAATTATACATTCAAATACTTCTTGTGCTTTTCTGCAATATTCCAACATGGTATCATTCGCTTTCGGTCCTGGAGCTTTCTGCTGAGCTGCGATGGCTCTCTTTGGTGATTCACCCTCCTCGTCAGCCCGTACATTTACCAATAAGCGGGTAAATGTGGTGCTCGATGAGATGAACTTCCTCCTATGGAAGCAACAGGTTCTGCTCACAGTTCGCAGCCACCGCCTTGAACGATTGTTGAATGGCTCGTTAACACCTCCTCCGCAGACGGTTGTTGATGCAAACGGTGAGACTGTTGCTAATGAAGCCTATGAAGACTTCATAGCTCAAGACAGTGCCCTTGCGTCCTGGCTCCTATCCACTATTAGTGCTCCGTTGTTGCCATAATTTGTTGGTGCCGAGTCAGCTTCTGCTGTGTGGAAGACAGTTCTGCAAGTTTTTGCTAATCGCTCCACAACCACGGTCATGAATCTACACTACAAGCTTCAATCCAAGAAGAAAGGTAAGGATTCTATGCGAGTTTATCTTACTCGAGTTAAAGAAATTTGTGATTCGCTTGCATCTTGTGGAAGTCCGGTGTCTCAAGTTAAACACGTCGTGAGCATCCTTAAAGGTCTGTCGCGCGAATACCAGCCATTCATGGCAGTAATCACCACTACACGAGAAACTCTGTCTTAGGATCAGGTTTGCTCGATGCTTGTTGATGCGAAAACGCAAATTGCTGGTTTTGATGCTCAGCCTGAGGACCTTCCGATGAGTGCTCATATTGCTCAAGGAAGAGTAGCGGTTGGCTCGTCTGAGGTGTCTCGTGGTGGTCGGTCCGGTGGGCGTGGTCGAGTCGTCCATGGCTTCAGTGTCAGTTATGCGGTAAAAATGGTCATTCTGTCAATCAGTGCTGGTACCGCTTCGATCGAGATTTCCCTGGGGTCAATGCGGTTTATGGATCATTCCGAGCCAAAGATGATTTAAGTGCTACTAATTATGCAACGTTCGACTCATCAGGGTGCTCATGTTGCAATGCTAAGCAGTTGTCCTCTTCAAGTCAGTCTCAAGCGAACGTGGCAGCAGGTGAACATTGGGTCGTTGATTCAGGGGCAACTCACCATGTCACCCCAGACGCATCGAAGCTAATGCATTCCTCTAAATATTCTGGTCTAGGTAATCTCCTAGTAGGTAATGGTGTGTCACTAGGGGTAAGCTCAATTGGTAATACTGTTTTGAATGCTTCTTCTCGAGCTTTAATGTTAAGCGATCTGTTACATGTGCCCAAAATAACGAAACATCTGCTCTCGGTTTCGAAGCTTACTAGGGACAACAATGTTTTCATCGAGTTCCATGCTGATGAGTGGTTTGTTCGAGATAAAACAACCGGTGTAGTGGTTCTTCGAGGGCAGCAACATGAAGGGTTGTACACCTTTGCTGTGGAACCTAAAGTCTTCGTATGTAATAAGTCCAATGCTGTTGGTCCTAGTATATTTGACCTTTGGCATAGGCGATTAGGACACCCTATGTTTCAAACATTGCAAGATGTATGTCATTCCATCAATGTTAACATTTCAAAGAAGTTAAATACTACTTGTGTTACTTGCTGCATGGGAAAAAGTCACAAGTTGCCTTTTAATTCTTCTACTACTGTGTACAATGTTCCATTTGAACTTGTTTTTACCGATCTTTGGGGTGCTGTCAATGTTTCATCATGTGGCTATCGATATTATGTTTCCTTTATAGATGCATGTACACGACATACATGGGTGTACATGCTAAAGAACAAAGCTCAGGCACTTGATGCCTTTCGACTGTTCCAAACTATGGTCACCACTCAGTTTTCTTTGCTCATCAAGTTAGTTTAGAGTGATTGGGGAGGCGAATACAGGTGGTTGTCATATGAACTAACTCGTGCTGGAATTTTACATCGAGTCGCATGCCCTCACACCTCAGAGCAAAACGGTGCGATGGAACGCAAACATCGTCACTTGGTTGAATTGGCACTTGTGTTGCTAGCTCAGGCTGCTCTTCCGTTTCGGTTCTGGTCTTATGTTGTGGCTGCTGCAGGACATTTAATTAATCGCCTGCCTACCAAAGTATTAGGTAATATTTCACCTTTTGAAAAGTTATTTGGCTCTAAACCAGATTACACCACGCTGTGTGTGTTTGGGTGTCATTGTTTCCCGCACTTGAGACCCTTTCAACAACATAAATTAGAGTTTAGGTCAGCCCCTTGTATTTTCTTGGGTTACAGCTCACAGCATCGTGGCTTTCAATGCCTCGCTTAGGATGGTCGCGTTTATATCTCGAGGCATGTTAAATTTGATGAGCATATGTTTCCATTTGCAGGTATGAAACAATTTGAGTTTGTGTCTCATACTCGTGCATGGAGGTCTGCTCCCTTGCAGGTTCTTCCTCATCATGCGATAACATGAGCAATGGCTGGTCCCTTTACATGTTCTAATGAGTCGACACATGCACATGTTGATGGTACTGACTTCAGTGGTGGTGACCCTACTCTTCAAAATACCACTTATTCAACTATGGATAATGACGAGGCTGAATCGAGTGGTCCTGAGTCCACACAGTTATCCACTGCAAAACTGAAGGTGTAGCAAATTATAACATGCAACCGACTGTTGAACAGAATGCAGCAGGTGATGACATGCAACCGACTGTTGAACAAAATGTAGTTTCTGTCAATCAACACCCTATGTTGACAAGAAGCAAATGTGGGGTCTTTAAACCCAAAGTTTTTACTAGTTCTTTAAGTGAGGTGCTGCCAGCTTCGATTAATGAAGCCCTACAATCCAAGGAGTGGAAAGAAGCAGTACATGTTGAGCTTACTGCTCTCCAAAGTAATGGCACGTGGACACTTGTTCAGTTACCTGAAGAGTGGTTATTTAAGGTTAAACGCAACTCTGATGGAACGGTTCAATGATACAAGGCTAGGTTGGTTGCTAAGGGGTATTCTCAAGTGCCTGGGCAAGACTTCAAGGAGACCTTCAGTCCAGTAGTGCGGTTTGCTACGTTGAACGTTATACTTTCCCTTGTTGTCTCTGGAGGGTGGCCACTGAGGCAAATCGATATCAATAATGCATTTCTTCATGGTGAGTTGAGTGAATATGTATTCATGAATCAACCACCTGGCTTTGAACAATACACAACAGATGGTGTAAAGTTGGTGTGCAAACTACAGAAATCCCTCTATGGTCTGCGCCAAGCTCCTCGGAATTGGCATGCTAAGCTAAAAAACAGTCTTGTGCATCTTGGGTTTAAGGAGTCCAAAGCTGATACTTCCCTTTTTGTTCTCACAGCAGGTGGAGTATCAACATATATCTTAGTATATGTTGATGACATAATAATAACCGGGCAGTCATCGACTGCAATTGAGGAAGTGGTCAGGTTGTTAAAAGATCATTTTTCGTTGAAGGATTTAGGGGAACTTCACTATTTTCTGGGCATTGAAGTCAGGATAAGTGATCAGTTTTTGGTGCTTAGTCAAAAGCAGTATATTTTAGAAATACTTGAGAAGGCAAAGATGACTAAGGCCTTATGTACCTCTACTCCTATGGTCACGTCCTCGAAATTGAAGGAAGGTAAAGGGCAGTTATTGACTGATGCGCGTGAATTTCATAGTCTAGTAGGAGGGCTGCTCTATGTGTGTCACACAAGACCCGACATTGCCTTTAGCGTGAACAAAGTCGCCCAATATATGCATGCTCCAAGAGATCAGTATATGCTTGCTTCTAAATGCATCCTACGTTATTTAGGTGGGACATTGGACTATGGTCTGGGATTTGTGCCAGGCAAGTTACATATATCAGCTTTTTCAGATGCCTATTGGGGAGGATGTGTAGATGATAGACGATCGATGTCTGGCTACTGTGTTTTTGTTGGAGGAAGTTTGGTGACTTGGAGTGCGAAGAAGCAGAAGGTGATGTCTCGATCAACCATGGAAGCTGAATACAGGATGCTTGCTGACACATCAGCTGAAGTAGCGTGGGTTGGTGCTTTGCTCACTGATTTGAAGATGTCACAATGCAATCAACCAATAATATGGTGTGATAACACCAGCGCGATTGCGTTAAGTGCTAATCCTGTGTATCACTCGCAGTCCAAGCATGTCGATTTAGATGTGCACTTTGTTAGGGAAAAGATAGCTGCAAATCACTATGTGTAAGCTATGTTCCAACAGCTCATCAAGTGGTTGATGGCTTGACTAAACCCTTAGCAAAAGCTGCAATTACTAGTTTTCGTGACAAGTTGAATGTGTGTTTGTTTTCTGAAGAAGGGAAGAAGCATGGAGAATATTGAGAAAATGATTGATGCGTCATGCATGGCTCACGTTTAGTTCATGTACAGCTGATGTAGAAGAGTTCTAGAAGGAGAAGTTCTAGAAGTCCAGGCTGTTATGAATTTGTTAGTAACAGATTGTTAATTAATTACGGGAGGTTGCTAAATGATGGTATAAAACTATAGTGCTGCTTACTGTAAAATCAATTGATCTCAATCAAGGAATTATACATTCAAATACTTCTTGTGCTTTTCTGCAATATTCCAACAAGGATTTAATTTATTTTAATTTAATACTTTTATTTTCACCAATCAGAGGGTGACATATATGTTACCATCGGGTGGAAAGAAAATTAAAGAAGATGAAATAGTGAAGGAGGGTGATCAAACTTGAGACAATTGGGAGGTAAAGTACCAATTTAACCACTGAACCAAATGAACCTTTGGGTTTTAAATTCACTACATATTCTATATAAATTCAATACTAGTCTAAACTTATCTTAACATTAAAAATATATATTTTATTCTTATCTTAACTTAAATATTTATATTTTATTCTTATTTTAACTTATAAAATATATTTTTTTATTAACTTTAAAAAATAATTTATTCTTACCTTAGCTTAAATATTTATATTTTATTCTTATAATATTTCAACATTCAAATAAAAATTAAATATATTTTAAAATTAAAAAAATAAAATATACATTTTTAATTTAAAATAAAATAATATATAAATATATTAAATAAAAATAAGAATAAATATATTTTTATGTTAAAAAAGGGATAAATTATATTTAATAATTTAAGGTAAGACTATAATATATTTAATAATTTAATTTAAGAATGTAATAAATGTAATAAGTTAAATATAATAAGTTAGAATGTAATAATAGTTAAGATAAAAAATTAAATATATTTTTAAGTTATGATAAGATTAAAATATATTTTTAAGTTAAAATAAAAACAAAATAATTTTAGGTTAAAATAAGAATAAAATAGATTTAATAATTTAGAATAAAATATAAGTTTAGGCGGATATACAAAATATATACCATATGTAATATATCTTGAACCAGTTAATCTGATTGGTTCAATGGTTGAAAGGCTGCTCTAATAGCCCCAAGACTTAGGTTTAATTCTTTCACTCCCCTATTTCAACAATTTCAATTTTCTTTCCACCATAGGGTGATACGTGTCACCCTTTGATTGGTGGAAAATAAATATATTAAATGAAAATAAATTAAATCTTCCAATCAAGTAATGGCACATGTCATGATATTTGGCCTAGTGACACGTGTCACGATCTGATTCGAAGATTAAATTTATTTTAATTTATTAACATTAGCACCAAATTGATAGGATATATAAGTAACAGTGGCCAAATATGTAATTATAAAAATTTTACTAACTACCACATCATCACTTTCGTTAACTATTAACGGCTAGTGGTTTGATTGAATGCATTTAAATAGTTGGGTGACTTGATTGACAAAAATAAAAAAATGATGGTTAAAATGAAAATGGGCTATAGTTAAGTGCTCCCGGTGTAGTTTACCCTTAGTTTTATTTCTCAAAATAAGGTAGTACTATACAAGGTTATTTTTCCCGGAGTGGGATTCTTAAGAAACTTTATTACTTAAAAAGGGTAAATTATTAATCAAAGTAACAATTCGAGATGAAATTGGAACCTGAGAAAAAGTAAAATAAAGAAATCAAGTTCTTTGAAATAAAAAAGAATTTAAAAGCAAATAAAAATACTCTTTTATATTTGATCTTATGATCAGAATCAGTAGAGGCCTGATGCTACACAGTTTCCTTAAGAAAGATTTTTGGCCACTCCTTGGTGCTCGAAATCTTTTGGTCGCCTGTCTCCCCGGATACAACAACTTGATGATCAACTACAGTATCACAATAGTGAAGATCACGAACTTTCATTGCCTTCGACTATCACCAAAAAAAAGGGAGAAAAAGAATATTTTCTAAGAAGGAGAGAAAATATTTTCCAAGAGAAGACAAGTTGATCTTGAGATAACAGAGGTGGATTGAATTGTTAAAGGATTATGAGTGTGTGATCAACTACCACCCAGGAAAAGAGAATATAGTTGATGATGCGTTGAGTAGGAAGTCGATATCAGAGATGAGGGCATTTATATCACGTCTGAGGTTGTCTAGGTATGGTGACTTGTTAGCCAAGTTGAGAGTATAACCTGAGCTTGTAAGTATGGTTAAGGGGTTGTAAGGTTTCTATAGTCGCCTTAAGGCTCGTGTGGATCAAATCCACAGAGGCTAGGCATAGGGTTTTGAGTTGTGAGAGGACGACGTGTTTTTCTTTAGGGGTTGGTTATGTGTTTCCTCCGATGAGCAGTTGTGTAACAAGATCCTCCATCAAGCCCATTGTAGTCCACTTTTCGTTCATTCGGGTAGCAACAAGATGTACCAAGAACTTCGATCCTTATACTGGTGGCCAGGCATGAAAAGGGAAGTGTCTGAATTCGTGGCTAAGTGCTTTATATGTCAGCATGTCAAGGTGATGCACAAGTTTCTTTCACGATTGCTTCAGCTAATTTAGATTTCGCAGTGGAAATGGGATGGAATGACGATAGATTTCGTGATAGTGTTACCGATGACTAGGGTGATACATGATGCAGTGTGGGTCATAGTTGACTGATTGACCAAGTCTGCTCACTTCTTACCTGCTTGGATTGACTATACCATTTATAGGCTAGCTCAGCTCTATGTCCTTGAGATCGTAAGGTTACATGGGGTATTATCATCGATAATTTTATATAGAGATCCCTGTTTCACTTCCTGATTTTGAAAATCTCTGCATGAGGCTCTTGGCACCAAACTCCACTTTAGCACTGCGTAGCGTGTTATCTAGATTCTTGAGGATATGCTTAGGTGTACCATCTTTGACCTTTAGGTAGTTGGGAGGATCACTTAACAGTAGTTCAGTTTGTATATAATAGTTACTAGTCTAATATCCAGATGGCTCCATAGGAGGCTTATATGGGCGCAAATGTTGGACGCCACTCTGTTGGACCAAACTGAGCGAAGGGAAGATAGTGGGCCCAGATTTGATTAGAGAAATTGAAGAAAATGTTTATTTGATTCAATAATAATTGAATGAAACTTTTAGTAGACAAAGATCATACGCGAATTTAAAACGTAAAGGTATTGAGTTTTTCGTGAGAGATAAAGTGTTCATCAAGGTATCTCCATGGAAGAAAGTACTATAGTTTAGACGCAAAGGGAAGTTGACCCGCGTTTTATAAAGCCCTACGAGATACTCGAAGGAGTGGGACCAGTGGCCTATCGGTTAGCACTACCCCTAGAGTTGGAGCGCATACACAACGTGTTCCACGTCTCGATGCTTAGGTGGTATCGATCCAACCCTTCTCACATTTTACCCTTAGAGAAAATCAAAGTGAGCTAAGATATGACTTATGAGGAAGAGTTAATAAGATCCTAGCGCGAGAAGTGAATGAGTTAAGAAACAAACAAATTCCTCTAGTAAAGATCATTTGGATGAACCATGGATCCGAAAAAGCAACTTGGGAAACCTAGGAATACATGAAACTTTAGTTTCCTCACCTCTTCTACTCTGGTAAATTTTTTAGGATGAAATTTCTTATTAGGAGGGAGATTTGTAACACCCCAAATCCCAGGTTAGGAGTCTCGAGTTAACTTGTTTGGGGTCTTTAAATGAATAAACTAACTTATGGGAAACCTTGGTCTAAATTTGAGTGGATTTGGTCTTAGTCTAGGTCCAACATAAGATAAAAAGGGTGTTTTTAATCTTAACAAAGAAGTGTAAGGACCAAAAGAATAATTACACCCTTGTTCAAAATAAAAGTTGAATCCCCCTTAATGGTTGATGATTTCATGTTTGTGGCTTGTCTTTTTTTTCACCATTTTTTACCTTGTCTTCCTCCTTCTCCTTCACTCTTTCATTCCCCTTCAAGATTAGAGAAAATGTGTTGGTTTTTTGTTCAACTAGCATACTTCAAGGATTCTAAGGTAAGAACTTGAACCACCATTCTAAGAGCTTCAATTTAAGCCTCTAAAAGTAAGTTTTGGTCAGGGTTTCATGAACCTGGGTTTTAGTGGGGGTTTATGGAATCTTACATTTCAACCCGTTTTTAGTAAATTTAAGTGTTAAGAAATGTTGCCAACTTCAATCTAAGCCTTTAAATGAGTTAGTAACTCATTTGTCTTGATTTTATTAGGGAATGAAGTTGGTGAGTGCTCAAAAGCTAAAGGCAAGGAAAGGTTGCACCTTGCATAAATTGAGGGACTTTCCAGCATCTAGGAAACCAATGTAGCACATTTACAACTCCTACATACCCTTAGTGGTCATTAGAGAAACATTTAGCTTCTAGGTTGTGTTTCAAAGCTTGTATGAACATGCATGGTAGATTTCACGTTTTGGTGTTTTTAGCATGTTTCAAAACTTATTTATGACCCTTATAACTCACATAAGACTTTAATAACACTTGGGAACCTTAATAGGATGTTAGAGAAGTTAATAGGGTAAATTTTTGTGCCTAAGTAAGGCATTTTTGGTCCCGTTATCAGTACTGGAAGAACAATATCGTTAATCTTCTTCGTGTACAAGAACAAATAAGTTTTTGGAAAGTGAAGTATCGATACACCTTCATAGGGTATCGATACTCGTATCGATACTTGAAGGGTGGTATAGATAACATACAAACTTAGCAAATTCTAGTAGTCAATTTTGGTATCGGTGCTCCCTATGGAGTATCGATACTTAGTCTTTTATCAAAAGATCGAAGTATATTTTAATACTGGTACTCAATGAAGTTTCGAAACCCAGTATCAGTACTAGGATAGCAGTATCGATACTCTCCCTTCAAATTTTACTGATTTTAAAGCTAGCGGTATCGATACTCAAGGGTGAGTATCGATACCCAAGTACAGTTTTAGGCAAGAAGCCTAAATGAATTAGAAGCATAAATGAGGGACTCAAGAATGCTATTTTATATTCGAGTAAGACTTTAAGTTAGAACCACTAATTATGATTCAAGTACAACTGAAATGATATCAAATAGGATGACATAATACTAGCCTTGTTTGACACTCAAAAAAACGGTCAAGAAGCCCGAGTTACTTTAGCAGTTGTTGATATCTACGATGTATAGATTGTCCTGATATCCTTATGAATTGCACAAGGCACTTAAGACTAGACATGGCACAAGGCCTCACCACTCATAAGGGCTGGGTTAGTAGGGTGTCGCATCTGATGTAGTAATTCCATATTCACATCCCCCATATACTAAAGGGGTGCACGAGCTTCGAGATGCAGTAATCCCTTAGTTGTACAATGATGTTTACCCTATATAGTGTGAGTGTGTGTTCATACTCACTTCAGTTATCTTATGTTAGCATGAGATTTGTGAACACTTTTATTATGGCATTGTTGTTAGTGTGGCACTAAGCTAGTAAGCTCAGCATTTGGAATTGTGTTTTTCGTTCGTAGGTTTTTAGGTGGAGCACTCGAGGAGCCAGTCATTTTGTAGACGTTCCAGACAGCCGAGCAGTCACAGTATGTCTTGAGTCTATTTGTTTAGAGGGCATGTACAATTCATAGACCTTCTTATACTTGAGTCATAACTATTTTCGAATACTCGATGCACTTTTGATATTTATTTTGAAAGATCCCTAGTACTGTAAACTTATAACTACGTCATATGGTTTCATGGTTTTTAAATGATTGGTAATCATTATATTATGAGTGTTTTAAAAGAAAATTTTTGGGTTGTCGCTCTGGTGGTCCCGTGTGATGTTCTAATCGGTCGACGGTTTGTTGTACTAGTTTAGGATGTTATAGCTTTAATCTCATTCCTTTAGATGTTTTCTCAACTTTATCTCGATTTACCATTATACATAAAATTATGTGTTCTAGCAATTGTTGTTTGGTTGTCACAGTATATACATACTGTGGACACAAGTTTCACCCATTTTGGAATATCCTCAAGAAAGTTCTGAAGCCAAATTGCTTCTTCTCCAGATTTATCTAGAGTTACAAACTTATATTCCATTGTGGATCTAGTTATAATCATTTGTCTCGAGGATTTCTAAGATACAACTCCTCATCCTCCTAAAGTGAATACATATCCACTTGTACCTTTGGTATCTTGAATATTAGATATCCAACTCAGAGTATCCTTATAAGACTGCAAGATCTCTAGAATAATGTAATTCATAATCCCGAGTATATTTAAGATATCTTAGTATCCTTTTTATCCATTTCCAGTGATTTTCACCTAGATTTCTCATGAGTTTGCTTAGACTACTCACAGTAAAAGTGATATATGGTATCGTACAGCTCATGAGATACATTAAGTTGCTTATGAACCTTGTATATTCCACCTGGTGAACACTTTCACCGTGACTTTAGACAAATGTGAACATGAGTCTTTTGAAGTTATGGTCATACCAGGATCATCCTTGTTAAATTTCTAAAAGATCTTGTCTACATAGTGTGAGTGTATTAGAATAAGGCCTTCAGATAACTTTTTTATTTAGATGCCTAGAATCGCATCGGCCAATCCCATATCTTTCATGTCAAATCTCGAATTAAGCATGTCTTTAATACATCTTACCATTTCATTATTACTCCCAACAATGAGTATATCATCAATATATAAGCATAGAATCACATATCCTATGTTTGTAGTTTTAACATATACACATTTGTCACACTCATTTATCTTGAAATCGTTTGTCATCTTGACACTATCAAACTTCTCATGCTATTATTTTGGAGCTTGTTCAAGTCTATTCAAAGACTTCACCAACCTACATATTTTCATTTCTTAATCAAGAACTATATGACCCTCAGGTTGTTCTATGTAAATTTCTTCGTCAAGGTCCCCATTCAGGAAAACTATTTTAACATCCATTTGATGTACTTCTAGATTCCACAAAGCAACAATTAAGAGTATCATATGTTATTCTTGATACAAAAGAGTAGGTATCAATGTAGTCAAGGCCTTCTTTTTTTCGGTATCCTTTTATTACCAATCTAGCCCTGTACTTATCAATTATTCCATCTGATTTCATTTTTCATTTGAAAATCCATTTGGAATTTAGTGGTTTAATCCTTGGGAGAAGATCCACTAATTCCCACATATGGTTCTGCATGATGGAATCTATTTCGCTCTTAATGGATTCCTTTCATAAGTTAACTTTAGAGGATCTTATAGCTTCACTATACATTTGAGGTTTAACCTCCAACATAAAGGTTAAGAAGTCTGGCCCAAAGGATTTTCCAACCCTTGACCGTTTACTCCTTATTGGCTTTATTTCAGTTTCGACCTCTTGTTGATTATCTAGATTATCCTCATTATTAGTCTCTAAAGTTCATTTTATTGAACTTTGATCAACCTCCTTAAAATTATAAGGGAAAATATTTTGTAAGAATAATTCATTCTTTGATTCCATTATCGTATTCTAGTGAATCTCAGGATTATTTGATTCATACAGAAGAAATTGATATGCATTGCTATATTCTGCATAACCTATGAAAATATAATCCATAGTTTTAGGACTTATTTTCATTTGCTTTGGTAATGGGGACATTACATTGGCAAGACACCCCCACATTTTCAAATGTTTATATGAAGGTTTTCGACCTTTCCATAATTCATATGGTGTCTTGTCTTTTCCTTTCGGGTACCTTATTTAAAAGGTAATTAGCTAAAAGGACAGCTTCCCCCTATATGTTCTGTGATAACCCATAACTTCTTAGCATTGCGTTCATTGTTCAATTCTTCTGCTTTGCTACTCCATTTATTTTAGGAGAGTATAGTGATTTCACCTCATGAATAATATCATGTTGTGAACAATGGTTTAACATATTGACCATCACTATCACTTCTTACCATCTTAATCTATTTTTTAAGTTGGCTTTTCAACTTCATGCTTATAGAGTATAAATTTCTCTATAGCTTCATCTTTGCTCTTAAGCAAATATACATAGCAACACTTTCGCTATCATCAATGGAGGTAATAAAAAAATATTTCCTCTTTTGTGCGTAAGAACTTGACCACTAAAATTTTTTTAGTGTCAGCATCTTCGTTTCATAATTATCGTGAGAATTCATTCATAATTCTTTGGCCATTTTAAATAGTGTACACTTTATAACGTGCATCAAATAAGGCTTTGAGAATGTGATTACATCTTAGAAAACCATGTTTTCCAAGCTTTGATTCGAGACTTTCAAGAAATAAAGTCAACAATTTATTTTTTCACAACGTAGAATCATACTTGATTCTCAAAAAATAAATCCAACGATTTAATTTCTTTTACAAACATAATCATACAGGATTATATGAAAATAAATTTAACTATTTATCTTATAAAAAATCAAATTGATCAAGATTTCCAAGAAAATAAATTATTTTCCTTTACCAATCATAATCATCTAAGATTCATAGGAAAATAAATTCAACAATTTATTTCATTTTCAAAGTTAGAATCAACGCAAGATTCTAAGGTGAAATAAATTCAAAATTTTATTTATCCTTTTCTAGTGTTATGTCTTTCAAAACAAATATATCAAGGCAACGGTATTATGATTAACAACCAGAAATAAAAGGAACTAATCCTTTAACTTTTACAACCAAGTATTCAAGAGTCTTCGATTAAACTCTGAATTTGTTTATATCTATAAAATTTCTCAAAAGAAATTAATAGTTCGGTGTTTCCAAACACTAACCATAATTATTATAATAGCTTATAATAATTATAAATATCATATGATATTATTATCATGTCATATTTAATATTCTATATTAAAATGCCATGATTAATGCTTACGCATTTTAATATGATAAGAGAATCATTCGTTATTTGATCAAATTCAACATGACCAAATAAAACAAATCGCATGTTGTTATATCTTGAAAATCTATCCATAGAATTTTACAGTTTCTCGGTATGGTTTACAACCATCAACATCATTGAATTTTAATTCAATGTTTGAGTAGGAACCAACATTCCAAATCATGAATTAGGTGAATCACTGAGGTTACCCATTATTCCATTTAACACGAAATAATTTCAACAATAAACCAAAATAAAATTTTGATTTATTCAATCAACAAAATTTTTTAGGAATGAACTAAAATTATGAAACAAACCAGTAACAAATTTGTCACTTTCCACAATTTCTATTAATACATATTCTCACAATACTTGGCAATAACAAAACACAATAATATTCATAAGTGAGATGAGCTCCCAAACCTTGAGAGATACAGGCTTCACGATTTTTGTTAATTATGTTAGCAAGAGGATTCGTGTTTCTTCTCTCAAGAAAGTGTTTCAGGTCTATGGTGTTATTTTGGATGTGTTCATTGCGTATAAGAGTCTGAAGAGAAATCCGTGGGATCTACCTTTGGTTTTGTTATGTTCAGTAATAGATTTGAAGCAAACGTGGCAGTTAGGAGAGCTGATGGTAGGGTGTTGGATGGTTTTAAGATTAGACTTTTCCATGGAAAATATACCGATAGGCTTAGCAAGCAGGTAGTTGTGGAAAGAAATCTTAATAAGGTTTGCGAGCTAGCTTTAAGGGTTGCTAGGTCGTGTATAGAGGTTGAGGGAGGTGCGTTGGGAGTAGGAGGGTTATCAGTTCAGAAGTGTGTTGGTCCGCAGGATAGGTCTCATATTGGTTCTACTGAAGTTGTTCATGTTAAGGTTGCTGACGATCGTGAAGTAAGCCCTTCTTCAAATCCTTCGGTGGATAATAGGAGTGTTCTAATCTCTAAGAATGAGCTATCTTGGAGGGAAAGTTGCTTGGTTGGAAAAATTAAGAACAGTTTTAATGAGAATGTTATTAAATCAACTTTCATAGCTAAAGGCTTGGATGTGAAGGTAAGCTTTTGGCATGACCTGCTGTTGATTATCCAATTCAAGAATGTCAAAGATCGTAAGGCTTATTGGTTAAAAAGAGATGATTGGATTCGTTTTTGGTTTGATGAGTTGGATTTGTTGAAGGGTTATGAAGTTAGGCTTAAAATCAAAGTTTGGGTCTCTCTGAAAGATGTTCCTCTTTCTGTTTGGAGTGTTCAGCTTTTCAATGATATTGGAAGCTTGTGGGGAAGAGTGGTCAAGATAGATGAAGAAACTTCAAATCGAGATAGGTTCGATGTGGCTAGAGTATTGTTGGAAGTTCAGTCCGAATCATCTATACCAGAGAAAGTTTTCATTTTCATTGAGGGTCATTTATTCTTCATTAAAGTTCAAACCGAAGTGCAGGAAGAGGCGAGAGTCTTTTTAGATGGAACCAAGGTGGATGGTGGAGCGTGGTGTGCAGATGTTGAAGAAGAAACGAATTCCTCATTCTTCGAGGTTGAGGGTGCTACAGGAGGTGGTCTCGAGGGGGAATTTTCGAGCAAGAACAAAGCGAGGTGGTGTGTCAGAGGCGTGATAATTCAAATGGCTTTTTTGAAGGTGGGAGGGAGCAAGCAGATGATACCGTGGTCTGTAGAGATGCTTTACAGCAGGGATTCACGATGTGTCTTTCTCTTCTTCTAATGGGTCTGGTGAGTATCCTTTTTTTAGACGAAAGTGCTGGTTTAATTGTAATTAATAGGGATATGGATCTTTCCTGGGCATCCAAAAACATCCCCACATTGACGAGGTGTCTTCTCTCCTTGTATTGGACAAGGAACTTTCGGCTGCTAATCAGGTTATTAGTTCTGGGCACTCTCTGAAGAGACCTATAATCCCTCCTATTTCGGGAGTCGATAGATTTTCAAAGGCAAGCAGGAGGGGGCGATTGGGTTCAGTCTCAAAGCGTCGTCGAGACTCATTTTTGGGAAGAGGAAAATCTATGTTCGTAGTGGTCGGGTTGGTGGACCAAAGGGTAGAAGCAGACGCAATCTTACTGGAGACAGAGGTGACGTGTTCTGAGGGAGTTCAAGGCGATTCTATTGAAAGGATATGGCTCTAGCGGCTGCCGTTGCTTTGGGTTGGAGTTTGCAGGGATGAGAAGCGGTTCGTCGTATAGGTTGGAATCTCTTGTGATTTCTGGTTTTGTTCAGTCTACGATTTCGCTCTCTGTTGGTGCTTGTGTAGGTGGTTGTCGTATCTTTTGGTCTCTTAATCTTTTAGTCTTGTCTTGGATTGCCTGAGGGTTAGGAAACCCATTTTGTTTAGTCTTGTACTTAGAGATATAGAATTGGGTTTTGGTTTTGTCATGTTGCCTCTGGAGATTATGATTTCCGATCTGAGAGGGCTTTTCTTCAGTAGTTTTTTTATGGTTTTTCGTCAGGATTTAGGAGGCCAGAGCGGAATCTTTGG
Source organism: Hibiscus syriacus (assembly GCF_006381635.1). Taxonomy (NCBI): domain Eukaryota; kingdom Viridiplantae; phylum Streptophyta; class Magnoliopsida; order Malvales; family Malvaceae; genus Hibiscus; species Hibiscus syriacus. Next base: position 161,145 of record NW_024063442.1, read on the forward strand.
AATCTTATTTTTTTGGGCTGGTGTGGGTTTGTTGGATATGCAATATTCATTGCCGATTTAATGGGGTTTCTTTGCGGGCTGATTAGTTAATTCTTATAGTTTAGTTGTTGGTGGGAGTTTTGGGTGTTTTCATTTGGCCGCTGTTGATTTCAGAAGTGTTCGTTATGTGTGTAACCTGTTTGAATCGGGTTAGCTGAGAAGGTTTTCAGATTTCTTTGAGTTCTGGAATATACACCTATCCTTGCCTGAGGTGTTTGGCAGTTTGTGGAATTTGAGAGCAGTTTGAAGAAGTGTTTCATAATACTGTGGCCGCCGTTGATGTTTAGTTAGAGGAGTTGGTTAGTTATTTTGGTTTTACTGTCTGTGTTTGGTCCCTATTCAGCTCTTATTCCTTTAATGGTTTGTATGGTTTGGCTTATTTTTGTTCTGCTGGGGATGTTGTAGGGCTGGAATTGGACTGGTGATGTAAGCTTTTTGTGTATTCCGTTCATTACCATCTCAAGATATACTCTTTTTCCTTCAATTAGGATTAGGGAGTTTTTTAATGAGGTCCTTGAGGTGATGTATTTGTTATCTTTTAATAAAAAATACCCTCTTTAAAAAATACAAATCAAATAGTTTTGTTGCGCAACAGAATTAAATTCTCATTTGATTTCAAATGTGAAATCAAAGGTTCTAATAAACATAAAATAATTCTTTTTTATTTTTGATTTTCTTATCGGACGGAATCAAAATTCTAAAACAAAATCAATAACCACATTTATTTTCACGATAATTTCTGGTATACAAATTTTTTCCACTTTCAGATTTTTGGTAAAGCCATTAAAACAACATGATAAATCTCGAAACAAATTCGTTTACTATCTCATTTTTCCCACAATTCCAAATTATCTCATTTCTCATTCTTGATATAATGGTAGTGTTTTCAAAACCTCAAATGGGTACAGAAATAACTGTAACGATGTGATTTTGTATTTTAGGGTCTTGAAATGCTTCAAAAGAGGAAAAGGATAATGACTAAAGGAATAAGCAAGGCCTTGTGTGTAAGAGACATTTTTTTCTTTTTCTTTTTTATAAGCTCAATTACAAGAGTTGTTCTTAAACTAAAATCAAATTGATTTTTACAAAGGATGTTGGATTCTTTTAGAATATCTTCATTCTTTTGGACCAGAACTTAGGAAAAGAATGAAAAAGCTTCATTTTCAAATTTAATGAATATAGGTATGTTTCTCCCTCTCTCTTTTATACAGTGGATACACGTTTGTTATTTAGAGGGGAAAATAAGAATGATAAAGAATACAAATGGTCCGGTCGGTGGTCTTTTATTTAGTCTCTCGGCTATTAAAAGTTATAAAATGATCTTTTGATTATAAGGTGATATTTTGTTGAGTCCCCTAACTATTAAAAATTACATAATAGTCAGCCTACTATTATATGTTCCAAACTTTTTATTTTTCGTTAAAATATTAATGGTCATCTGAGTAAGACGTTAACTTGCTATTTGAGATATGATAAAATCATATTTTAATGATTATTATCAGCATCGTCGTTGCTTTCAAGCACTAACTCAACAACATAATATCTCAAGCACTGGCTCGACAAGATAATATAAACAGAGAGTCGACCACAAAATATAACTCAAATGGTTTTGAGATCAAATTTTATCACATCTCATTCAATAAGTTAACATCAAGCTCTGAGTTCTGACAACCGCCAATATTTTAACAAAAATATATGAGTTTGAAACATATGAAATAATCAGATAATCATTTTGTAACTTTAATAGTCCGAAGACTTAACAAACTATCATCCTATAATTAAAGAATTATTTTATTATTTAAAATAGTTAAGAGAATAAAAAAATAACATTTAATATACCCAAAAAAGAAAGAATAGAAGTTAGGACTTAAGAGTTAGAACCATGTCGAAGTCCTTGCCTGTACCTATAAGGCTACAGTATGATAATGAGACCATTTAAATTCAACGGTTGCGTGTGTTTCCCTCATATGTCAGGATTCTCTAAGCTGACTAAACACCAGGAGCTACTATTACATTAAATAAAGAGAAAATAACTTCTGTGATAAAAAATACCTTATAATATATGATTTTAATCAATTTTTTTTGGATTTACCAAAATGACCAACTAAATCGCAATGCGATCGATAATTCGCAACGCGATCTTCGGTATCGCAAATCAATTTCCAGATTCGCAACGTGATTCTGACTATTGCATTGTGATTTTCCAAATTCGCGTTGCGATTTTCCGACTATCGCAACGCAATTCTGACTATCGCAACGCGATTCTGACTGTCGCAACGCGATGCTGACTGTCGCAATGCGATTTTCAAAGCGCTATTATTATCGCAACGCGTATTTTTTTTTCAAATTCCAAACACGAATATTAATATATCGGAACACTGAACCGTCCACAGTATATCCCGTAATCGCAACTCATAACCTAAAACCCTAAATCACAACTCAGTCTCATCTCTATCTCTCACTCTCTAAGGCGACATCCGTCCCCATCTCCGACGAAATCCATCTATCTCCATCTCTCAGAGCCACCCTCACAATCATTCACGGTCAAAAATGGAAAATCAACCAAATCAACCACCGATGGTTACTTTTTTTAATTATTTTTATTTTGAAATTTTTTCATTATTATTAGGTTTTTCATATTGAAATTGATGATAAGTTTCCTGGTAATTTTAATAATAGATTAACCATTTTATTTAGATTGCTTATTAAATTCATTCGATTGCTGCCAATACTGCTAAACTGTTTAGTCTTTAAACCCTGTGAATTTAGTATTGTCTTTGTTTTGTCTTTTGGTTGAAGTAATGCAATCCATTCAAGTTTCAATTTTAGTATTTGAAACCGAGAATCGCAACGCGAAATGAAAATCACAACGACAGAATCTCAATGCGATTTTAGTTTCGCGTTGCGATTTTCATTTCGCGTTGCGATAGTCAAATTCGCGTTGCGATAGTCATTTTCGTGTTGCGATTTTCATTTTCGTGTTGCGATTTTAAGTTTCATAAACTATTCTTCTTCTGCAAATTGAAACTTGAATGAATTGCATTACTTCAACAAAAAAACAAAGACAAATACTAAATTCACAGTGTTGCAAATTTAAGTTTGAAGAATAAACTACTACTCTTTATATTTATTGTTCTTGGTATATCTTCACAGTGTAGTTTTTGGTATATCTAACTTGGTATGTTTTTGTTTTTGTAGAACTTTTATTCGGCTCAATTGACCTTAAGAAATAAATTAAGTCTGGCCAAAACAATTGCGTCGAAGCTTTCACCTGCACAAAGAAAAATATTTGAGGATACTTGCTCCGGGCCATGGCTGAAAGTACAACATCCGGGTGGAGATGCTATGTTGACCCATCTGTTTCTTCAAACCATGACTAGCGATTTACCAGAGACTATACAACGTCGTGATGAAGAGCTATGGTTTGATTTTCCACCGGCGTATGCGTGTTTGGGCGGGAGGAGTTTTGCTTAATCACCGGTCTACGCTTCGGACACGATGATGTAGGTCGGTACACTAGACATATTACCCACCTATCATGGTTATCGGGTTTTTTCCTGAGCTGTAAATGGAGAAGTCGAATTTACACGTGGAAGACTTGACGAGATTATTGAATAAGAAAGATGGTTTTACTAGGATGGATGACGTCGATGTTGTCCGAGTGCCTTCTAATACTTTTGCATGCCGGCTTTTTAGGCAGAGAGGCCAGACAACCTATTCCTAATGATCTAATTAAATTAGTAGAGGACCTAAATGCATGGAACCTATTTCCGTGGGGTTCGTATCTATGGAAAGCTACATGGAATAAGTTGTCGTCTGCCTTTGATGATCGAAAAAGTTTGCGTGGCGATGGTTCCAAATACACTTTGTCGGGCTTTATTTTGGCCTTTAAGGTAAGAATTTTTATATAATATTTCCAAAATTATAATTAATTATTTAACAATACTAATGTTGTTATTATATTGTTTGTAGATTTGGATATTTGAGGCCTTTCCCGCCATGCAGACATATGCATTAAAACTTCTAATGATATTCCTAGGGCTATTTCCTGGAAGAGGAAATGGACCTTGCAGCAATGGGAAGATTTACTACCGTATATGACAATAATAATGTAAGTTAACACAAATACTATCATATGTTATAAACAAGTTATTACTAGTACACGTTTAACTTTGTTGAGCTTTATATTGTTAGGAGGCCAACACTCCATTACAGAGGCTGACACCCACGGAAGCTGAGCTGCCACTGATTGGTGGCAAGCTAGTAAGCATTTTTTTGATGGCACGGATGATGAGCGCCTCCACTTCGAGAGCCATCACCTCACCCAAAACCATCACCTGATCGACCCGACTATACACCTCCACAACGAGAGCCATCACCTATTATGTCACATCATCGAGCCTCTTCTCCACCATCACCTCTTGATAGGCGACCGAAAAAGATGCCACAAGTTTATCTCCCTGTTCTTCACCTCCACCTCCACGGGATGAGTTAGGGGAGTTACGTGATGAGGTCAATGCCTTGCGTGGAGGAGGTCGGTACTTTACGCGATGACAATGGTGCATGGCGTGTTGAGGTGTCTACTTTACGTGGTGAGGTAGCCGCTCTACGTGAGATGGTAGCATCGTTGTAAAATGAGGTTTACTCTACGCAACGAGGTAAGTTAATATTTTTCATATTTAACTTGATGATAAATTTACTCGTAATTTCACTTAGATTAACCATTTCACTTAGATTGCTTAGTAAATTCATTTGGTTGCTACCAATACTGCTAAATTGTTTATTCTTTAACCATTGAAGTTAGTATTTGTTTTTTTTTTGTCTTTTGGTTGAAGTAATGCAATCCATTCAAGTTTCAATTTGCAGAAGAAGAATAGTTTACTTCGCAACGCGAAAATGACTATCGCAACGCGAATTTGACTATCGCAACGAAAGAATCACAATGAGAAATGAAAATCGCATTGCGATTCTCTCGTTGCGATAGTCAAATTCGCGTTGCGATAGTCATTTTCGCATTGCGATAGTCATTTTGCGTTGCGATAGCCATTCGTGTTGCGATTTTAAGTTTCAGATTCTATTCTCCTTTTGCAAATTGAAACTTGAATGAATTGCATTACTTCAACCAAAAGACAAACACAAATACTAACTTCACAGTGTTGAAAATTTAAGTTTCAAGAATAAACTACTACTACTCTTATATTGTCATTGAACCTGCACTAAACATATATGTTGTCCTTTTAAATGTTTTATATAAGTGATTACTTCTGGAATGTTATATGATGCATTTTGTGAACAATGATAGAATAATGACTTGGGTGAATACCGTGCAAGTTTGAAATATATTTGTCTTTGTTTTCACTGTTTAATATCATGTCTATTTATTTACTGATTTATGTATTAATTTATTTTTAGCGGCCCGCTAAGGTGGATGCTCTACGCGGGTTTTTCTTGCAAGATGGAGTTCACGCATCAGACGACGTGCACGTGTCATTACGTCTCTGTTCACCCCAATAGTGCGAAGAATCCGTAAGAAAAAGCCCGACTCACCTGTCATTGTTCAAGAGGCCTCCCCTATCGTTCAAGAGGCCCCTATCATCCCTCAAGAGTCCCCTCCCACCGTTCAAGAGGCCACTGTCATCGTTGAAGAGGTCCCTCCCAACATTCTAGAGCCCGATTCACACGGCGTAATATATCGAATTATTGAGAAACACCCTCACGTGCCGACATGATGGATGACTGTTGGCTTTCGTATAAGTTACGGCCAGTACCATTCCGGCAGATGAAGTGGAGAGGAAACAACTACCGGAAACAATTCTGGATAATACCCTTTGGGCTAAGACCGCAGTTGATTTTATCTACAAGAGTGGAGCCAAGGGTGTTACGCTGACATATACAAACTCAACGATGATATGCATTTGTTGATTGAACGGTCTTGGTGGGGTGTTATTAGGGGTTGAAGACAATGGCTATTCGATGGGGGGTAAGTCTTATATTTCTTCTTATATTTCATTTTGATTAATTTTTTTTAAATTTATGTAATTCACTAATATATCTTTTTTTTTGTAAAACATATTGATGCATGGGTGTCACGTCTTCTAATAGTAAGGAAATTGAAGAAAAATAAAAATAAAAAAAATGCGATATACAATTATGTCGACGTCTTTTCACGTAGTTCCTTGAAGAATCAACGACAGGAATCATATGTGTTGGCAGGTGTTTATCCTGTTTTGGAACGTACTCATTGGTTTCTCATCGAGCTTCAGCTCCCATCCCAGAAGACAATAGTATGACAGCATGATAAATTACATATCATTGTCTGATTTGAGAGATATTATTAAGGGATGGAGCTCTCATTTGGCTAAATTCTTGGATGCGATTAATTATTGGACTTATTCTGGAAACAAGAAGCCAAAGAAGTTCAATGTTACAGTTATTAGAGACAAGACCGCGCCACAACAAATGCCGGAAGCCAGAGGGGATTGTGGTCCTCTCGTATGCATGTTGGAGCGTTTGACGACAGGAAGTACACAGTTTCTACCTCCCACCGATAGAGATAGAGGTGCAGTAGGCTTGTGGTTTCGGCATTTTATGGCTAGAGCGATATATGCGAGATGTTGCCTACCTGCATCCGCGTTATGAAAGTGTCCATAAACAATTTGTAAGTCAAATGCAAGTGTTGTTAAGGACCTAGAATTCAATAATAATTTGATGTTTGTTGGTTTTAGATGTGTAGAAAGTGTTATTTGAGCAAATGTTTGGTTTCTGCATGTTAATCCTGAAGTGAGCTGCGTGAAATTGATGTATGGGTGCATAAACAACTGTCTGGGGTACACTTTTTTTGATTGTTTAATTGATTCTTAAAAGTCTGATTTGTTTAATTGATGAGGAAAATAATAATTATTATCATTTTTTGCTTGTTTAATTGATTTATAAAAATTGATTTGTAAAAGTTGATTTGTTTAATATTGATGTGTAAATAATTCTTATTTGTGCTTGTTTAATTGATTGAAATGTAAAAGTTGATTTGTTGATTTCAATCTGCATCATATTGAAGGCAAAAGACCTGTTGGAGGTACACTTTCGCAACGCTAAACTCAAAATCGCAATGCGAAAGACAAAATCGCAACGCGAAAGTCAATTCGTGTTACGATAGTCTAATACGCTTTGCGATTTTCTCGTTGCGATAGTCAAATACCCGTTACGATAATCAAATTCGAGTTGCGATACTCAAATTCGCGTTGGGATTTTCTCGTTGCGATAGTCAAATAGTCGTTGCGATAATCAAATTCGTGTTGCGATAGACAAATTCGCGTTGCGATAGTCATATTCGTGTTGCAATAGTCAAATTCGCGTTGCGATTTTTGAGTTGCGATAATCAAATTCGCATTGCGATAATCAAATTCGCGTTGCGATAGTCAAATTCGTGTTGCGATATTCAAATGAATGTGTAATAAGTGATAACAACTGAACATATCATAGCAATGTTCAAACTCAAGTTACTAATACATGCCTAACTGAAAATGTTAAAAGTTTACACATAAAAACACATAATAGTCAAATTCGCGTTGCGATATTCAAATGAATGTGTAATAAGTGATAACAACTGAACATATCATAGCAATTTTCAAACTCAAGTAACTAATACATGCCTAACTGAAAATGTTAAAAGTTTACACATAATACAACGTTTGCATTTAAAAATCACTTAAGTTAATAGTCCCAAAAGGTGAAGCGGTTGTGATTTTGATTGCGATTTGATTGCCTTTTTCTTGACACCATATGAGCTTTGGATTTTGATGAGGATCCATATTTTGGTAGAGGAAAAGATGATTGTGATGGCACTGGTGATCCACATATCAACCTTGTATTACCACTTTCCTTGTACCGACTATATGTCGATCTCTTCTTCTCTTCACCCTTAGACGGTATACGATCGTGACATTTTGGTCGGCCAGGTAGCCTTCTATCCATGGCTGGTGGCAAAACTGTTTGTAAGTCATCTGGTATGTCCCACTCAGAAGGATGTGGAATAGGGTAGATAATCTCGGCATAAGTCTGTCGATATACTTCTGTAGTGTAGCAATCCATAGTATGCGCTTGAATCATCTTGGTTTAGATGAAGAGCAACTTTATAACATGCCCACACGGATAACCAAATGTTTGCCATTCATACAAACAAGTCTTTGCATTTAGATCGACAAACCCATTTAAGTTATTATCCAGTACTTCAAACAAAGTTTGAACATGGTTCAACTCTCCATTTGTTGACTTCACTACACGTTTCGTTATCTTTTTTCAGTCCATGGTGTAACGCGATGTTCCAATGTTCCTGTAATTTAATAAATAATACTTAGTAAAATATATGATAAGTTACGACTAAAGAAATATACTTGCATGGTTCTTTTCTTGTAGTACCACTGATGAATAGAGGCTCGAAAAAACTCCATTAACATAGTATGGGTAATTTCCGGGAATGACGACTTAGAGCGTTGATTGATTCTGCACTATTAGACGTCATGAAACCATATCTTGCTCCAAGTGATGTACTCTTGACCATCTTTCAAACCCGACATCTTCTAGTGTTTGAGCACACTGAGGCAAAACACGTCTTAAACAATTTATGCTTATTAAAATCCACTTCCCGATAAGCTTTTACAGCCTTCCAGTATGTCCATTTGTGATTTTTATACCAACAGACCTTGATTTTAGATTTCTATATAATTAACACCACAAAGTCCATGAAAGCATCTGGGAAACACCTTCTAACAGCGTTGTCAATTGAGTTTGCCCTATCGATATGATGTCAGATTGCTAATAGGACCTATGCAATCCCTAAGATACCCCATAAACCATGTCCATGAATCAGAGGTTTCAGATTTGCCAACCCCGTAAGCTATTGGCAGTATCCCATTGTTAGCATCCATGGCTACTGCTAATAAGTTTACTCCAAGGTATCGATCTTTTAAATGTGCCCGTCAACTATAATAACTGGGCGCATGCAAGTAATAAACGAACGAATCTACAAAATCATATAACTAACAAAAAATGAGTCAACAAAATGAGTCAACAAAATTATATGATTTACTAACCGCAGCACCAATGGCGATAAACAGAAACTCAAAGCGTCCATCTCTATCTGTTTTGATATGAGTTATCGACCCAGGATTTTTCAGCTTTAAATTGTGACAATAAGCCGACAATTGGGCAAACGATGCTTCTGGCGACCCCCTCAACAATTCCAAGGCATAACATTTGGCTTTCCAAGCTTGAGAATATGAGATACTAATCTTGAACCGAGCATTCATGTCAGTCATAATTTCATGTCCCCGATATACCCTGTCATTCAAAAACATTAACTCAGCCAGAAAACCACCCAACACATTTTTGTTTACCTGTCTATGGTGAGGAAAAACTTGGGTTCTTGAACATGTATGTTTATCAATAAAAGTCCTAACTTGAAACATTTCGCAATCTTTTATCCTCTTTGCAATCATACGCCACGTACAGTTTTTGTCAATCATACACCTTGTTTCGAAACGATCTTTGCTTGATTTGTTAACTTTTAGTTGATAGCCATCTTCCACACATTTCGTATACAAAGCTATCTTCAAGTCTTCCTTTGTATCAAAACAATCATCTTTCTTGATACGAATTATTTTTGTGTAACAATCAACTGCTATTTGCGAATTTGAAATTCAGTGTTGCGACAGTCAGAATCGCGTTACGATAGTCAGAATCTCGTTGCGATAGTCAGAATTGCATTGCGATTTACATATTCGCATTGCGATTTACATATTCGCATTGCGATTTACATATTCGCATTGCGATTTACATATTCGCATTGCGATAGTCGAAAAATCGCAACGCGAATTTGGAAAATCGCAATGCGATAGTCAGAATCGCGTTGCGAATCTGGAAACTGATTTGCGATACCGGAGATCGCGTTGCGAATTATCGATCGCATTGCGATTTAGTTGGTCATTTTGGAAAATCCAAAAAAAGTTGGTTAAAATCGTATATTATAAGGCATGTTTGGTCACTGAGGTTATTTTCTCTTAAATAAATCCAATGGCATATACTTTTTTAATCGCATAACTTACACGTGTACGTTCACAATCTGTATTGCGTGATAACTAATTACAAAAAATAGTTCATCGAATGACGGGATGTAACCCCATACCGATGCAGGTAATCTGATCCGATCTGAAATGTCACATTAGGGTCACCGGAGCGACCCACTGTAAAAATGGTGAAAACTTTAAAACTTTTATTAAAACATGTAACTTATAAAATTATTTATCAGTATGCAGAAATAAAACAGATTTTCAGACTCATATATAAAACAAAATACAATTACATGCTCCCTAATCGTATGTACCGTACTCTGCAAACAGCACAGGAAGAACTCCCTTACTGATGACGATAGATGCACTGGTACAATTCTTTTAACATGAAAAGGTGAGCAATAGAGTGAGGTTCGAAAAGCTCAGTAATACAGAACTACCAGATGATGCTGAAGAACGTGCAGATACAAATAAACATATATTTCCTTATTGGTTCAGATATCTACAGATTTCTTGAGCTGAGGTCCCATTGATATTTCAGGTATTAACAGATAGTATTTAGTTCTGATGGAAAATATTTGGAATGTTTAGGTTCAGAATATCATAATAGGTTTTCTAGTGTGTTCCCAAAAAATCATGTAACTTTTCATATCTTTTTTAAAACACATATATATACCCCCATCCGTCAAGTCTAAAATGTGTCGGTTCCCCAGAACCATACACCCACCGACAAGTACAGTATGGCCCTGAGCACACAGCCGAGGAGCCGGTAAGTAAGGTCATGAGCACACAACCGAGAAGCCTCCATGTATACTTCCTCCAACATTATCCCCAAATAAAATATGTTCTGTCCGTAAACGGATATATCCAAAATCAAAACATAATCCAGGTCAAGTATCAGATCAAAATCTAGGTCAAGTATTCGATCAGAATCTAGGTCAGTTATTATAATAGAAATCAAATCGGAAATCATGTAAATATCCAGGTGATTAGGGAACACACCAGAGTTTACAGAAATTATTCAGAGGTACTGGATAATCTTAACAGGTAGAGAAACATGAATCTTCAGTATACCGATAGGATATCGAAATTTAGAATCACTATAGGAAGAGTTCAATAACTAACGAAATCATCAGTTATTCAGAATGTGACTTGGCTGATAAGGAATAAATGAAGATTCAGGACATTTACAGTCTATGTCGATTGATTTCATTATCAAACAACTTCATATGAATATCTCCTAGAATTAATGCTTATTGACTGGTAAATTCATTGTCATTACAGAGTATTTACATTTTAATACCACAAATTCTAGTCCATATATAATCTTCGGAATCATCGCTGAATAAATCTTCCAATGTCTTTATTTTATGTTCACGCTTCCACTATATCATGAAATGCTGGCGTGCTTGATTTGTAGTTCAAGATCCATAAGAACATTACATCATGTATGTTCATTAACGTTTCTAGACTCATCCACATCACTTACTTAATCCTTAGTGTTTGAGGTTACTTAGTTCATTTAGCATTCAAGTCTATTCCAGTTACTTCAGGATTTTCCAGAGTAATTCAAACGTTACTGAATTTCAGATACATGTTGTACTTCCGTTCCATTCAATTTGGTCTTCATGGTTGATTTGTCGAACAAACATCCAATTTCTATTACTAAATGCGATATAGAGTTAATCTGAGCTGAATACTTCCAAAATTTATCATCGAGCCAAACTTTGAGAACACAAACACGCATTCAAGTAATATCTATGCCATCCAGGTATTGACATAGCTTTAGGGTTGATCTACTCACTTAAATTGTGTTCCATTACTTTTAAAGGTAGTCCAATACATATGCTTACTTTGATTCCTTAATTAATCCAAGACATTTACTTAGTTTAGTCCATAAGGTTACTTTGGTAAATTTTGGTATTCAGTTTTATTCCATTCACTTCAGAGCTCGAGGATATCCAATCATTCCTGAGCTTCGTGATATTCTTAGGTCATTTCCATCACAGGGGTATTTTGGTCATTTTATAGATTCAGTGTATTTTAATCATTTTTTCCTTCCGATCTTACTATTAAATTCAATATTATCATTTATTTCAGTCATTTCGAGCAATTCTGACAGCAGAATACCCCCATAAATTATTCTTCAGGTATTTACTCATTACTCGAATATTTTTGGGTCAAGTGCCTTCTCAAATTTTACAAACGGAATATCATGAATTTTTTTGTACAAAGATAGGACCTTAACAATTAAATTCGTACTTAATCGAGTTAAGTACAAATCCTCAAAGTACTTTATCATTTAGGATCAACTCAGACTATTGTATCTCTCAAGGGCATTTTTGTAATTTCTTAACTAGATAATTTCGATATTAGCTTTTAACGAAAATAATATAATATAGAGATCCTATGATTAATTACTTTCTTGAACACTCTCTGATCTTGAAATGATTCTCTTAACAGACTTCTAGTATCATTCACAAACCCTTTTTGGTGTTAAAAACCAGCTATCCAAATTTTCTAAACAAAACTATCATTTCTTATGCACATCTGTAATTATATCAGATCAATATGCCCTTTCAGAGTTATTAACCAACTTCCAGGAATAATTCTTGTCATCCTACAATATAAGGGTATTTTCGTAATTTTACCCTACCGGAGTAATCTCATAATTTCCCATCTAAGTACCTTTAACGTTTAATCTTTGATAATATAAAATATAAGTTACAAATCCATGGTTGATTTCTTTATCACTAATCACACAACTTGTAATTTAATTATAACAATCCCTCAATCTCCTATATTAATCATTCGATCGAATTTAGTTATCGAATTTCTACTACATTCATATCGAGTGTATAAATTAATCAACTCCACAAAAGTGATCAACATTATCATATTCATGCATTTACCGATACCAACATGTTCCATAAAGCATAAAGAGGTAGTAAAGTATTACATCGATTTCCATGCAATACTAATCGACCGTTAAATTCTATTCGAATGCCCTCGATCTTGAAATTATCTTCCAATAATTCCTCAAATGCATATCAACAAAAATTACATAAAAAATGGAGCATAATTTTGAAAAACGGATCGAATTGGATGATAAATCAGTGCAAAACAGCTTACTGGGTTCGAATTTGGCGAAACAGACTTAGGATTCGAATTCAAGAAGTCGAAAGCATAAAATATGACTTTCAAAAATTTGGAATTTTCGGTTAAAATCAAAGTCAACGGATTTGACTTTCAATTTCGAGGTCTTCGGGTCTGAATTTCGAAAAACGGACTGCGAAATCGGATTTGGAACGTCAAAAACGTCAGGATAGGTATACTCGGTCAAAGTCAAAGGTCATTTAATGCCTGGTCAAAGTTCTAGTTAACTTTGGTCAACACCGGTCAACGGTCAACGGTCAACGGGTCGGGTCGGGTTGGAACTGGTCAAACTAGTTCAAAACCGGTCAAACCGATCATTTTGACCTTCCCCATGCACAGTGGCGGCGCGTGGAACATCTTCCGGCAGCCTATAAATCATGGAAAAATTCCTAAAAATTATTTTAAGCGATTTCGAGGCACTTATAAAGCTCGATTCACAATTTTGAATGGTGGAGTGCTTGATTTCAACGAATCGGAAACTTTGACCGCTTCACCTCCTCACGCGCCGCCGTCGACAGAGACCAAGGATGACACCGGCGGACTCGGAACGATGCAAGAAACACGATGGTGCGGGAGGTGTCGTAAACGGATCATCGGATCGTCGTGAATCGACGAAAAATCAACTAAAATCGAGTTATTACCGACGATACTTTCGACTGAAATTAACGACAGACGGCGACGATTCACGATGAAAGGTTTAAGGGGTTTTATTCATCGGTCGACAACGAACACGATGGTGGTTTCGGTTCGTCGATCGGAGGTCGGACGGTGAGTAAATCGGAGTTGGAAGGAGAGTTGAGGGGAAGGGAAAACTGATATTTTTATGCAGAAAAAATACGGGAATAGGTGTTATAATTCATCCCAAAAGAAAAATGGTCAAATCATGAATTTAGCCACTGAATTTCCTGCACTTCTTAAAATGGTTTACCCACTTTGAAATCTTATAATTTAATCCTTAATTTTCTTCCAAAATACCAATTAAATCAAATACTTTATAATTTCTTAAAATTTAGCTCCTAAATTGGGATGTTACACGGGAGGTTATTGTCGTGACGGGTCCAGAATTGTGGAATAATTCAGGACCTAATCTTGATGAAAACAAAGGGGAAGAAGCAGTAAACTAAAAGTAAAGCAAAGCAACAAACGTTGCTTACACCACATTGAAGTCAGGGTTATCCTGCACTTGACGCCACACAACATAATAAAGTTCTTTTAACCCCAAATTGCACACAATAAAATATTAATACTGAAAATAACATTTATTGAAGTGCCTTTGAAATCGCTTTTTCTTTCTTTCAAGAAATACCTTTGAGAACGCTTTTTGCATGAAGCGCGTTATGCTTATATGACAGCAGTATGGAGCACATATTGACCTAAATTAAATAAAGAGAAAAATAGAAAAATTATACGAATTTTATCTAAAAAATAAATACACATGGTGTATGTTGAAGATATATATTTTTACGAGCACGTGTTAAACTGAACGATGGCGCACATGTATTAACTTTATATTTGATCACCCAGTTAATGTACATTTAAAAAGTTATATTTATATATCGATATATAAATATATTTATATATTATATCTCTGTCTATTGAATATTAATTGAATTAACATTAATGATATATTTTTTAAATTAATTTAGGGTAGTTATAAGTGATAATATTTATTTTAAAGTCTTTCAATAATTTGACAATAAACATTATGTAATTTTTGAAGTTCAAACTCAATATGTTTAAGAATAACAATAATTATTTTAATAATTAAAAACACATAATTCGTGTAATATTAATGATAAATTTTAGACAATGCAAATTCTTCTAAAATTAGACGTATAATGTCACAACTTGATAATATTTTTCACTAACAATTATTATAAAATATTAAAAAAAAGTCAATAATATAAATGACTAACAATCTAACATTAGTTTAAAGATTTTATTAAAAAAACATTAGTTTAAAGATTTTATTAAAAAACATTAGTTTAAAGATTTTATTAAAAAACATTAGTTTAAAGATTTTCATAAAAAAGATCATAAACATAACCACATGGATATCAGGAGCAGAGTAACGTTGAAGCAAACTGTGGGGAATTTTAATTTTATTAATTTATTAAATAAATAAATCGGACAGATTTTACTCTATACGTGAAATTTGTCTCATGTGTGATGAAATAATTACTATTTCCTTTTTAAATCAAAATTTTACCCTCAAAAAAAGTAAACAAAAAGCTTTGCATGGAAATTTCCCAGTAGTATTCTCGAACTTCTATCTTCCATTAATTGCAGAAGACAGTGCAACAAGTTGACATGTGCAAATGTCTAAGTCGTGTTTGGCGACCCAGAAAGTAAAAGGAAAAGACTGAGCAAAGATCAGAAAACAAAAAGTTCATTACCATTTCAGAAAACTAGTGGATATACACAACAAGATTTCTACTTGAATCAAAGTTCAAACACTGTGTGATAAAGATGAAGACACATCATCATCTTTATCATCTTCAGTGATCTTCTGATCTGATAACGAAGACACACAAGGTGTTGTGGCTGAAGAACTAGATGATGATGATGAACACGAAGAGGAAGACGAGGACGCTGAAGTACAGAAAGATAAAGGAGAAGAAGGGGAGCGGGAACGAATACAATCATTGTCAGTGGAAGAATTAATCGAGGCTAGTTCCACAAGCAAATCAACAAAGGCAGCAACGATGCAGCCATGGATGGCTTTCCCATTAGCTTTCAAATACCAACATAAAAGCTCTTCAAGCTTTTCCCAACCCTTCAATCCGTTAGCTTCCACCATTTCTTCCATGGAGTTCCTGAAATCAGCAAAGGGATCTCGAGACTCCATTGACAACACCACACTCTTTTTTAAAGGCAAAATCTCATCACTCGTGATCGGCTTTGCTTCTTGAAGGATTGAACTGGTCTCTCCAGGCTCGAAAAACAGCCTCTCGGACCTTACTAAACCTTGAATGACGGTCTCAACCGGATCATCCCCGGGCTCAGATGGTGTTTCATCAGCTCTGAAAGAGAGGGTTCTTGGCTGCTGACAGGGAGGCCATGGCCATGAGGAACTTGCTTGTATGCTGTTGCTCTTGAAGAGAAAAGGGAGCTTCATCTTCTTCTTGCCCATGTGGTTATGATGAATGTTAAAAGAGTTTGGGGGTTGAAATACTCAAAATCTTTTGTAAATATTATGTGAATTCTTTTATGCGGGCATTAATGGGTGAGTCAGACTCGGACTGAGAAGGAGTAATAGTGTTGAATTGAATCAAAGTTGCAGAAGTTGAACGGTAGATACTGCAAGAGAGAAATATTAATTGCGACAAGAGATTGGTGGGGTTCTCTGATAAATTTATTATGTTCAGCTTTAAAATTTATTATCCTTCACCTCAACGGCTTGTCTCAGGAAAGAAAAATTAATATAAGGTTAATATATGATATTATTGAATATATTAAAATATATTTAATAATTTAATTTAACGTTATTTATTATGTTGACAGACTAATAATATTTTAGGTATAAATTTTTTTTTTTTAAAATTTGATAACTGATAAATTTTAGTTATCAATAAGTATCTATACATATATATAAGTGTCAATACTTATTTCACTATGAAAAACATTAATTTAAGGTTATATTTTAAATGAGTTTTAAGATATTAATTTAGTAATTATAAGCATCTAATAATTTATTTTTATGTTACAGTATATATTATTATTAAATTAAAAATAATAAACATAGATATTAAATATTTGTTATTATCTTTGGTTAAAATTGTTAAATTTAAATTTTAAATAATATTTTATAAAATATCTAAACAATTAATTAATTTTTTGTGTAAATAAAATTATTAAACTAATAATGTAGGTGGAAAACATAAAGCACTATTAAAATTTTTAAAACATAAATTACACAACTTTTAATAAAGTATCGATACATGTACAAAAAATATATATACTTTCAACATATCAGGTAATTTTTTATCGGTTTTGTCATAATGAAACTGATTTTGTCATATTTTTATATGTTATATTGTAAAATATCGATACATTTTAATAAAAATGATCAATACTTTCAACATATTAAGCAGCTCTTTACTGGTTTTGTCATAATGAAACTGATTTTGTCATATTTTTACTTGTTATATTGTAAAGTATCGATACATTTTTATAAAAAGGATTAATACTTTCAACATATCAGGTAGCTCTTTACTGATTTTGTCATAATGAAACTGGTTTTGTCATATTTTTACCTGTTATATTGTAAAATATCGATATAATTCTATAAAGTATCGATACTTTCAACATATCATGTAGCTCTTTACCAGTTTTGTCATAGTGAAACTGATTTTTTTTCATATTTTTACCTGTTATATTGTAAAGTATCGATATATTTTTATAAAGTATCGACACTTTATAGGCGGTATTACTGTTTTTCTTTTAAATTCCAAAAATATCGATACTTATTTAAATGGAATCGATACTTTCAACATATCCGGTAGGTAGTTTAATGTAATAGGTAGTCCCTATTTGTTTTACCGTTTACATTATTAATAACCTTAAAAAAACCTGTAGGTATTTTAATGTAATAGGTAATGCCTATTTTTTTTTACTGTTTACATTATTAACAACCTTCAAAAAAACGAGTAGGTATTTTAATGTAATAGGTAGTTTAAATTTTGTTAGCATTTATTCCTAAGGTAAGTTTATCATAATTGATAACAAATTAAGTAATTACATATTTTGTTATATAACTACTTAATATGTTATTATGCTTGATAATGTTTTCAGTAATTAACCAGTTATGTTATTATTGGTAACATTTTACGCGTTTACCTAATATGTTGTAATAACAAATTAAGTAAATAACCAATTTTGTTATATAAGCTCTATTTATTACATTATATAAGCGCTACCAAATATGTTATTGTATTTGATAATATTTCAGTTAAATGATATAACATAACCAGTCTACATTTTAACCGGTTACTTATTTAACCAATCACACTATTTTTAATCATTTTTAACCGTTTTTAACCGCCGTACAGCAAAACTTCTCTCACCTCAACTCATTAATTACGTTCTGTAATTTTATGTGGTGCATCCAGTACATAGTCGTAATTAATTTTAAATTAATTCTTTGATTATTTACGTTATTATTTTATTAAACTTTGAGCAGTAAGATGTTGAGTATCATTAATTTGAGGACTTGATATGTTAAAAATTTATTTAAATTCTATTTTAGTTTATATATTTTGTATAAAATATTAATTATGAATTATATTATATTTATTAAGCTAATATGATTATAGAGTAATATATGTTTTAAATATTTTAAATCATTTGACATTTAACGCTCAATCATCCTACTGCAGTTACTGATACTAAAGTTTTATAAAATAATTCATATTTGCATGAAAAAAATTTATTTATATGATTAAATGAATCGTTGTTTTTATAGGTCACGAATTTAAGTATTAGTAACTGCAGTAGGATGATTGAGCATTAAATGTCAAATGTTTTAAAATATTTAAAACATATACTACTTTATAATCACATTAGTTTAATAAAGATAATATAATTCATAATTAATATTTTATAAAAAATATATAAACTAAAATAGAATTTAAATAATTTTTTAACATATCAAGTCCTCAAATTAATGATACTCAACATCTTACTGCTCAAAGTTTAATAAGATAATAACGTAAATAATCAAAGACTTAATTTAATATTAATTACGACTATGTACTGGATGCACCACATAAAATTACAGATCGTAATTAATGAGTTGAGGTGAGTATTTTTGTTTATATATTTTGTATAAAATATTAATTATGAATTATATTATCTTTATTAAACTAATGTGATTATAAAGTAATATATGTTTTAAATATTTTAAATCATTTGACATTTAACGCTCAATCATACTATTACAATTACTGATACTTAAATTCGTGACCTATAAAAACAACGATTCATTTAATCATATAAATAAATTGTTTCATGCAAATATGAATTATTTTATAAAACCAAAACAGTTGAAGAATAACTTTTTCAATTTATTCTATAATCAATCTGTTTTTCATGTACATGGTGAAGATGCGTTCCATGTCGTGGCTTATGATTATGAGAATCCTAAGAAATACATCCAAAGGTGGGCTTCTTTCCTTATTTTGGATCCATTTGTTGGATCCATTCTAGAATTCCCTTTGATGGTGTTTGGTTGACATGAATCCCTTGGAATTTGTGAAAATTGGTATTCAATTCACCACTTTCTCATGTTTAGTTCAAGTTTTCCAAGGGAATTAGAATCCCTCACGGCTTCAACTTTCCATCAAATGAGGAAAAGTGAATTCCATCCAAAAATGGATGGAATTTAATTCTCTTGTTGGAGGGAATTGAAATTTGATCATAGTACCCTCATCAATTTTTTGGTAACTTATTCATATATTGAATAAAAATATTTTTTTATTATTTCAGGTCGGGTTTCTAATTCATATATTCGGGTCGGGTCGGGTGAAACTTTATTTTGGTCGGGTCGGGTCAGTTTTTTTAAGTGTGATATTCGGGTCGGGTCGAGTTCGGGTTTAAGGTGAAAAATACCCGACCCGAAAATATATATAATTTTACCTTATATATTTAGCAATAATTACAATAATACCCCTCTCTATATAATTTTTTTTCAATTAAGTCACTGTTTTTATTGAATAAAAATAATTTTTTTATTATTTCTGGTCGGGTCGGGTCGAATTTCTAATTCATATATTCGGGTCGGGTGAAACTTTATTTTACTCGGGTCGTGTTTTTTAAGTGTGATATTCGAGTCGGGTCGGGTTTTTTTAAGTGTAATATTCGGGTCGGGTTTGGGTTTAGGGTGAAAAAACCCGGACCTGACCCGAAAAAATATATAATTTTACCTTATATATTTAGGAATAATTACAATAATACCCCTCTATATATAATTTTTTTCAATTAAGTCAATGTTTTTATTGAATAAAAATAATTTTTTTTATTATTTTGTGTCGTGTCGAGTCGGGTTTCTAATTCATATATTGAATAAAAATAGTTTTTGGTATATTTTTTGGTAACTAATTAACATACTCCGATTGGAATGTATCGAAATATTGCTCTATCTTTTGGTAACTTATTAACATATTTTGATTAAGATGATTTTAACTTATGATGTTTATTAGCATGACTTTTATAATTTATTGAAATGAATAATCAATAAAATAAAATAAAATTTTAATAATTTTTAATTTTTTATAATATATTACTACTTGTAAGTTGTAAAACAAACTAAAATAAAGCAAAAAAACAAGAATGACAATTCTGTCATTTTACATTACTGAAATTAAATTCATCTGACATGTCTACGAACCAAACAGAATATGGAATTGGATTCCAATTCCTGAGACATTCCAATTCCTTCACAGATTCCAATTCCCTCCGGGTGCGTTTGGTTCACGGAATGTAAGATTACCAGTGGGAATAAAAGATTATCAGGGAATAGGATTACTGGGAATGTTGTATTTTGTGTTTGGTTGGTTTAGCAGGAATGTAAGATTACCGTGTTTTGTTAAAGGAATAAAAGATTATTGGAATGTATATTTGACCAAATTGTCCTTATTATATATTTGTATAATATTACAAATTGTAAAATATTTATATATTTTCTTTAAAAAATTAAATTCATAATATTTATATAATTTTTTTTACAAAATTTAAAATATAAAAAAGGTTTAATGAAAGGGTAAAAAAAAATTAATCCCTGAACTTCTTATAAAATTTTAATTATAGATTTTTTTTGTAAATCTAAACTAATTTAAGGATAAATTTGTAATTTAACCTTTGTAGAATTTTTATTATTCAATGACAGAAGAATGATATTTTTTAAAAAAAAATAAAAATTTAAGGGCATTTTAGTCCAAAACGCCGGTAATGTTACAATACCTAAGGGAAGGGAGGTAATGACATTCTCGGTAATATACTCCAAAAAATCTACTATTGGTAATAAAACATTACCGGGAATGAGATTCCCGGCCAACCAAACATTGAACCAAACACCCCCTCAGAAACATTCCAACGAACCAAACGCTTACAACCTCATCTCCGATCTCTCAGCCCGAGACCAATATAGCATATTCAAAAATAGATAAATAAATTGAAAATTTTCATAATTAATATTTTATTTAAAGTAAAGGAGTTAAAAATATAAAGGCGTTGTCATGTAATTACCCTCCAACGTTTCTATAAATGGCCATCTTATCCAAATTCGTTTTTTTAATATTTTTTCCTAATTTTTTAATTTTTTTTGTTAAAACAACTCATGTCAAATGGAAATCTTTAGTTATTTAACAATAAACATATGTTATTGACATGTTATTTTAACATATATTCAATTAATGATGTGACATTTTAATTAATTAAAATGCTCTCTCTCGGCCACACCCTGGTGGTGGCCACACCCGGGTGGTAGGGTGGCAAGGCTACCAATGCAATCTTACCAGTCCCGGTGCAGGTTATTGGTATGGTTTTCCTTGCATGGTTACAAGTTTGTTTAATGAGTGTTCTGTCGGGTCCTAGCGGAAAGTTTTTCTAGGACATATCAGGGCGGCCACAACTTGTCCTTCTCCTCGACCGTTGGTGGATCGTGGGATCATTTTCTCTACCTTGCTTGTACATCAAATTCGTTTGTCGGACAAATAGTAATAGAAGGCAATTTTGGGAGACAGATTGTGGCGGTTATTACTGTATCAAATATGGTTTTTGATAGTTCCTACGGATTCAGCAGGGAAACACGTGGGAGTCCCACGAACGGGGACGGTTGCATGGTACATGCACACGTCGATTCTGTACAATACATTCAATATGTCGTGGTTTCTTCCAGGCAATCGTTTGGTTCACGAATTTCCTTTTCGGATCGCTGAAGAAGTTCATGATTTCCTGGCTTGTCTTCTTTTCACGACTGATGAGGTGGAGGAAGTCATCCTCCCGACTACCGCCTCCGCAGATCAGAATCCTATCGTCGATTATTCATTTGTTGGCCGCATTTTCTCGGAGTGTAATGTTGATAATGACGCAGTGACCAGAGTCTTTCATAGTATATGGGGTCCATCTCGGGCGTCTTCGATATTGGTTCTTGGTGATAAACATTTTCAGAGTGTTTTCCTCTCAGATGAGGCACGTCAGTATGCCCATAGCAGATCCTCTTGGTCCTTCAATGGTGATTTATTTGAACTAGCTAACTATGACCCGAGTTTCAGTTTGGCAGATTATGATTTTTCTAAGCTGTCGATTTGGGTGCGCATTTATGATATTCCTTTGGGGTGGATGTCTGCATCAATGGACATCGTTATTGGCATTCGTTTGGGTATTCCGATGGCAATTGATCTTCCACCAGGATCAGGGCGTATGGGGTATTATCTGCGCTGATTAGTGTCCATTGATATTACAAAACCGCTATACTGTTGCCTTGCTATTAAACGTAGAGCGCATGGGTCGCCTCGATTTTGTACGTTGAAGTATGAGCGACTCCCAAACTTCTGTTTTAGTTGCGGACTAATCAGATACGTCTCTTCTGCTTGTACTCAGTTAGCCAGTGCCAGTCCACACTTTGCGGAGTTTGGCGAGTGGCTGAGAATCCCGGCTCCACCAGGTTCAGCTCAGAATCGGTCACGTCCGGGCATTGTTACTCTGCTTCCTCCGAGACCGGACATAAGGTCAACTTCACCAAGCAATCCAGGGTCGTCTACTGTTGGTAACCTTACCGTTACTAAGCATGCTCACATGGTGACGACACACGATCAAGAGGGGATCGATCCTATAAGCGGCACAATCCTGATCTAGCATCATCTGACGGTTCATGACCATCCAAGCGTGTACGCACTCAACCGGGGTTTTTTTCTACGGTCTTCATCGATTTTGAATGTTTTGACTCCATCTTCATCTTCGACGAAGGTTGGCAACAAGCCCCGCCGATTATTACGAAAATCTTAGCTTGGAACTGTCGTCGCCTTGGGAACCCACAGACAATTCGATCATTGGAGCTCCTTGTATCTCGAAAAGATCCTGACATTCTATTCCTATGCAAATCTTGACTTCAACAATCTCAGATGGAGTTGATTAAAGTTCTTCTTCATGTGTATGGCTGCCTCATTGTCCCTGTAACACCCCCAACCCGTACCCGACTCGGATCCGAGTTCGAGGTGTCACATTGAATTTCTAAATGCTTTTCTTTACAAATTGATTAAAATTTAAATTCATAATTTAAGAAAATGAATACTTTACATTAATTAAAGATATTTGGTTTTACAAAGCCTATCAGAGCATATCCAATACAAATCTCTTAGTAAATGTCAACTACAATTAATAAAACAACATACATAAAATTTTAGAACTCTTTTATAATCTGATCTTCGTAAAGGAGATGCTGACTTGTCTTGCTCCTCTTAATTTCTCTTATCGTTTTCTGGAACCTACGTGTGAAACACTCACACGCTAAGTCGATGAATTATTAAGGCATAAATAAACTTACTATAACATATCATTACTAATTCCTACTATTCACACTTCATGTAATCATAATAAACCATAGAATGCATTATACATCAAAACATAAATACCTACATATACATATCATTTCATTATTCTTATTATTATTCTTATCATTATTAGCATTATTATCAATCATATCTCTCAGTTATAAGCTCTTGTACCCAACATTATTAACCAAACAATGTACATATCATGATATAATCTCTATAACACATTTCATATCACAAAAGCATTTACATCACACGTACTATGTTTATTGTTATCTCTTTGTTAGCCCATGTACACATGTGAGAACTAAAGATATGTGAGTACATTGAGGTTGTGAACATATGTTGTCACCACAGCTCGTATAATTCTCACTAGGGGCACTTAACTTGTCTCGAAAGACCACTATGTCCCGAAGGACCACTATGTCCCAAAGGACCACTCCTTAAGAATCATATACAAATTCCAATGAACCAAATAAGTGTACCAAAGTACTGCATATATGTTCCATAGGATTAGATATATGTCGCAAAGGACCACTTAGAACCCTCGACTCTTGGCATGCCAACTATACCTCTAGCTCTCAGGACATGTAACATGGGCATTATCATTTATATCATTTCACATATTCACATATGGTCACGTAGTTCACTTTCACATATTACATTTTCATATAATTCACATATCATATATCTCATGTCATATTCTCATATGGTCACATAGCTCATATCACTTAATCTCTTATGTTAATATATAACATGTTTAGATCATTCTTTATGCCAGTATCATATAACTTATATAATTACATAGATCACTTATATCGGTTCATATGTCTTATCACACTAGCATACATTTATACAAAACATGTAACACATGCAACAACATATTACACATATGCTCATATCAACATATTCTTACATTAATAAGTTCATGCATTCTAATATAGGAAATAGATTCGTCACAAGTCTTATTTCCCTTAAACGTCGTATACTAACTAATATGCACTCACCTGGCCTCACTAGTCAATGTCGATCTCTTATCTCTTCCTCGAGGACTATTATTTGGTCGATTTGTCCGGACTTTACTCTCGATCGTTATCTACACAAATACACAATACAATAAATATCGGGATTCGAATTGCTTGTAAAGATTCTTACTATTACAAGCTAATCAAAGCACTAATTTCTCCTTTCCAACTCAAGTAGTATTGATACTACCATCACAGTACCGATACCCTCTCCGATGTCGATACCAATATTAGATTCGATATTACCTGGTATCAATACCCTTAACATTTTATCGATACTGATATACTATGGTACCGGTACCTCCTCATTGATATCGATACTCTATGAACAATTATATGAATTTCCGCCTTAGGTATCGATACTCATTCAACCAGTATCGATACCCTAACACAATTACTACTTCTTTTCTCTTTGAAGTATTGGTACTGAATGAACAATACTGATACCCCTAGCCTAGAATTCACTTCTTTAACATGAAAATCTTACCAAACTCACTTATTTCTTTTACCATAACCTCCTTTTAGTCCTTTAAGCTCAATTACACTTATTCTAAGCAACTTAGATCACTTTAACTCATCATAATATCCAATATCCCACATACATAATTGAATTCAATAATCAAGCCAATAAATCAACATGTTCTAAATTTGTTTCTAACACTTTTAATTTCTTATTCTGATTGATGAAAAGTCAAATTTAACTTCCAAATTCAATTACTAACTCTTTTCCAAGATTTTACTTAAAAATCTCTCATCTTTAATCCTTTATAACTTAATAATCTTAGAGTTTTAAGCTACTTTAAGCTTCACCGATGCTTTCTTATCATCTCAAGAATTAAACCCAACTTAAAAATAAAAAGAAACATTCACTTGAGATCATCTTACCTTACCAATGGAGCCACGGGAAGAGGAGAAGAAGAAAACCAACCAAGACTCCAGAGCTTTCATTCATTTATCCCTATCTCCACGTATTATTATCATATATAAAGGGAAAAATAAAATCCTTCCTTTTAAAAGACCATTTTACCCATTACTTCACTTAATATTTACTAAACAATCATCCACAAAATATTACCAATTTAGTCCCTAAACTTTTAATATTTCAAACTCAGACCTCAAAGTTTTAAAATTTCTATTTTAGTCACTAGCCCTGATTTTAGGATATTACAGTCCCTAGTTTCGATACTTGTATTGGTATGTTTTTGTTGTAAAATTCTTCAGTGTAAATTGATCTCCTCTCTTTCTTCGATCACCATATTGACTTTGTGGTTACGGTGAGTGCTCTCTCCTTTTGCCTCACTAGTTTCTATAGGAATAGTAATCCTCCGTTTCATGCAACCACGTGGTCTTTGGTAGACTGTTGAGATACCTTAGGTAGCTCATGCACGTGGGTTAAAGCATTTCATGCATGCGAGTTGAGAGACTGCTGATGGATGTAGTTAGTCAGCTTGTGAAGGCTGTTAGAAAAAAGGTTTAAAGGTTGTTAAGTTGTTAGATGTTGTTGTAAGTGAGCTATAATTAATAGGCATAGGTGATGTGTAAAGCAAGTTAATTCAATAAAATACTTTCTTGTTTTCTTCTTAAGATTTCTACGCTTTGCATTTCCTGCAATGCTTGATATGGTATCATTCGCTGGATGTTCTTGAGGTCTCTTCTGTGTGTTGTGCTATGCTCTTGTTCATAGAGTTTTCTGCTGGCAAGACCTTTACAAAAAAGAAGGTTAACATCATTCTTGATGAGTCTAACTTCCTACTTTGGAAGCAACAAGTCTTGTTAACTGTTCGCAGTCATCGACTAGAATGGTTGCTAACCGAAGCTGCTTGTACTCTTCTTGCAACAGTGGAGGATGAGAATGGTGACATGGTGGTGAATGAGTTGCATGAAGAGTTTGTTGCACAAGACAATGCACTAGCTTCTTGGTTATTGTCCGTGATCAGCCCTCATTTGCTGTCCTAGTTTGTTGGAGCGGAGACGACATCGACGTTCTAGAGTACGGTGTTGCAATTCTTTGTGAACCGATCTACCACAACGGTTATCAACCTTCACTACAAACTTCATTCTCTCAAGAAAGGAAGTGATAGCATGCGTACGTATCTTACTCGCATAAAAGAAGTCTGTGATGCGTTAGACTCGTGTGACAGTGCAATTCCTCAGGCCGAGCATGTTGCAAGCATATTGAAAGGCCTTCCCCGAGAGTATCAGCCGTATATTGCATTCATAACCACCATGAAAGATGCTTTATCTCTTGATAAGATCTGTTCGATGTTGATCAATAAAAAAACTCAACTTGCTGGGTTTGATTTCCAAGAAGATTATATTTCGATGAGTGTTCATATAGCTTAGTCTGGTCCTGGTTTGAAGACTTTAGGTCATGGCTTTCATGATCGTACCTATGGGTGATCAGGATCTAGTATTGGAGGTCAGGGTTGTGGTAGACCACGCGTTCAGTGTCAGTTATGTGGGAAAAATGGCCATCTGGTTGTTGACTGCTTGTACATGTTCGATCAAATGTTTACTGGTAGATCGACTAATCGTGCTGTGACTCGTGGTGATTCAAGATCTGTAAACTACTCCAGTTTGGAGTCAACTCCTGTTCATATGGATGATTGCGTGTGTTGTACAAAAACTCGTGCTGAGGCGCAGGTCTGCTATTCCCCACAGCAGTAGAGCCATGTTGCCACTAGCACGAGAGATCACTGGGTGGTTGACTCCGAGGCTACACATTATATAACCTCTGATTCTACTAAGGTTCTTAATCAAAAGAATTTCTCAGGACTAGGTAAACTCGTTGTTGGTAATGGAGGTTCACTCCCTATTCGAGACATTGGTAAATCTATTTTGTGTTATTCTTCTCGAGCTTTGATGTTGAATGACCTTCTTTATGTACCTAAGATAACTAAAAATCTTTTCTCGGTCTCGAAGCTTGCTAGGGACAATGAGGTGTATTTTGAATTTCATGCATCGCGTTGTTGTGTTCGTGATGAAGACACTGGTGAGGTGTTGCTGCAAGGACATGAGAAGGATGGGTTATACTTGTTTCAAGTCGATGATAGTAATAATAAGAGTACTTGTTTTGAAGCTAATAGTGTTGTTGCTTCACATCGTTTGTATGATCTATGACATAGGCTCCTTGGGCATCCTGCTCATGGAACCCTTGAGAAAATATGCAAACTGATTGACGTAAATGTTGAGCAAAAGGTTAATGAAATTTGTGTTGCTTGTCACATGGGAAAGAGTCATAAACTCCCTTTCTCTAATTCAACTATTGTGTATGAGTCACCTTTCCACCTTATTTTTGCTGATCTATGGGGGCCATCTCCTATTGTTTCAAATGGCTATAAATATTATGTTAGCTTTGTAAATGCTGACACTCGGCACACATGGTTGTATCTACTTAAGGATAAGTCTCAAGCTACTCAAGCATGTCAATTTTTTAACAGCTTTTGACAACACAATTTGAGCTGAAAAGTTTAGCTGTTCAAAGTAACCGGGGAGGTGAATATCGTCGGTTGTCTTGTATACTCACTTAAGCTGACATTTCTCATCGTGTTACATGTCCACACACATCAGAACAAAACGATGTAGTGGAACGTAAACACATGCATGTAGTTGAGCTTGCTCTAGTTCTGCTAGCACAGGCTTCCATGCCAATTAACTACTAGTCATATGCAGTGATTATGGTTGTTGATTTGATTAACAGATTGCCCTAAAAGGCACTAGCTGGAAGGTCTCCTTTTGAGTGCATGTTCAACAAGAAACTTGATTATGGCTCACTTAAGGTGTTTGGGTGTCGATGCTTTCCTCATCTGCTACCGTCCAACAGTCATAAGTTAGATTTTCAATCTCAGCCATGCATGTTTTTGTGTACTGGCCCTCAACACAAAGGGTTTCTCTGTCTAACACCTGATAACCGTGTAATTGTTTCTCGTCATGTGAAGTTTGATGAATGGTGTTTCCCATTTGCTGATGATAAGCCTTTCAGACAGTCGGTAAATATTTCTCGTCAAGTTCTAAATATTGTTGATCTGTCTATAGATACTCCTGAACAATGCTCTGCACGATCTGGTTTAGATAATGGGTCTGCTACTGTGCCTGAGGTGCCCAATGTTCCTGAAATTGCTATGGAGACGCAGCCACTACCTGATGACCAAACAGGGATTGCAGTTGATAACGGTCACCCTATGTTGACTAGCAGTAAGTGTGGAATGTTTAAACCAAAAGTTTACATTACGTTTTTTGATGATGTTATGCCATCAACTGTTGAAGAAGCTCTTCAGTCAACTCCATGGACTGATGCAGTTCATGCTGAAAATTCATCGTTAATTCAGAATGACATGTGGGTTATTGTTCCCGTACCTGATGACAGGAATATGGTGGGATGTAAGTGGTTGTTTAAACTTAAACGAAACCCAGACGGGTCTGTGCATAGGTACAAGGCTAGACTGTGTTCACACAAGTTCCTGGGCTTGATTTCAAGAACACATTTAGCCCAGTTGTAAAGTTCTCAACGGTGTATATGTTTTAACCATGGTTGTTGCAAGAGAATGGGTCTTGAGACAGGTTGATGTCAACAATGCATTCTTAAATGGTGATTTGAGCGAAGATGTGTATATGCAGCAGCCTCCAGGGTTTGAACATTGTGCTGCAGATGGTACTCCACTGGTGTGTAAGCTGTAGAAGGCACTCTATAGCCTTCGCCAAGCACCACGTAACTGAAATGAAAAGCTTAAAGCCAGTTTTTTGGAGCTAAGGTTTGTTTAGTCAAAAGCAGATGTGTCGTTGTTCGTTAGAATTCAAGACAACTACTATATATATGTTTTAGTGTATGTAGATGACATTATAATCACAGGAACCTCGGTTGCAACTGTTGTTTAGGTCATTCATATGATTAGTACTCAATTTTCACTTAAAGATCTAAATGAGCTACCATATTTTCTGGGAATAGAAGTTAAGAGGATTGGTACTGGTTTGATGTTGAGTCACCGTGCTTACATATGTGAGCTGTTGAAGAAAACTAACATGAGTCAAGCAATGCTTGTGTGCACTCCGATGGTTGCTGCAAAGGTTGCTGATCAGGCTAGTGATCTAATGACAAATGCTTGAGAGTATCGTATTGTTGTGGGGGCTCTCTTATATGTTTGTCATACTCGACCATATATAGTGTTTGCAGTAAATAAAGCAGCTCAGTTCATGCAGTCTCCACGAGAAGTTCATTTTGTGGCAGTCAAACGTATCATGTGTTACTTGGTAGGTTCACTTGATTACGGTTTGGTGTTTTCAAATGGTGATGCTAGGTTATGTGTCAAAGCCTTCTCGGATGTTGACTGGGCTAGTGATGCTAGTGATCGCAGGTCCATGTATGTATATTGTGTTTTCCTTGGAGAATGTTTGGTTGCGCGGAATTCAAAGAAGCAAAAAATTGTTTCTCGTTTAACAATGGAAGCTGAGTACAAGAGTGTTGTTGACTCTGCTGCAGAAGCTACTTGGCTTACTGTATTACTTTTTGATCTTGGTTTGTCTTTGCATGATGCACCTGTTATTTGGTGTGTCAACACGAGTGTTGTTGCCTTGAGCATGAATCCGGTATGTCATGCTTGATCCAAGCATGTTGAACTGGATGTACACTTTGTTCGTGAGAAGATTGCAGCTAGTGTGCTTCGAGCTAGCTATGTTCCTGTTGGGTTCCAGGTGTCCGATGGTCTAACCAAGCCAATGTTTGAGCAGTTTCGAGAAAAAACTGCGGATGCTGCCTTGTTAGAGAAAAGAAGAAAAAAAGTGGAGAGAATGTTGAGATACCTTAGGTAGCTCATGCAAATGGGTTAAAGCATTTCATGCATGTGAGTTGAGAGGCTTTTGATGGATGTAGTTAGTCAGCGTGTGAAGGCAGTTAGGAAACGTTTTAAAGGTTGTTAAGTTGTTAGAGGTTGTTGTAAGTGAGCTATAAGTAATAGGCATAGGTGATATGTAAAGCAAGTTATTTCAATAAAATACTTTCTTGTTTTCTTCTTGAGATTTCTAAGCTTTGCATTTCCTGCAATGCTTGATATAGACCAACTTCGCAATCAATCAGATCTTTCGTAGGCGGTAGGTGGCGATCTTAATGAGATTCTGGGACATTCTGAAAAGTTTGGAGGTCGATGCTGGTCTTGCGCTGACATGGGAGCTTTCTGTAACTGTATAGATGATAATAATTTATGGGATATGCGTCCGATTAGGGTCTAGTTTACATGGTACAGACGAGGTATGACATCAGAGACTATATGTGAACAGTTGGATCTCTTTTTGTCCAGACGTGCTTGGAAATATTTGTTTCCTAATTGGGTCTTTTCTAGTGAGTTTATGGATTCCTCCAACCATTGTTACATTCTATTTGACACAGCCCCAGCTCTGGTTTCGGTATCAATACAAAGGGAGGATTATTTCCGGTTTGAAAAGTGCTGGCGTGATGACCCGGGGTGCATTCAGCGGGTGGAGGCTGCATGGGATTCTAATTCTGGTTCTACTTTAGTAAAGATAGCGGCAGTTGGTCA
The DNA here is from genome assembly GCF_006381635.1 of Hibiscus syriacus. Classification (NCBI taxonomy): domain Eukaryota; kingdom Viridiplantae; phylum Streptophyta; class Magnoliopsida; order Malvales; family Malvaceae; genus Hibiscus; species Hibiscus syriacus. Next base: position 192,509 of record NW_024063442.1, read on the forward strand.
GAACCTGAAAGGGTGGCAGAATGAGAAGCAAGATTGAAGATTGGAATGTTATTCACACTCTTCAGCAAAGCATAAATAATTTGTTAAATCAGCCTTTGACTGATGCCTAACTTCGTGAATTCACCTTGATGCGTGATGATTTGATGAAGAGGTTGTCCCTTAAAGAAATCTATTAGAAGCAACAGTCACGTGTTCAATTGTTAGCAAACGGGGACTCAAACACTGCTTATTTTCATGTGAAGTCTTCTGGTCGTTGACGTAAAATCATATCCACGGCATTTTTTGTGAGGATGGCTCATGGGTAAATGACAGTGATTCACTCATGACAGAGGTTCGTGACTCTTTTGAGGCTATTTATCATGTGGCCACTACCACTCTCTCTCAAGATCTGTTGGACTCGGTCATGCCTGTGATATCTGTAGAGACAAATACTGCCCTCTCTGCTCCTTACTCCCGTGATGAAATCCATGCGGCATTCTTACAGGTTCATCCCCATAAGGCTCCTAGAATCGATAGACTGCCGACCAGTTTCTTCAGAACCTTTTATGATTTAGTTGGCAAAGATTTTCTTACTTTGTGCCTCGATCTGCTGGAAGGTAGGCTCCCCATGGATGTAGTGAATGAGACAATCATTGTGCCAATACCAACGATGGCCGTCTGGAGTTTTTACGATAGTATCGACCCATCTCATTATGTACGATGGTTTATAAAACGGTGCTGAAGGCATTAGTTAACCGCCTTCAGTCTTTACTTCCTCAATGCATAGACGAAAATCAAGTCGAATTTGTCCCGAATCGACTCATTTCCGACAATGTGATGGTGGCTCATGAGCCTTTTTATTATATTAAAACGGCTCCCCCAAGTGTCAGTCGTGGGACTGTGTTGAAGCTTGATATAGAGAAGGCTTATGATCAGGTTGACTGGTCGTTTCTTCAAGCTATGTTACTCCGACTTTGGTTTGCTCACTATGTCATGTGTCACTTCGGTCAATTATCGTGTCCGAATGATTTGAAGTCTTACGGAACATTTCCAACTAGAACGTGGTTTACGCCGACGTGATCCGTTGTCACCCTTTTTGTTTGTTTTTTTGCTCGCAAGGTTTATCTTCGTTCCTACATAGTACGCAACAAGCCAACCAACTACGGGGGCTACGAGTTTGTCGTTCGACACCACGAATTACCCATTTATTATATGCGGATGACAGTCTCTTTTTTCTCTATAGTATTACTCGAGAGTTTTCAAAGGTGCAAGATATTATTCATGCTTACTGTGTAGCATCGGGGCAACTGTTAATTTCTCAAAGTCAAGTCTTTATTTTGGAGCTAACACACCTCCAGGTGATCGTCCATCTTTAAGTGCAATCCTGAGTGTAAATGAAGTAGTCCCTCAACTTTTAGGATGCTTATATTTTGGACGACATAACACGTGTCACTAATCACTAATCACTCAACGTCATTGTGCCAAATAAAAATTAGGATAAAATATATAAAGTATCCTTGAATTTTTAGGATGCTTGCATTTTGATCACTTAACTTTTGAAACTTACAATACAGTCATCAAATTTTAATTTGTTCTTGAACTTTTACGGTGATTACATTTTGGTCACTAAACTTTTGAAACTTGCAATACAGTCATCAAACTTTTAGTTTGTTTTCATTTCTGTCTCTGCCGTTACCTCCCGTTAATTTTGCTGATGTGGCATTTCACTGCTGTTAACCCACCCTCTCTTCTTCCCCAGGTTATTTCTCCTCCTCCTTAAATCCCACCTCTCCCACACTGTGTTAATGAAAAAGATGTGGAGTGACCCTTTATTAGTGCCAAGTTCTCCTGCTACAGGCTTAGCTTTCACAGAAGATAGGTTGGCTGGTAAAGGAAGAAACACGAAGAAGCTTTTGGATCTTTCTAGATCAAATTCTATAAATGACTATTCCGTTAGTCCTACAAGAGACGTGTTAGAAGATGGTGGTACAGCTGCTAGCATCCACCTACAGTCCGGACAAGATTCACTCAAAGATTTGTCGACACAGACCAAACCTCTTGAAGGAGAGTTGGTCAAAGAGGAAGCTGAACTTGAAGATGGTGAAATAGGGCAAGTTTTACAAACTGCACAAGTAGTTATGAATATGCTTGATGTAACTATGCCCTGAACTTTGAAAGAAGCAGAGAAGCAGAAGGTAGGACTTATCTCACATGCATTATCATTCTGGGTTTAAAAAAATGTTAATAAATATTCATCAATAGCAATCCTTCAGTTTACTATAGTTTGCGTCAAGTATAATCTGCATTTTGAACAATCAAAATGATAAGCTAATGTTAATGGACGGCTTCTGCACATGTGCTTGTGGGAAGGAAATATGTAAATGTACTAGTTTTGTGATATCTAATATATTTCTTAAATGAGTAATTTAAATGTGTGGGTCTTTTTATATTTGATTTTCTTTATTTTGTTTATGATTTCCCTTATGGTTTGTTAGTATCAATATTTGTTTTACTTCTAGAAGTATTTTTCTGGAAATTGAGCTTATATGATTTATTTCTGATTTTTTTGTTATTTTTCTAGTGTGGAGTGCTTGGTTATCTAAGTATCAATTTTAAGCAGGCATGACTTTAAAAACTTGGAGATATGAATGTAGACACCCATTTTCTTATTATTATTATTATTTTCCAAATATAAAACTAGCAAGAGTTCCTCTCCTAGGAGGACTCTTCCATCACCATATCTTTTAAAACAACAACCACACCAACAAACATGCAACAACCGAGCAAGGAGTCTAGTTGCATTAGGATTCTATTGTTAATAGGATTATAAAAATAGTTAGTTTTTTCACTATAAATACATGTAATCCTCCCTATTTGTAAGACACGATTTACATACAAAATACAGAGGAAAACACAGAAAATACAAAGGCAAAGCTATTGTAAACGATCCGAAAAGGAAATAAAAGATATCATTTTTTTACTTTTGATTTGGTTCCTTACATTTACGTTTGAATTATTATTATTTTTATTTAACTTTATTTATACACACATTTTCCTTCTTACTCATTTTATTTAATTGTTTTGTTATTTTTCTTTTCCTTTTTTATGTAATATTTTTTTTACATTTTATGCATTTTCTTTTTTACTTTAGTATAAATATTTTTTTAGATTACACATATATATATGTTAATTTTCATTATCTGTTTTATTAATTTATATATATATTTACTATTTTTTTATATTTTTATTTATTTTATATATATACATATATACATATTATCATTTCGTTTATCTTATATCTATTTTATTTATTTAATTTTATTTTATATTTTTCCCCTCTTGCATTTATTTATTTATTTACTATGTATATATTATTTTCACCATTATTTTCTAGTATTTTATTTATTTCATTTGCTTTTTATTTATTTTTTATGTCTTTTATTTTATTTATTTATTTTTCTTTTCGTTTCTTTATTTTTTATTTAATTTACTTGTTATCGTTAATTTATTATTATTCTTCTCTTTGTCTTTCTTTTATTCGATTTATTTTATCTTCTCCATTTTATCAGTTTTCTATTTTGTTAGTTTTTATTACCTTTTTTCTAACACGTTTGTTGACTTCTCTAAGAGTACGCTTTCAAATCAATCAATTGTAAGTAATTTTAATCGGGGCTGTTAAATTTTAATTTAAATTTCAAATTTTTGCAACTAAGACAACCGGTAAATTAATTGGCACCGAAAGGGCGGTTCAAGGGTGCTAATCCTTCCTTGACCGTAACCGACTCCTAAACCTGATACATTTCTGCTAAAAACGCAGATGAGGTAAGATGGTGTCCGACCCACCTAAATTCGTTTTAAAGTGGTCGGTGGCGACTCCCAACCCAATTATTTCAAGTCGAAGCCCAATTTTGGGGCCCTACCAAAAGACGGTTACGACAGATTGGCGACTCCACTGGGGACAGGTAAGTGAGTCAAGCCAGAATTAATTTTCGGTTGTCTTTCTTAGCGAAAATTACAAGTTTAAATTTTAACTTATTTACTCGATTCTTATTATTTATCTTTGATTTTTTTTTCAAATAAATAGTTGTACTGACATTTTTTTCCAATGATTTCAGATTTTTTGAAAATTTTCTATCTCAAGCTCTATACCCGAGCTCCGAACCCTTTTAAGTGGGGGTGAAAGCGACGCCTTCATGTGAATTTATTCACCGCATATGCCTAGCAAGTAGCCTTCGGATTCATATACCTTATGACTTCGTGTGAATTTATTCTCCGCATAGACTTAAGGGAATATATCCTCTCGAGTTTAACTTAGTCCACACAAGCCTGTGATGGGCTTAGGACTAAGGGTCTGGCAAGCCCAAGAGGTACCAACAAGGAGAACTCGAGTACCTTTTTTTAGAACCTAAATCGGGAGAGTACAGAGAATTAGAGTCCACCCCAAAGCCTCATTTCAAACCCTAGGCTATTTTTATTTCCTGCTTTATTTTCTGTTCAAAGCATACGAACTAGACAAATATGCAATTATGATTTGTTTGAAATTAGCATCCGGGATAGAGATCATGTCCGAGTAGGAATATAAGCATGTGGGGTAGATATCATGTGGGGTAGGACTTTTCATTTTCATCATTTTTATTATCCTTATCTCACTAACTTTTTCCTTTCATTTTTGTTCTTTTTCATTTCTTATCATTTTCATCATTCAAAAGAGGTGTTGATCCACAAAAAACGTGTTTGTTAAAACTCAAATAATCTGAATTAATGGACAAAGGGGTTGTAATACAAGAGATAAAAATACAGAGGACAGTCTGCTGGACAACTATGTGTTATATTCAATCCAGAAGACGTGGTGCCCACAAAGAAGAGTATATCACTCTACTGCATTATAAAGGACTCACAATGGATCGGGTCTACATCAAGCACAATGAAAGTTTATCTTTGAAGAACTGACTAGCTGAAGTTGTAGGGGCAAGACGAAGGTTACTGATCTTGGGAGTCCCTTCGAAGACAACAATGGCAAAACGATAGCTGAAATTGGAAACCATTGCTGATGAACTCAAGAAATAGACTAATGAACTTCACATAGTTCCTCCCAATTAAGGGCTCCAATGATGTATTCGTTGGGAACATACTCTAAGGATAGATGCCGGAGATGCAGTCATTCGAGAATTCTTGGGCCAGTACCAAAAAACAATTCAACATTTTCACGGTTCATCCAGAGAAGCCGGAGTGGTTCGACAGGTTATTCAACCGGTGAAAGACGAAGACAGAAGACTAGTCAACATGCCAGAAGCTGTCAGGATATTTTTGTCTCTTAAAAGATAAAACACATTTGTCCCAATAAGGGTTATTCATAATAACAAGCACTTTTTTTGGATCAATGCTTCGAGCATTTCATGCATCCACTACAAAAAATTTGTTAATTTTTGACGTTGAAAATATTGTCATTGAAATTTACATTTACGCCACTATTTGTATTTTGTGACATAAAATTCGACGTCATGGCGTTCGTCACCCTAGGTGTGTCACTAAATGTCTAGCGTAACGATGTATCTTTTTATCGTCACTTATTGTTAAACATATAATGACGTTTTTGTATAACATCACATTATAATTTGTATTCCGTGACAACTAATTACGTCACTAAATGAAATAAAATTTTGTCAGTAATCATTCATATTGTCACTAATAATATTAAATTTTTACTGTATAAACGGCGAAGAAAAGATCGTCGTAATTCTTTGTTTAAATTTTAAAAAAATTAAAAAATAAAAACTTAAATTACAATAGAAGTCTAAAATTTTATATAAATAAAAATAAAAATAATATTTTGATATATTACAATAAAGACCAAAACTTTTATAAATTACAAACAAATGCCAAACTTTTTATAAATTACAAAAAATACCAAAACTTTTTATAAATTACAAATGCCAAAAAAATTAAAAATTACAACTAATTACAATTGTTTTTATAAATTACAATCAAAGAAAAAACTTCTAATAAATTACAATAATGACTTGAGAGGAATTTCTCGAACAAACTCTATCACTAGAACTGCTTCCAAACGAATATCAAACAATTCCAACATTATCTCGAATTCAAGATGGATCGGTTTGACAATACCACAATTTCCTTCCAGAACGGATTTGCAAATATTGGAACCATGGAAGAAGAATTTACTTCATTCGTACCACCAATAACAAGTTTACTTGAAGAAATACTCGGCAAGAGCAAGTATTGAACTCGAAAACTAGCATATACCGTCCCAGTAGATAAGATATGAGGAGACTTCTAGGTCAAATGCATCTGTGTTTTCCTTGTTTAACTTTTCCCAGACGAATAAGATCAAACTTCCTGTGCACATATCAATAGCAAAGTATGGGCCAATGTAGAAAGGGTATTGCCATTTCCATGGGAATGATGTATCCACATTTCATACCACCATATCCTTAATAAAGTTTATCAAGATGACTACAGCAAAAAACCCAAAACAAAGTGAGAAGCAAATTTTTGATAGAGCAGAGAAGCCCTAAACCCCAATAATGTCATGTTATAATAAACCCCCACTTATATCAATATAAAACTAAAGTTATTTTTTTAATTGTAAATTATGTGATGCCTTTTACTACATTGAATGGAATAATCACGTTTTCATCACATGCAATGAAAAACGATTGTTATATCCCAACTACAAAGCATTTTAATCCATGTTAACATGGTTCAATTGAAACGAGTAGATGGCTTACCTTGTATATATCTAAATGGAACAATTGAACAATATGGAGTGAAGTAACTTCTCCGGTTAAACTTTCAAGTCTTTCCCCCTTGTCAGCATCTAAAATCTGTAAAAAAGATTAACTTGATAAATCAATTGACTCAAGTACCCGCCAACAAAAAGATAATTTATGAAGTAGCCATTCTCCCTTAAATGGATATAAAAGGCTTTCAATAGTAAATACCTCCATTTCTTTGAATTCTTCTCCTCCAACTCCAACAATGAGGATCTACCGTAGGACATCCGATGCTTTTACCAAGAAATCTTTGGTTTCATGGATATCAATTACGACCCCATCCTAGAGCAACATTAACAACTGTAAGATACTGTGCAACAATTAGTAAACCTTTTCTAGAAAAAAAATAAAAAACCAGTTAATTGTATGATTATATATATATATGAACATATGTCCTTAAAAGACACATGTCCCCCAATAACGTGATGATTCAATTCCATGTTATGATCACTTAAACAATACAATATTAAACAGTATTAAACAATACCTATTAAGTATTACCCATTCAAAGAAATCAACATCAGACAAGAAGCTTGTTCAGACATGATCACTTAGATTTTCCCTAATGCTAATGTTTTTTATGATGATACATCACTTGTTCAAATAGAAACACCAAATGATAAAATCAGTATCATAAGTGTAAAAGAAAAAATAAAGCATTGCAACAATTCTAGACACAATTGTACACAACATTGTTGCTATCCCCGCAATGTCTTTTTGACCATCTTGATTCCCAAGTTTCTCATTTGGATAAGTGAAGGCGTAGTTATTCAGATTCCACAACGATTTGTCCATTGATGAACCATTGTAAACAGTTTTTCCATAAGAAAAAAATATCATATCAATTAAGTAATACCAGAATACAAGACAAAAACTTACAATAAGAAACCATACGGACGGAATATCAGAGCTCACCGGCGGGGACTTCAAATAAGATGATTGAATGACACGAGGATAGGCACTGATCACAATGTTATGGTGTTCACGATTGTACAAGGAGTGCTTGACTCGTGAACGGAGGCATGGTTCACCGGTGATGGCGCAAACGGCGAAGACCGAAAGGATGATGAAGTTTAGAATTTGGTTTATTCCTTTTCTACATAAAGGGTGGGTTAGGGTTAGATATATTTATTTAATTTAATTTCCAATAATAAAATATGATTTTACCTTTAGCAATTTCGGAGAAATTGAACAATTACAGAGAACATTAATCCTAAATAAATATGAGTAAACTGCAACGTATGTCATTAAACAATTTAGGTTTAACTTTTTAGAATTTCAACTTTTTATTTTTTATATTTTAGTCTTGGAATTTCATATTTATCACAACCTTAATATTTTATTATAAAATTCAATTAAGTCCTAAATTATTATGACTGTTCATCTAACCCCAATTTTGATTGAATTATTATTATTTTAAGCCCAATTAAGCTATTTTTTTCAAAATTTGAAATTTATTTAAAAAATAAAAAATTAAATATTATTATAATATTTAAAAATTTTAAAAATATTTTAAAAATAGAAAGAAATTTTAATTATTGTTATAAATTATAAAACATGATAAAAATGATGAAATATTACATTCTTATTTTTAAAATTATTCAAATATTTAAAAATATAAAAAATTATGTAGCATAGGTTTTCGAACGGGAGATATATGTACAACGCTTCTTCTTCATGGAGATCTACGCCACTATATAACAGTTCTTTCGAGAAGAATCTATGACATCATAACACAACAATTCACCTCACAAGAGTAATTTTTAATAAAGTTTTAATATTTTATATATTTTTTAAACGTCATATAAAAAACAAGAGATATACAATGAATGACAAATAATTATTTTTGTCATGTTAAACTTATTTTATGAAAAAATAAAATGTCACCTTTTATATCTTATAAAAGATGACAAATAAATTGTCACATATAAAGTTTATTGGTGAAAAATTTGTAACACCACTATTTCATATCAAATCGTCATAATAATAAATAGTCACTAATACTTTTATTCCTTTGGAGACGATTTTACAACGTCACCATTTTACCTAAACGTCATTGAAATATTTCCCACCAAATTTTTTTGGAGGCAAATTTTGGCTCCAAACATATAGTGACGGAAATCAATGACTTTTTTTAAAATTGTCATAAAAGATATATCATTAATCATTAAATGCGACGAAAATTAAAAATCGTCACCTTTAAAGTATATTTTGTGACATTATACAAAATGTCATATAGAAATTTTGTCATAAATTGATAAATTTGTTGTAGTGATCATGCATTTAGACATATTTTGCATTTTATTATTTTCTTTGCATTCGCATTATCTAACAGAAGCATGTCTCATCAAAAAGGAACACATACTGGATACACCACCTCAAGCATTGGACGCACCTCATCCATATAACACCCGCCTAAAAAAAGAAGATGAAAGCAAGAATCAAGAAAATCGAGGAGAATATGGCAAAATTGCAAAAAGAACTTGAAGATAAGATAAACCAGAGTAGTCTGAGTACTCTGAATACAATCATGAAGAACCAAGAATCTTTGGTTGATCATATCATTTCCAAGTTAGTTGGCCTACAACATACCAGTGCGCATGGGGCAGGTTCACCGGAAGGGGTAACTATACCACCTACCCCACAAGTGGTTGTTTCACCTGAAATCAAACCGGAACTTCGAAAAGACTCATCGGCTGCAAAAGCGAAGCCCTCATCCTCTGTATTTAACCTTGAGAACAATTTGGGTTATTATCATATACTGGATTCGGACGAAGAGGACAAATCAAAGAAGATGGAAGAGAAAATCAAGCAATTGGAGGACAAGATGAAGGTAGTTAAAGGAGATCATGACTACCCTGGAGTCGATGCCGCGGAGCTTAGTCTAGTCCCGGACTTGGTTCTTCCTCCAAAATTCAAGCCCCCAGAATTCGAGAAGTTTAACGGGAACAGCGACCCATCCGCACACATCACCATGTTTTGTCGAAAGATGATAAGATATGGAAGAAACGACCAACTCTTAATTTACTGCTTCCAAGAGAGTCTGTCGGGCTCAACCATCCGGTGGTACAACCAGCTCAACCGAACCCATACCAAGACTTGGAAAGACTTAGCCAAGTCATTTCTAGAACAATATAAGCATATTAACGAAATGAGACCAGACCGGGTTATGATACAAGGACTGGAGAAGAAGCACAACGAGAGTTTCCGACAATATGCACAACGTTGGAGGGATTTTTCTGTGCAAGTTCATCCACCCTTGGATGAAAAGGAAACTAAAAAGTTGTTTTTACAAACCCTGAATACACCTTACTTCGGGCACCTAGTGGCAATTACATCGGGAACTTTCAGATCTAGTCATGGCTTGTGAGATGATCAAGCTAGCTATAAAACAAGGAAAATTGAGGGAGAGATCAACAATGTCAGCACCTAAAACGCCAACAAAGGTGTTACGATCTCAAGTCCAAAAACTATTTCAGCTGTACCGTCTGGTACTTCTAAACAAACTCAGAGAGAACCAAGGAAAGAAAAGATTTGCATCATTCCAATCCCAATGACATATGAGGAGCTACTCCCAACGCTAGTTGAGAAGAATCTTGTGACTCCAGTTCAATCCAAACCTAGAGAGGCCCCATATCCTGAAGGCTATGATATTAACACCGTATGCAACTATCATATTGGGAGCTCAGGGCACACCATTGAAAATTATGGGGCATTGAAACGTAAGGTCCAAGATCTGATCGACTCAGGGGCATTCACTTTCAATATGTAATGGGGCATTCTGATCGAGAGTCAGATGGGGCATCCGTCAGGAATTTTGTTGTATTATCAAGCATATCATCTTGTTTGAACTTGTTTTTCTTTCGTACTTTTTATGTGTGAACATTTTTAAGTCACTTGATGTTTAAACATTTTAAATAAAATGCTTCATTCTTAGGAAATGAGCAAATTTTAATCTTGAATTCCTTGAATATCACCTTAATTAAAAAATGTTTAATAATTGAGGTTATAAATCTTTGACAAATGACAAGATTGAACCCTGTAAAACAAAGACCCCTTGGTCCTAATTTAAAAGATACATCAGACTACATGTTTTTCTCTTACCGAGCTAAGTTTTCTCTTCTCATGATGAGTCCATCCAAGGTTTGGCATCTAGACACGTATTAAGAGTGAACAGAATGGGGCAACTAGCACATGAGATTGTAAAATTGATTGGTTTATACCTTTATTTATAATGTTCAGTGATGATAATGATCTTCACAGATGGAATAGTCGAGTAAGCCAATCTAGTTTAGGTCAGTTGTTTGGAAATTTAACTCTAAAGATGAGATCCCTTGACTTTCAAAAACACCTAGACTATAACAGGTTCTTCTTGACAATCTTAAGAAATTAAATTCGTAAAGATGAGCTATTCCACTAAGGCAATTGGTTATAGAGGAAACTCGAAAGCCCTAGTGTCGTAACCGTTTTTCGGCGGGGACAATCGTTTAATTGTTTTAAAAACTATTTACGACTTTAATTTTGGAAAATTTGATGATTCGGATTAATTTGAATTAAATCGAAAAGAGTCACCATCAACCTTTGATTTAGGTAGGTCGAATACCTAAAAACGTCTTTTAAAAACAATTTTAAAAAAAATTATTTTTTAAGACAAAAGCTAGTATGCGTTTACCAAAGATTCACTTAAAACGGGTTCAGGAATCGATTACGCGTGGTGAAGGATTAGCACCCCTACAACGCCCAAAATTGGTACTGTGTCGCTTACACGTTGTCGTAATAGTGGAAATTCTGAATTGAATATAAGATTAAATTATGATTTATTTATTGAAATTTAATTAATTGATTCGAACTAAATATTAGGAAAAATTCTTTAACTTGAAAAGAAATTTCGAGATTAGCAATTCTCTATTGGAAAAACTATTTCGACTATTTCTTATCCATAAAGAATATTCTTTCCTCATTGATTAAAAACGCAATTCGAATATAAATTAAGCATCTTATAAAATGAAATAAATAAATAAAGTCAAACAAAATAAAATAGACGTTATTAATATATATAAATATACAAGGGTAAATTAATTTATATATATATATATATATATACACACATATATGAATAATATGATATAATATATATAAACGACATAGACCAAATTATAAAGATAATAAATATATATAAACATACTTATTTGATAAAAGTAAAACAAATAAAGGTGAACACTATTCAAAATAAATAACATAAATCAAAGAAAGAATTATTGAACATGACAATTGTGTAAAAAATCCTCAAAAAGATAAATTCTCTTGTAGTTGGGATATATCTTCATACATTTTCCTCACATTGAAATTTCTTTTTATTTTTGTATATTAATTACCATAATGATTTACAAACAAAGTGGAAATAAAATTTCACAATTACATAGTTTATACAACATATATAAAATTATAATTATCGATGAACAAAACATAGCAATAATAGAAAGTTAAAAGACTAAACAGTAAAAATAGAAATTCAAGGGACTAAGATGATATTAACAAAACTAATATGGCTAAACATTAATTACAAAATAAACCAAAGTCTAAATAAAAATGTTGAATAATATAAGTATTATAAATGTAAATAACAATTTTTTTTAATTAAGGTTCAACCGTTAAACTTTTATTATTATAAAAATAAATATTCATTTAATTACAACTAGCTCTTCTCTTATCTTCAGATTAGGCTTTGTGGCCTAACTTTTGACAAAGTTAGAGAATTGGTATCTCAACTTACGCAAATGGAAATTAAATTAAAAAAAATCATATAATAATGCAACTTACCTAACGCATGAAATGGTGAAAAGCTAGTATTATAATAACAAATAATTATTTTATTAAAAGTAGCATAAACACAATACTAATATCATATAATAATGCAACAAGACCTTTACCTAATACTTCAATAATATGATGAAAAGCTGGAAAGTTATGATATCAATTAGTTAAATCCAATATTCACACATTTTATATAACAACGATAATTTATAGCAAATAGATTTAAACGTATGTTTGGACCTTACATATGATACAAATGAATACCTAACATTAAAAATATGTACATAGGGGCTGAAATAAAATATTAGTAATAATAAGTCAATGACTAAAATAAAGAAAAAAAATAAAGTAAAATGCCGAAATCTAAAATAAATAAACATGGGATGTAACATATTAATGACTAAATTAAAAATAATGGAACTAAAGTGTTGAAAATAAAATAAATAAAAAAGGAGGGGATTCTGGTACCCAAATGTAAAAATACAGTAACATTACGAGGGGTTTAACACAATTTTACACACGAATTTGGTGACCGTTTTGTAAAAACGCGCTAAATGTTAAAGGGTTTAAGCATGATTTTATGTGAAAATTTGATGGCCAGAATGTAAAACACGGCAAAGGTTAAATGGCCTTAGTGAAATTTACCCAACTATTAGCTTATATATCATATAACATATTTTGGCTAACAATTCTAACCCTAGCCGTTTTACACTTCTCTTCCTTCACTCTTTCTCTCTTTTTCCTTCAACCTTCCTTCATAACCCCCCTCGGCTGCACCTCCTCTTCATGCCAGAATAACGGTCGACCACCGCACCTTGGTGGCCGGATCTTATTCCAACGAAACCCCAAGTCTCCTCTATTTTCCTAGTCCCTAAACCGAGAGCTAGAATAAAAAAATATACCAAAAGCCTCCTAAAATAACTCTCGAACCATCCAATTGTCACCGTGAACCGACGATCCCTTCTCCGATCGGCCGTCACTCACCGAAGGTAAAACAAGTTTTTTTTTGTATCCTATATTTCGAATGAAATCAAAATAAATAAATAAAAAATTGCATGCAATGTAAAGATACCTTTGAGAAAAATGCTGCTTATGAATCTGATTTTTTTTTGCTGTGTATTGATGATTTTCGGATGATTACATTATTTTTTCCAATGATTACAAGATATCACTTTTTTCTGATCTTCACCCGAATCTTTCTCTCTGGTTTTTTTTCTGATTCCCTTTGTAGACACCCATTTTTATCCGGGTCAAAAAAATATTATTAAATTATTATTATTATTATTATTATTAATACAAATTTATGTTTTTTGCAGGCTACATTACAGACAATACAAGCCCAAGTGGAGATAGAACCAGCAGTCTACCACTACAATATCAACCCAAACCCAATTAGGATTTTACCCTAATTATAACTGCCAGTGCCACCTTGCCTTAGCCATTGGATCTGGACCTATCCAACGGTCCAGATCGCTAAAAGGATAGGTTTTTAAAATCCTAAATATCTTCAACAGCCGTCAACTCCTGAGCCATTGTTGAACACGTCCAAATCATCACCATCACTCATGTCAGCCACCGAACAGCAAAAAAAAAAAACAAACAATATCAGCAAAGTCAAGAGCGTATCACCTAAATCATACCTAACATGTCAATATTTCACCAAATAACAAAGAAAAATGAAGAGGATGACAAGGGGATTCGGTGAATACAATGGAGATAAGAACGAAGGGAATTTCAACGATAAAAGGGGGTTCATTAGCAACATTCGAGAGAAAAAAAGGATTCAAAAAAAATAGAGAGTATTCGAAAGGGGGCTCTGGAACGAAACAAAAAAAGAAAAGAAGAAGAGAGAGCATCAATCATTAGCAAGCAAAAAAGCCAAAGGAAAAACACGAAAGGAAAACATGGTTCTTGTAATCGGGGTATTCTAAAAACCCACAAAAACAGTTTGTATTAAGGGTCATTTCTCCATCTTTCGAAAAGCAATACACATAATCAAAAGGGTATCTATTTTTTTTTTTAGTTTTCATTCTCTTCTGTTTTCATAATTTTATTGTGTGCGTATGTTTTGAATCGAAACCAAATTAAAGGCGTAATAGAGATAGTATAAACATTTACCTTAGTTGTATTGATTTGCTCTATAACCGTTCAAATTTACACTAAAAAAACCCTATGTTAATTAGAAATAATTTCATTATAAAATAAGAAGAGGGGTCTTGATAGCTAACCGGCCGTTGCTAGAGGTGGTTGGAATGCTTGATACCGAATTTTTGTGGCGGTTTGCAAGAGGGTAGAGCTTTGAAGATCTCGTGCGAAGAAAATAGGGGGGAGAGAAGTGGAGAAGAAGAACGGCGCATGGGAGTTTAGGTTAAGCAGTGGTGTTTGTTTGTTTTAGGTTAAATATTAACTTAAGTTTTTTTAGTTAATTTGTACAAACTGACAGTGTTTAGTCGGGTTCAATGTAACTTATTTGTGGGTGAGTGGGTTTATTGCTTAGGAAGCTATGCATGTTTTAAGTTTAGTGCTTTCTAGTCCTTAATTCATATTTCCTGCATTTTTTAATTTCACCATTATATTTTATGTGCATTATAACTTGGTCTGTAAATTAATGTTTGCATGTTTATAATTTGGTCTCTTTATTTTATGCATATTTGATTT
Source organism: Hibiscus syriacus (assembly GCF_006381635.1). Classification (NCBI taxonomy): domain Eukaryota; kingdom Viridiplantae; phylum Streptophyta; class Magnoliopsida; order Malvales; family Malvaceae; genus Hibiscus; species Hibiscus syriacus. The sequence continues at coordinate 207,754 of NW_024063442.1, forward strand.
TAGTCCTAACTGTTTATTTATTTAATTTATGTTTAGACATTTGACTTTTAATTTTATGCATGTTTCTTTTTAGTCATACGCATATTTATGGTTTATTTCGATGTTAGTCCTTTAGAATGATATTTTGTTTTGTTTCAGTTTCATTATTCTTTTTAGTCTAATACTTATATTTTTTATCTTAATTATTATTTTGTTTTTAGTCACCTAGTCATTTAGTTCGTTAGTCTATATTACTTCATAAATTAGTATTTAAGTTTTGTGTTAATATATATATTAATTCGAATATATATATATATATATATATATATATTAATTAAATTTACTTGATTTTGTTATAAGTATGAAAGTAATTTCAATTGTATTAATGTTATTATATAGATTGGTTTATTTATTTATTATGCTTTGTTATATATGTAAATATAGTATGTTGGTAAATATTCTTTTTTATTTATTTTAATATTTATATTACTTGTTTTATTTGGATTTTTAATATTTTATATGTGAACTTTATAAATAATATTAATATATTTGAAATAATTATAGTTCATTTCAGATGTTTTATTAATACATATTGTTTTTTAGTTATATTATTAAATATCTATATTATTTTATTTTATATATATATATATATATATATATATATATATATATATTATGATTCAGTTTTTAAAATGTTTGTTATTTTATTTTAGTTATTTAATTTTCTATTTTTACTATTTCAATCTTTTAAATATTTGTTTTTATTATTTTAATACTTAAGTTTTTATTTGTGATATTTTGATAATTTAAATTTATACTTTTGTTATTTAATCAGTTTCTATTTTTACTATATTGGTATTTTAAGTTTATTAAGGTCAATTAAAAAAAAGATTTTCTTTAAATTACTAATTCGAAACAAATTAATTAAATTTGAATAAATGAATCATAATTTAACTTTGTATTCGATTTATAATTTCCACAATTTACGACAACGTGTAAGCGACACAGTACCAATTTTGGGCGCTGTGGGGTGCTAATCCTTCCTCACGCGTAACCGACTCCCGAACCCGTTTTAATCGAATCTTTGGTAAACGCAGACCAGCTTTTGTCTTAAAAATGATTTTTCTTAAAATTGTTTTTTTAAAAAGACGATTTTAGGTATTCGACCTACCTAACCCAAAGGTCAATGGCGATTCTTTTCAACTTTACCCAAATTAATTCAAAACCGTCAATTTTCCAAAATTTAAAGTCGAAACTGTTTTCAAAACAATTAAACGATTGTCCCCTCAGAAAAACGGTTACGACAGCTTGGTGACTCTGCTGGGGACCAGAATTTTTTAGAGAGTCAGTCTGTAAGTCGCTTACACATTGTCGCTTGGTAGAAATTATGAGTTCGAGTCTTTAGTTAACTTATGATCCTTTTATTGAAGTTTTTAATTGCTTCATTTTATTATTGTCTTACTAACATTTTTTATCTTTGTTTTCAGATTTGTCCAAAGTTTTGTCGAATGGTGTCATTTTCCTTTTGAGTCAAAGGGTTGAATGTTCCTCCTCACACACGTCACGAGCATTTGCATAACATAAGCTCTATACCCGAGCTCCGAACCTTTCTAAGTGGGGGCGAAAGCGACGCCTTCGTGAGAATTTATTCTCCGTGCAGGCCTAGCAAGTAACCTTCGAGATTCATATACCTTATATTTTCGTGAGAATTTATTCTCCGTATAGACATAAGGGAATGTATCCTCTCGAATTGAACTCGATCTGTTTAAGCCTATAATGGGTGAGGATTGAGGGTTTGGCAGCCCAAGAGGGCACTAACATCAAGGACAATTCGAGTACCTTTTTTTGTTAGAAACGGAACCACGCATATAGTGAACCGTAGAATGATCACCTGTTGTATAGATATATCAAACCTATGTTTGTTAGTAGGTACCCAAAATAGGTGTACACAAAGGAGGAGCGTTTCTGAACTTTTTCTTTTTTGCTTTAAATATTTTTAATAACAGCATGCGAACTAGATACCATGTGGTTAGGATTAATTTCTTGAAAAATCATTGTGGGTATATAACATGTTTGGGTAGATATCATGACGGGGTAGGTGTTATATTCATCTTTAAATGACATTTTTATTTGTATCAATTTTCTTACTTGTACTAATTCATTTTCATTTTTTATGTTTTTTTGTTATCTGCATTGCATCATTCAAGATTAAGGGTGTTGATCTTTAGTTAATCATCAATTTGGAAAGCTTTCAATAATGAATGAAAAGAATTTAAATCAAATAGTTCAAAACTCTGAGGTACGACAGTGGGCTGAAGCATTGCAAAGATTGGAAGGGGATAATTTTCCAGCTGATCACATGTCAGATTTAGCGGGTTATGCGTCTGTTTCTCTCAAAAGAAATGACATCCAGGACTTACAAGACATTTGGGAAAAATTAGAGTCGAGTAAGAAGCGACAATTTTACCAGTGTTATGGGGATATTTCCTATCTGCTATATGTTGATATAGATGATGAGTTGATCCGAGCCTTGATTCAATTTTGGAATCCAGGGTACAACTGTTTCACTTTCAATAAAGAAGACATGGTTCCTACCATCAAAGAATATATTGCCTTGTTGCGCATAGAGGATGCTTAAGAGAATCAGATTTATTCCAAGTCCATCAAAACTCAACCCTTCAGAATCAAATTAGCCAAAATCGCAGGAGTGCGTGAGGAATGGGTGGTTGCTCGTACCAAACAAAAAGGTGAAAGTGAAGGAATTTCTTGGATTGCTATTAAAGGAATCATTCAAAGTCATCCTGACGAGAAGGTGCGATTTGACCTCTTTGCACTGGGTATTTATGGCTTAGTCATTTTTTCGAAGGCCTTGGGATTTATTGAGGCTGCAGTTGTGGATTTATTCGAGCAATTACAAAAAAGGGTCAACCCTGCTCCTGTAATTTTAGCAGAGACTTTTCGATCCTTGAATGCTTGTCGAAGGCTTGGAGGTGGTCGATTTTCAGGATGCGCGCAATTACTATATGTCTGGTTCCGTAGCCACTTCTGGAAAATTGAAAAAATTTCATATCATCAGTTTAGTACAAGTTACTCGCCTTTGAGAGAATTTCTAGAGAAAGATTGGCCAAAAGGAGTCACTAAAGACATGTGGATAGATGCCCTTAAGAATATGCAAGACAAGGATATCGTTTGGCGTGCCCCTTGGCAAATACAAAGTGAGTTCCTCTATAAGTGCGGTGACTATAATTGGGTGATGTTGCTCGGTTTATGGGGAGCAATTGGGTACGCACCACTTTTGGTTATGAGGCAATATGGTGGCCATCAATTTATCCCATTCACTGCTGGACTGTACTCATCTGAGTTTGTATTCTACGGAAATAATTACAAGAAAAACATCTCGGATGCAGTTAGAGGATGGAAGAAGACTTTCTGTACTAGAGCCGATGCAGCCAAGGTAATGTTGACGCCAAATTATAAGGAATGGAGGTTTATAAGAAAGAATGAAAATATTCCTCTACCTGACCAAAGTAAGGATATAACTATGGAGGAACGAATTCAGATAGTCCCATCGGAGATAGAGATCTTAAGAGCAGAATTCGAAGCTGAGAAAGAAGGTTGGTCGAAAGAACTAGAAGAGATTCGACAAGACAAATTCATGTTGAGTAATGATGTTGACTTTCATGCTGCACAATTTGCAATGCTAAGAAAAAGAAAAGAAAAAGTAGATTCGGAGTTGAAAAATCTGAAGAAGGGTTACTACAAGCTGCAAAAATCTAGGATAACAATTGGGTCAAGTAGAGCATCAGCCCAGTTAACCAAAAAGTTAAACGCAGAGAAACATCGAAATAGAGATTTGAAGGAAAAAATGATCGTCTACTCAAGAGCTTGGAGAAAGGGAAAGAAAAAATAGAAGAGCTTGAGCTTGATAAGAGGGAGCGGATCATAAGATACAAGGCCGAGAGTTGCAAAGCTATGGAAGAACTAAAAAGGGAGAAAGATCGAGTCAAAGAGCTAGAAGTTGAGAAGACCATCACGATCAGGGGATTTGAAACTGAAATAAATAATATGCTTGTCGAACTTGATATTAGAGGACAAAAAATCGAAGAATTTGATATTAAAAGAAATAGGTGGGAACTAGAAAAGAAACACTTCAATACTAGGCTCGAAGCAAGACAAGAGACAATCAACAGCTGGATGAAAAGGTGTGGAGATAAAAATGTATAAATATAGAGTCTCAATCGAAGGATTCAGGAAACAAAAACGAGACTTGAAGAGGATCTGGCTCAATGTCGGGCTAAAATCACAGAATTCAGTGATTATATCCTGCAACTCGAAGAATCCTTGTTCCGAGTATGGATTATCATGGGACCAAGTAACCTTCAGGAAAGTTATGAAGAGAATGCCTTACTGTGAAATCGAATTAAAAGCCTGGAAAGCACACTACAGAGTTGTCAAGTACGAATCACTGAGCTAAAAGGAAATCTCCAAGGAACTATTAAACAGTGGCAAACATCGAATGATTTCTATGAAGAACAGAGTGCAGATAGAAGCAACATGGTAGTCGAGGCTATAATACAGACGAGTGAAGTTGCCAGATACATTGGGGAATTATCTGTCGAAGCAAAGGTCATCGAGCATCACATCAATTCGGTTTCTGAGTTTGGGAAGAAGATGTCTTGGTTGATTAAAGAAGTTGTCAAACTTAATCGGATGGCTAGGCCGTATCTGTAGAAGTGAACTATTGTGTAATAAAAACTTTGTGTTCCAATGGAAGTTGTTCTATGATAATTAACTTTTTGAGATCAATACCTTTTACATACATTCATTCTGCATTGCATTTATTTTAAATATTTTGCATTAATACATGCATTTATTCATTAAAACACCAAAAATAATGTAAAATATAATTTTCAATCATTGTAGTTATTCTGGCATTCAACTCACACCCGTACGGTACTCGGAATACAACTAAGAAAATGGAAGCTAGAATGATTCAACTTGAGCAAGAACAAAAACAAGCTCAAGAAGAAATGAGAGAGAGATTAAATAAGATGGAAGAAGAGATAACAAATTCGCAAACTGGTCTACTACAAAGGATGGAAGAAATGTTTAAGAAACATGCTATAGGTAGAAGGATCACGGATGGCCAAATAACGTCATCCGAGCAAGATTTATCATATCCTCCAGGGTTTGAACCATCACATCCTGCGAGGTTTACTTCTGATCCCCAGCACCCACCAAGGTTTACACCAGAATCTGGTCCTCCTCCTGGTTTCACACCTGTACACATCTCTGCTCACCCTTCGGTACCTCAAGAAGCACGACCTCATGTATATGTCAGCAATGAGAATCAGCAGCACCACATGGGATCTGCATTCCCAAACAATTATCAGCATGTTACTGAACACTTAACTCCAGATCTAAATGAGTTAGCTGAAAAGGAAAAAGCCAATGAACAAATAACTCAACAGTTGAAGAAATTGGAAGAAATGGTAAAATCAGTAGAAATAATTGAACCGTTCTATGGGTCTGACGCCAGAGAGCTCAGTTTGGTCCCAGACTTGATCATCCCTATAAAGTTCAAGGTTCCTGAATTCGAAAAATACAATGGATCCGCTTGCCCTTCATATCATATTACTATGTTTTGCCGGAGGATGGCTGGCCATGTGAATGATGAAAAATTATTGATTCACTGTTTTCAAGACAGTTTAACAGGTTCTTCCGCCAAGTGGTATAACCAATTAACTAGGGCTCACATCAAATCATGGAAGGACTTGGCAAAAGCATTCCTAGAATAGTATCACCATGTTACAGATATAGCTTCTGATCGGTAGACTCTTCAGAATATGGAAAAAAAGTAATGAGACTTTCCGACAATATGTCCAAAGGTGGCGTGATGTTGCTGCCCAGGTCCAACCCCCTTTACTCGAAAAGGAAGCTACTATAATTTTTGTCAACACTTTGAAAACTCCATACTTGGGGCACTTGCTTGGAAATGCCACCAAAAATTTTGCTGATTTGATCATCTCTGGTGAGCTCATCGAAAATGCTATAAAAAGTGGCAAGATTGAAGTAGCTGAAGGGTCTAGCTCCAAAAAACCTATATACTGGAAAAAGGAGAATGAAGCCCTTTGTGCTTCTTTAGATCAATCTAGAACTGTTGGATTGAGTTCTTCCTTGTTATGAAAACTCTTTTCCATTTCAATGATCGCTCTTCAAATATGATGATTACTTGGTTTAATCAACACCTTTCTTTTATTTTCATGATGATTATGCAAATGTGAAGATGCAAATGCAGATGCAAAAGTGATGCAATGCAAAGGACAAAAAAATGACATACGCAAAAGAAAAGAAATAAATTAGTTTGGGCGAAATAATTAATAAAATTAAAAGATGCTATTTAAAGATAAATATCACACCTACCCAATCATGATATCTACCCGATCATGCTTTTATTAGATAGTAATCATACCCAAACACGCTTTTTACCAAAAATAATTATTTTCAATGAAATGATCCTAACCGCATGGTATTTAATTCGCATGATGTTATTCAACAGAAAATAAAAATGTTCAGAAACGCTCCTCCTTTGTGTATACTTAATTTGGGTACCTACTGACGGTCATAGGCTCGGTATGTCTATACCTAGGATGACCGTTCTACGGTTCACTATATGCATGGTTTTGGCTCTAACGGGAAAAGGTACTCGAATTGTCCTTAATGTTGGTACCCCCTTGGGCTACCAAACCCTCAATCCTGACCCATTACAGGCTCGTGTGGATCGAGTTCAATTCGAGAGGATACATTCCCTTATGTCCATGTGGAGAAACAATTTATCTCACGTATACATAAGGTATATGAACCCCAAAGATTACTTGCTAAAACCCATACGGAGAAACAAATTATCTCACGTAGGTTAAACTTTCATCTCAACTTAAAAGGGAGAAAGCTCGTAAGTGAGCTTATGGTATGTAAATGCTCGTGATATGTGTGAGGAGGAACATTCAACCCTTTAGCTCAAAAGGAAAACGAAACCACTCGACAAAAATTTGATAGATCTGAAAGCAAAAAATTCAAATGTTAGTATAACAATAATAAAAATAATGAAGAAATTAAAAACTTCAATAAAAGAATCATAAGTTAACTAAAAACTTGAACTCATAATTTTCACCACAACAACAATGAGTAAGCGACTTAGAGCCTGACTCTCTAAAAAAAAGTCCCCAGCGGAGTCGCCAAGCTGTCGTAACCATTTTTTGACGGGGACAATCGTTTAATTGTTTTAAAAACTAGTAACGACTTTAATTTTGGAAAATTTGATGATTCGAATTAATTTGAATTAAATCGAAAAGAGTCACCATCAACCTTTGATTTAGGTAGGTCGAATACCTAAAAACGTCTTTTAAAAACAATTTTAAGAAATATCATTTTTTAAGACAAAAGCTAGTCTGCGTTTACCAAAGATTCACTTAAAACGGGTTCGGGAGTCGGTTACGCGTGGGGAAGAATTAGCACCCCCACAATGCCCAAAATTGGTATTGTGTCGCTTACACGTTGTCATAATAGTGGAAATTCTGAATTGAATATAAGATTAAATTATGATTTATTTATTGAAATTTAATTAATTGATTCGAACTAAATATTAGGAAAAATTCTTTAACTTGAAAAGAAATTTCGAGATTAGCAATTCTCTATTGGAAAAACTATTTTGACTATTTCTTATCCATAAAGAATATTCCCTCCTCATTGATTAAAAACACAATTGAATATAAATTAAGCATCTTATAAAATGAAATAAATAAATGAAGTCAAACAAAATAAAATAGACGTTAGTAATATATATAAATATACAAGGGTAAATTAATTTATATATATATATATATATATATATATATATATATATGAATAATATGATATAATATATATAAACGACATAGACCAAATTATAAAGATAATAAATATATATAAACATACTTATATGATAAAAGTAAACAAAAAATAAAGGTGAACACTATTCAAAATAAATAACATAAATCAAAGAAAGAATTATTGAACATGACAATTGTGTAAAAAATCCTCAAAAAGATACATTCTCTTGTAGTTGGGATATATCTTCATAGATTTACCTCACATTGAAATTTCTTTTTATTTTTGTATATTAATTACCATAATGATTTACAAACAAAGTGGAAATAAAATTTCACAATTACATAGTTTATACAACATATATAAAATTATAATTACCGATGAACAAACATAGCAATAATAGAAAGTTAAAAGACTAAAACAGTAAAAATAGAAATTCAAGAGACTAAGATGATATTAACAAAACATATGGCTAAACATTAATTACAAAATAAACCAAAGTCTAAATAAATAATGCAACTTACCTAACGCATGAAATGGTGAAAACAAGTATTATAATAACAAATAATTATTTTATTAAAAGTAGCATAAACACAATAATAATATCATATAATAATGCAACAAGACCTTTACCTAATACATCAATAATATGATGAAAAGCTGATAAGTTATGAAATCAATTAGTTAAATCCAATATTCACACATTTTATATAACAACGATAATATATAGCAAATAGATTTAAACGTATGCTTGGACCATACATATGATACAAATGAATACCTAACATTAAAAATATGTACATACGGGCTGAAATAAAATATTAGTAATAATAAGTCAATGACTTAAATAAAGAAAAAAATAAAGTAAAATACCGAAATCTAAAATAAATAAACATGGGATGTAACATATTAATGACTAAATTAAAAATAATGGAACTAAAGTGTTGAAAATAAAATAAATAAAAAAGGAGAGGATTCGGGTACCCAAATGTAAAAATACAGTAACATTACGAGGGGTTTAACACAATTTTACACACGAATTTGGTGACCGTTTTGTAAAAACGCGCTAAATGTTAAAGGGTTTAAGCATGATTTTACTCGAAAGTTTGATGGCCAGAATATAAAACACGACAAAGGTTAAATGGCCTTAGTGAAATTTACCCAACTATTAGCTTATATATCATATAACATATTTTGGCTAACAATTCTAACCCTAGCCGTTTTACACTTATCTTCCTTCACTCTTTCTCTCTTTTTCCTTCAACCTTCCTTTATAACCCCCCTCGGCTGCACCTCCTCTTCACGCCAGAACAACCGGACAGCCACCGCACCTTGGTGGCCGGATCTTATTCCAACGAAACCCCAAGTCTCCTCTATTTTCCTAGTCCCTAAACCGAGAGCTAGAATAAAAAAATATACCAAAAGACTCCTAAAATAACTCTCGAACCATCCAATTGTCACTGTGAACCGACGATCCCTTCTCCGATCGACCACCACTCACCGAAGGTAAAACAAGTTTTTTTTGTATCCTATATTTCGAATGAAATCAAAATAAATAAATAAATAATTGCATGCAATGTAAAGATACATTTGAGAAAAATGTTGCTTATGAATCTGATTTTTTTTTGCTGTGTAATGATGATTTTCGAATGATTACATGATTTTTTCCAATGATTACAAGATATCACTTTTTTCTGATCTTCACCCGAATCTTTCTCTTTGGTTTTTTTCTATTTCCCTTGATAATTTTTTTGTTCTCACCTAATGTTCCTCCCCTCTTTGCTCGATTCCTCTTCAATTTTATTGTTGAAATCTTCACCTGTTGAGTTAATCGATTGACGGAATTAGCCAAGAGGGGGTGAATTGGCAATTAAAAATTTGGTGGAAGCTTTTGCAGAAAATTGAAAGTAATTGCACAGCGATTTAGGTGGTTCAATTTTCTCAATCAAAGTCTACGTCCACTACCTTAGCTATCCACACTAAGGATTTTCCAACAAATTCACTAATTTGTTCTTTCTTTTGAGGCCAAAGAGATAACCTTACAACACCCTCAAGAATATACCCCAATTCTTGAGGAACACTCTTTCCCAAAGAGAAGATTACAAATTTGCAAACTTACAAGGAAAACCTCACAAGGTAAGATTTGCACAATTCTAGAACAAGAAAAGAACACTCACAAATAATTACAAATGAGCAAATGGTGTTCTTTGAAGCAAAATGAATATTGAAAGGAAAATTGGCTTGATTTGCACAAACTTGGTGTTTGATGCTTTCTCTCTTGTTTCTCTATGATTTCTTATCTTTCAAAGGCTTCAGAACTTGTTTAAATACACCTTGAATCACTTCTGAACGTTGGGGATGATTAGTGAAGATTATATAGCCGTTTTAGTGTGAAAACAATTAATAAAACAATTTGGAACGTGGGGGGAATCGGTACTCCCTATGGGGAATCGGTTCCCTAAGTGTAAAATTCAAATATTTCGACCGTTATACAAGGGGGGAATCGGTACCCCCTGGGGGGGAATCGGTTCCCTCCGAGCATACTAGAATTCTCGGAGCCAAACCATTCAAGGGGAATCGGTACCCCCTTGGGGGGGAATCGGTTCCCTCTGAGCAATCTAGAATTTTGGCTTTGAAATGGTTCGAATACTTTGTAAAATTATTTTGAAATTTTTTTAAGATTAAAACTTAATTTTACACTTTGAGTAAGGATTAGAAAATGATCTTTGAAAGATTGGAGTAATGTTTTGATATTCGAATAATTCTCGAATATACTTAGAAAATCATTTGGAAAATCTTAAATTCATTTAACTTTATTTGTTATATCGAAATATCAATGTTTTCAACAATCTCCCCTTTTTGATATAACAAAACATTTTAGTAATTTTAAGATTTTGAAATCAAGTTTTGAAATTACTCCCCCTTACTTTAACACTAACACTTCTCCCATTTATCATTTTTTAACTTCCCCCTTTTTGTTAAATCAAAAAGACATTTTAAAGAATTTAAACAAGGTTTTGAAATCATTTAGCCAATTGATTATATATAATATAAGCTGCTAAGATCACAAGCAAGAGAAACGTTAGCCATTAGTTTCATAATCAATATTCATAATTAATGTGAAATGCCAAAATTGGTCATATATCTAATCATGAAGTAAATGATGCAATAATGAATAAATTTAATCACACCAAATAGATAATTTCTAACTGTCGTAACCGTTTTCCGGCGGGGACAATCGTTTAATTGTTTTAAAAACAGTTACGACTTTAATTTTGAAAAATGGTTGATTTTGAATTAATTTGGATTATCGGATAGATTCGCCATCAACCTTTGGGTTAGGTAGGTCGAATACCTAAAAATGTCTTTTTAAAAATAATTTTAAGAAAAAATCATTTTTAAGACAAAAAGCTGGTCTTCGTTTACCAAATATTCGATTAAAATGAGTTCGGGAGTCGGTTACGCGTGAGGAAGGATTAGCACCCCCACAACGCCCAAAATTGGTACTGTGTCGTTTACACGTTATCATAATAGTGGAAATCCTAAATCAAATATCAAGTTAAAATATGATCGATTTATTAAATATTAATTAATTTGCTTTGAATTAAATATTAGGGAAAATTCTTTAACTTAAAAAGAAATTTCGAGATTATCAATTCTCTAATGGAAAAACTATTTCGACTATTTCTTATCCATAAAGAATATTCATTTTTCATAGATTAAAAACGCAATTCGAATATAAATTTAACATCTTAAATGAAATGAAATAAATAAAGTCAAACAAAATAAAATAAGTGTTATTAATATAAATATACAAGGGTAATTATATATATATAATATATAATATATATATATATATATATATATATATATATATATAAACAGTAAAGTCAAATATATTAAATATTTGTATAACACACACAAAATTATGTAAAGGCTCAAATATATTTATGACATATATATACACTTAAAACCATAAATATAGGAATAAAAACATAACTTATATATTTTCATAATATTACATATATACACATATTTTATATATTTACGTATATATAGTTGTATACACATACTAATATATCATGAAATTAGGCATAATACAAGGAACTTACTTAAAATGTATATAAAAAGTCAAATAAAAAATTATATAAAAGGCATTTAATAAATATAGAAAATAGTTAATATACAAATAAAACTTAACAATTAAATCGGGACAAAATCAAAAAAAAACCAAATAAAACAAACATTAAATTAATGATAAAAAATTAAACATTTCTTACATGGAATACAAAAATAAAGAGAGAATAGGAAATAAGCTAAAGTTAAGGATATAATATATTGACAACCTAATTTATGCATATTACATCAATTAAGGGAGGAAAGAATAATAAACAATCGTTTAATAAAAACTAAATTTAAAACAATCAATTAATCATTTACCACTCATGGAAATAAATTAGTGATCTAAATCTAATATTAATAATAATAGTAAAATAAATGAAAATAGGATAAAAATATAAATAAAACATTAAAGTTCGAAATAAAATAATTTAATTTCATTTAACTGCAAATTTAAAATTACAAAATCAGAGGGACTCAAATAGTTATTACCTCATCCAAGAAAATACGTTGAAGGCCCTTTACTAAAACGACGTCGTTTTGCTCAATAGATATAGGTATTTTAAAGGCAAAAAGAGCCATTTTCTCATTTCTCTCTTTTGAATCGAGAGAAGAGAGAGAGCACATAAAATGCTCTGAACTCTCTCTTTAAAAAGCTTCATCGGTTGCCACCGCCGGTGGACTATACGGCGGTTCACGGTTGCCAGCGCGGCGGCACAAGGCGGCGCACGGACCAAATGGTCCCCAAAAGCTTCCTTATTTGACCCTTTACCCGAAAAATACCTTCTTTTAACATACAAATTACCCAAATATCGTAGATCTACGAGTTTACCTTTCGAAAACCTTTGAAACCCGATGACTTTTGAGTTCCTTCCGACAAGCTCTGGTATTTGGTGAGTTTTTCCTCCGGTTTTTCTTTTTGATTCGAATGCTCTTTTTTCTTTTTTCCTCCCTGATGTGTTTTTTTTTTCTCCTCCATTCTGTTCGTATTTTTTCCTCCTTTTTTTCTCTTCTCAATACCAAATCCTCTTGTCATTGTATGCTTTTTCTATGCGTTTGGTGAGATTTTGATGTGTTTAGGGGATTAGTGTTGTTTTGACATGGGTTGTTGACTTGGTAGATTTGTGCAGGTTTATCGATGGTGACAGCTTGGGATATCTCGCTTGATATCTCTACGATGGCTTCGGCTTACAACTGGTGGCGGTGCGATGGTTGTTGGCTCGAGATAAGCTGGTGTGCGGCAGCTGTTGGCTCGATGAAGTATATGGCGTGGTTGGGGAAGCTGGCGGTGGCTTTGGTTTAGGGATTAGGGTTTCAAAAACCCTAAAGTTGCTGGGTTGTCATTTGGGATGCTTGGGTTTGCTTGTTGGGTCACTGGTGTTGGGCCTCCTGGTATTTGTAATTGGGCCTGCAAATATTGTAAAATAATAATAATAATAATAATAATAATAATAATACTATAGTATATAATAATAAATATAATATATATTTTAATCCCAATAAAAAAATGGGTGTCTACAGCTGCCCCTCTTTGCACATTCTTGTATTAACAAGAATAGGGCAAAGATGAAAAAGACAACCAGTTTTTTGTCCATTCTTTTTTTAGGTTCGTCTCTGATTCGAAATGTCGTGAATCAAGAAATGAAAATGTTGAAAGCATTTTGCCCGAAGGTCTTATGGTTGCCTGAAGGACTTAAAAAATCAAGAAACCACTGAAGGCTTAGTTTCTTAAATCTCATTTGAAAACATCCTGCACTGAAGGTCTTACGGATGGCCCAAAGGACTTAAAAAATCAAGAAACCCCCGAAGGCTCAGTTTCTTAAATCTCATTTGAAAACATCCTGCACTGAAGGTCTTACGGATGGCTCGAAGGACTTAAAAAATCAAGAAACCCCCGAAGGCTCAGTTTCTTAAATCTTATTTGAAAACATCCTGCACTGAAGGTCTTACGGATGGTCCGAAGGACTTAAAAATCAAGAAACCCCCGAAGGCTCAGTTTTTTAGATCTCATTTGAAAACATCTTGCACTGAAGGTCTTATGGATGGCCCGAAGGACTTAAAAATCAAGAAACTCTTGAAAATCAAGCTCAATTTCTTAAATTGTCACCAAGGAACCCCTACATATCACGTTGGTCCCTCAAGTGCTCATCAAATTTGTCTTCAAGGAACCCCTACATATCACGATGGTCCCTCAAACTTTTCATCAAGAAACCCCTACATATCACGATGGTTTCTCAAGCTTGTCATCAAGGAACCCCTACATATCACGATGGTCCCTCAAGCTTTTTATCAAGAAACCCCTACATATCACGATGGTCCTTCAAGCTTGTCATCAAATTTTTCGTCAAGGAACCCCTACATATCACGACGGTCCCTCAAGATTTTCATCAAGAAACCCCTACATATCGCGATGGTTTCTCAAGCTTTTCCTCAAAGAACCCCTACATATCACGATGGCCCTTCAAGCTTGTCATCAAATTTGTCATCAAGGAACCCCTACATATCACGACGGTCCCTCAAGCTTTTCATCAAGAAACCCCTACATATCACGATGGTTTCTCAAGCTTTTCTTCAAGAAACCCCTGAAAATCAGGCTTAGTTTCTAAAAATATTGTGTTTCGAGCGAAACTATCTCAAGCGAGAAAAAATCTTTTGTTTCAAGTGAAATTGTCTCAAGGGAGACTGTCTCAATGGAGACAAAATTTGTTTCAAGGGAAACCATCTCAAGAGAGACAAAATTTGTTTCAATGGAAACTGTCTCAAGGGAGACAAAATATGTTTCAAGGGAGACAAAACTTGTTTCGAGAGAAACTGTCTCAAGGGAGACAAAATTTGTTTCAAGGGAAATTGTCTTAAGGGAGATTGTCTCAAGGGAGACAAAATTTATTTCAAGGGAAACCTTCTCAAGGGAGACAATATTTGTTTCAAGGGAAACTGTCTCAAGGGAGACTGTCTCAAGGGAGACAAAATTTTTCTGTTTCGAGGGAAACTATCTTGAGTGAAATAAAATGTCTTGTTTTAAATTAAACATGTTTCCAGTGAGACAAATCTTGTTTTGAGAAAAACAATCTTTAGTCAAATGAAATGTCTTCTTTCAAGTAAAACAGTCTCAAGTGAGATGACTTTGTTTCAAATGAAACATACTCAAAAAAAAAAATTAAAAGAAATTGTCTCAAGAGAGACAAAATTCGTTTCAAAAGAAACGATCTTACAGATGGGTGTTTCAAAAGAAACTGACTCAAAGATTATAAAATTTGTTTCAAGTGAAACATACTCGAAATTTGTATCTCAGAGAAAAATTGTCTCAAGCAAGACGGAATTTGTTTTGAGAAATTGTCTCAAGTGAGACAAAATTTGTTTTGAGAAATTATCTCAAGTGAGACAATTTTTTAAGAGAAACAACATTAGAGAATACTGATAATTTGCTTGTTCTTGCTGGTGGAGGAAATGCCTTCAGAATATCTGATCGTTCGAATCAGGATATTGAATGCCCCAATATTCGATATTGAATCAGCAAAGATGCCCCAACATTTTGATGTTGAATCTCCAAAAATGCCCCAACATTTGATGTTGAATCTCCAAAGATGCCCCAAACTTTTGATGTTGAATCTTCAAAGATGCCCTCTATTGCTTCAGTACTGATTCTAAGTATGAGCTTTATGTCTGAGAGTCACATGTCAAATACCAAGATCCACTCTAGAGAGATTGTCTTATTTAAAAAGTGTTTTTCTTCTTCTTTTATTTTTAAAAGTTTGAAAATATCAAAAAATTTTGAAAAATGTTTAATCAAAGATTTTGAGAAAATATTGTCCCTTTCTAGGTTTTATAATTGAGACAAATCATGAAACTAGAATTCATTGGATATCAAAGAATTAATTACACTGTTAATCCTTCAATAAATTATAACTTTTTGACAAGTGTCAAAATCAAAGCTATCTCTGGGAAATGGTTAGGTAAGGAACGGGTAAAATGAAATTTAGGTTATTGTGTTTGGTCAATGGTTTGGCCTTCTTATTTCTTTGATGTTCACTGATTTGATGGGGTAGCTTGTATGCTCATCTACTAGAAGTGTTCGCCGGCTCCCAGCTCTCATGGTCACACATTGTGCAATGCCTTATCAAGGAATTTGTGTGATCGCCTCAGCTACATAATTTTTACATTCGAGCCGCATTTTCAGGTTTTCAACTCGAATCCTCCTTTGGTTTCAAAATGTCATTCAAAATTTACGTCTTGAACCCCCCTTTGTCATTTTTCCTATCATGCATTAAAGATTTTAGAAAACTTTTTGCAAATAAAGATTAATCCTGATGGGCGGGATGAAATCTGAAGATAACATCTTCTGTCTAGAAATCCATGTATGATTAGAAGGGACTTTTAAAGGTACGTAATGTAGGCCATGGTTTATGGTTATGAAAGAAAAGGATAAGTAGGCCCAAATAAGTGTTTTAGGGTATTGAACCAAGGATCAATTCATTCCGATTGCTTCAATCATGTCTTGCTCAATTTGAATCTGTTCGTATGTGTCCCTCTCTTGATGCTTTCTGGATACTCCATGCTCTTATGGAATGATTGTGTTTGATCAATCTCATAGTTTGAAGTTTGATGCACCATTTGAGTTGATTCTCGTCCCTTTTTCTTTATTTTTTTTTCTTTATTATCCTTGCTTTAATTTTTTTTATTTTTTTCCTCTTTTTGCTCTGATTGGATCTTTGTACTTGAGATTCGGTTCACATTTTGGTATCTCCTCTGGATTGATGTCTACACTCGTGTGAGCATATCTCCACCTTGCCCCCCAGTGTGGGGGGTGATCCTTAGTTAGGGTTGAGTCAGAAGAAAAATGCTATAGGCTCAAAAGGGGACAACAAAGGATATATATATATATACATACATATATGGATACATGAAACAAAGCCGTTCATCATCTCATACACAAAAGTCCTCGCAGAAGAGATATCCCCAGGGGGATAGACTTTCAGAATTAATTTTATTCACATAAAAAAATGTAATTAATGCATGATAGAGTTATTTCGAATTAATTCTCTTTTCTGCTTTTTGCTCCCAACATGTCTTAATTGTTTAGGCTCAACTTCAGAAAATTGATACGAAATGCCCTAAATTGTGTCTTCTGGTAGAAAGGTTCATGCTCAAGTGAACATCTTGAACTCAATGTTTGCAGGTTTTATTGGTAGAAAAATGTTGTTTTGTATCTAAAAAGATGATGGTGTGACTTTATTAACTCAAAGGTATCGATATAACTCTTTGTATCTCCATGAATTATTCTGGGTAAAAATCGAGGGATTTTTTTTAGACAGGATAAGAAATGTTTGATCTTGCCATATTTCAAAAATCTATAATTCTTGAATAATTAAAAGAATCATGAATTCATTCGATATTCGAAGAACTAAAGATTAAAATTTGCTCAATTATTCAACCTTAGAATGTAGCATAAGTTCAGTCACTTAAAAGATTAAGCAAGTATAAAAGATAGAACAAAAATGATTTCAAACAAAACAATGCTCTCAACGTAATGGTAGATGCAATGCCCCATCATTTTCCGATTATCCATGCCCCTGAATCAATCAGGTTTTGGATCTTGCGCTTCAGTGCCTCACAATTCTTAGAGAAATGTCATGAACTTCCTATGTGGTAACTGTGCACATATCAACATCGTATCCCTCGGGATATGGGGACTCTTTTCTCAGATCATTCTGGAAGGCTCGGTCCTACAATCAGCTAAACAGGCTCCAATTGTACTGATTTCAGCTTCTTGATTTTATGTAGTGTCACGTGGTAGGACCACTTTATAGAATCCTCTATGAATTAACTCTATATTTTTTAATGAATTATGTATGTAAAAATGCTTAAATGAATGTTATGCAGAATGTAAATACAGATGCCAAATGCAAATGCAAAAGGTGTCATTCCAGAGTGACCATCTTAAAACAACTTTCATTGAACACAAAGGTCTCTGTACATCAAACAAACTTTACAGATAATGGACAGCTTTCACTCCTAGCTTTTCTATCTCCTTCAGAAGCCAGGTTATCTTCCAAGTATGATCCGGTGATGAGCCATCAATATGCTTTAAATCTCTTGCAAAGACAGCTAACTCGACCAACTTATGAGCCACTTTGCTTGCTTGAGTAACCGCCTCATTCATAGCATTGTCTTTTTTATCCACTTTACATTTCAACCTTTGAAGTTGTAAGCAATATTGACCATTCTCTCTAGTAAGAGACTCGATGCGGCCATGAAGTTCTCGTGCAAGATTTATATAATCATGTACCAACTCTGTCATTGTTTTATTGTTGGCTCTACTTGTTTCAAGTTCAATATCTTTCTTACAATTGTGGTTTTGAAACGAGGCTTCTGCGTCAGTAAGGGCTGTTCTCAATATTTCGTTCTTTGTTTTCCATATCCCTAACTCTTGTAAGGCTGTTTTACGTTCATTTTCTGCAACATGCAGATCATGATAGCACATTTTAGCTCGTTCTTCATGCATTTTACAATTTCTTTTCCATTGTTCAATACCACTCTTCAATTTAGAGGCTTCTTTTTGCCCACTCTTCTGGAGTATTGCCTAACCCAACACTTTGATTGATTCTTTGAAAACCATCTTGCATGGCTTCTAATTCTCTGTTTAGAATGTCCTTTTCATTTTGCAATTGAAGTATTTGAGCTTCATATTTCAATAGACGCTCTTCATTTTGGATACCCTTACTGATACTTTTTTCCTTGAACTCATTCAGTTTTGCCTTGACCAGATGTTTGACTATTGAACCTGGTTGACCCTCATTCTCAAATTCCAATACTCCATGCTCTAGTAAGCAATTAATTCGACACTTGAAGGCAACACAAGTCTCGATATAATGTCCTTGAGCTCCTGCGTGATATTCACAGTTGGCATTGGCATCGTACCACTCTGGATATGGAGGTTGTAAAGGCTTCACATACAGTGGGGACACCTCTCGGGATTCTAAAAGCTTATCATACAACTCCTTATATGATATAGGGATAGAATCAAAATGAGAGCCACCTCTAGGCTTGGATGTAACTGGAGTCTTCAGTTTTATTCCTCCTAACGATGTAAGTATACTCTCAAATGCCCACGAGTTTTGATTGCATGGTTTCTTTTTATCCTTCTGGACTTCTACAGTTGTCACCATTTCCTTGGTGTTTCCAGAAAACTTGTTGATATGAATGGTGACTGTGTGTGGCTTCTCATACTGGCTAGAATCAACAAGTTCTAAAGTAGTCCCTTGTGTATTTGACACCTCAAGGTTGCTTTCATCGAGCTCATTCTTTTCTGATATAGAAGTCACACTTCCTTTGGACAAAACATTTATCCTATCCATCATCCTGGACATCTTCTCTTTTATCTCTCTTATTTCCTTTCGCTCTTCCTCAGCCATGCGATCTTTGGGCGCAAATCTCTCCATTATTCTCGATGCTTTCTTAGGATGCCACTTCTCAGCTGTATTATAGCCTGCTTGATCACGAAACCCCTTGTCCATCATGAAAGCCTTCTACTATGCTGACCACTCACAAATCGACACCTTTTGATTATGTCATGATCATGCAATGCAGACAAAGAAAAAAACCACATAAAAAACAAGGTAGTACAAATAGGATAACAAAATAACAAAAAGCAACAATATCAAAATAAATAAGCCAATGCAAAAATAAGAATGCAAATGCACGAGGTATCGATTTCCAAAAGTAATCATTCTTAGAAAGAGTTTCATTCTTTCAAAAGAACTTTCATCTTTACAAGAAAGATCAATCTATGAATGAAGTTTGGCCTTTTTATTTAGCTTCATGATCTCAGTCATGATCCCAATAACTTTCTCCTATTTCCAGAAATAATTATGAATCCAGATGGTGAGTAGTTAAGTGCAACTTCTGAATCGCCTTCCCTCTAATCTATGGCAATCATTTAGGGATCAAAAAGTCTCTGCTAAGATAACCAGTGCAGGACTTATACCTTTCTCCAATAGCAGCCTCAAAGAGTAGCAAATTCTTTGAGAATATCACTATATCATGTATAGCCATAGCAAATGTGTCTAATCCCTTATCTTCATCTATGTGTTCCAGTATTACCTTCTTGAAGCAATGCCACAGAAAACACTCCCTTTCTCTCATTTGTTGGATGTGTTCTACTATCAGTAATCTTGTAATCTTCACAAGCTTGCTTTTGAAGTATTGGACTTTCGGAAGTCTGTAATGAATTTTATCCACCTGAAGGCTTTCAAAGTTAAACAAAGCATTACTCTTCTATTTTTTGTGTCAAATATTATCTTTTGAAAGTGAAGCATTTTTATGCGGAATTCCGTCATCAGACTAGAGCTTTAGGTAACGACTCATCTATCTTTACGCAGAGGAGATAGACCATGTCACCATATTTCTTGTGAACTTTTTCTTTGGTAACTACTCTCTAAATATCCCATATCTCTATCAACTCTTGTAGATCATTCTTGCTTGACATTGACATTGACATTTGTGATCATTTGTGATATGAAATCCCAAAAAAATTATCTTTTTACCCTTTGTGTTTCTTTAGATTAAGCTCGAACCGTTGGATTAGATTCTTCCTTGTTATGAAAATTCTTTTCCATTTCAATGATCGCTCTTCTAATCTGATAATTACTTGGTTTAATCAACACCTTTCTTTTATTCATGATGATTATGCAAATGCGAAGATGCAAATACAGATGCAAAAGTGATGTAATACAAAGGACAAAAAAATGGCATACGCAAAAAAAAATTAGTATGGGCAAAATAATCAATAAAATTAAAAAATGCTATTTAAATATAACACCTACCTAATCATGATATCTACCCGATCATGCTTTTATTAGATAGTGATCCTACCCGAACATGTTTTCTACCCAAAATAATTATTTTCAATGAAATGATCCTAACTGCATGGTATCTAGTTCACATGCTGTTATTAAACAATATTTAAAGCAAAAAGAAAAGGTTCAGAAACGCTCCTCCTTTGTGTGCACCTATTTTGGGTACCTACTGACAGACATAGGTTCGATATATATATATACCTAAGGTGATCGTTCTACGGTTCACTATATGCATGGTTTCGTTTCTAACAGAAAAAGGTACTCGAATTGTCCTTGATGTTAGTGCCCCCTTGAGCTGCCAAACCCTCAATCCTCACCCATTATAGGCTTAAACGGATCGAGTTCAATTCGAGAGGATACATTCCCTTATGTCTATGCGGAGAATAAATTCTCACGAAAACATAAGGTATATGAATCCCGAAGGTTACTTGCTAGGCCTGCACGGAGAATAAATTCTCACGAAGGCGTCACTTTCGCCCCCACTTAGAAAGGTTCGGAGCTCGGGTATAGAGCTTATGTTATGCAAATGCTCGTGACGTGTGTGAGGAGGAACATTCAACCCTTTGACTCAAAAGGAAAATGACACCATTCGACAAAACTTTGGAAAAATATGAAAACCAAGATAAAAATGTTAGTAAGACAATAATAAAATGAAGCAATTAAAACTTCAGTAAAAGGATCATAAGTTAACTAAAGACTCAAACTCATAATTTCTACCAAACGATAATGTGTAAGCGACTTACAGACTGACTCTCTAGAAAATCTCCCCAGCGGAGTCGCCAAGCTGTCGTAACCGTTTTCAGGCGGGAACATTCGTTTAATTGTTTTAAAAACAGTTACGACTTTAATTTTGAAAAATGGTTGATTTTGAATTAATTTGGATTATCGGATAGAGTCGCCATCAACCTTTGGGTTAGGTAGGTCGAATACCTAAAAATATCTTTTTAAAAATAATTTTAAGAAAAAATCATTTTTAAGACAAAAAGCTGGTCTTCGTTTACCAAAGATTCGATTAAAATGAGTTCGGGAGTCGGTTACGCGTGAGGAAGGATTAGCACCCCCACAGCGCCCAAAATTGGTACTGTGTCGCTTACACGTTATCATAATAGTGGAAATCCTAAATCAAATATCAAGTTAAAATATGATCGATTTATTAAATATTAATTAATTTTCTTTGAATTAAATATTAGGGAAAATTTTTTAACTTAAAAAGAAATTTCGAGATTATCAATTCTCTAATGGAAAAACTATTTCGACTATTTCTTATCCATAAAGAATATTCCTTCCTCATAGATTAAAAACGCAATTCGAATATAAATTTAACATCTTATAAAATGAAATGAAATAAATAAAGTCAAACAAAATAAAATAAGTGTTATTAATATATATAAATATACAAGGGTAAATTAATATATATATATATATATATATATATATATATATATATATATATATATATATATATATATATATATATATATATAAACAGTAAAGTCAAATATATATTAAATATATTTGTATAACACACACAAAAATATGTAAAGGCTCAAATATATATTTATGACATATATATACACTTAAAACCATAAATATAGGAATAAAAACATAACTTATATATTTTCATAATATTTACATATATACACATATTTTATATATTTACGTATATATAAGTTGTATACACATACTAATATATCATGAAATTTAGGCATAATACAAGGAACTTACTTAAAATGTATATAAAAAGTCAAATAAAAAAATTATATAAAAGGCATTTAATAAATATAGAAAATAGTTAATATACAATAAAACTTAACATTAAATCGGGACAAAATCAAAACAAAACCAAATAAAACAAACATTAAATTAATGATAAAAAATTAAACATTTCTTACATGGAATACAAAAATAAAGAGAGAATAGGAAAATAAGCTGAAGTTAAGGATATAATATATTGACAACCTAATTTTATGCATATTACATCAATTAAGGGAGGAAAGAAAATAATAAACAATCGTTTAATAAAAACTAAATTTAAAACAATCAATTAATCATTTACCACTCATGGAAATAAATTTAGTGATTAAAATAAAAAACTTGCAAATAACATGACCAAATTATAGCATCAAAAGAAATACACAACATTTAAAATCAATGGTTAAAATGAAATATTTATAAATATTGTGATCTAAATCTAATATTAATAATAATAGTAAAATAAATGAAAATAGGATAAAAATATAAATAATAAAACATTAAAGTTCGAAATAAAATAATTATAATTTCATTTAACTGCAAATTTATAAAATTACAAAATCAGAGGGACTCAAATAGCTATTACCTCATCCATATTTTCTCATTTCTCTCTTTTGAATCGAGATAAGAGAGAGAGAGTACATAAAATGCTCTGAACTCTCTCTTTAAAAAGCTTCATCGGTCGCCACCGCCGGTGGACTATACGGCGGTTCACGGTTGCCAGCGCAGCGGTACAAGGCGACGCACGGACCAAATGGTCCCCAAAAGCTTCCTTATTTGACCCTCTTCCCGAAAAACACCTTCTTTTAACCTACAAATAACCCAAATATCGTAGATCTACGAGTTTACCTTTCGAAAACCTTTGAAACCCGATGACTTTTGAGTTCCTTCCGACAAGCTCTGATATTTGGTGAGTTTTTCCTCCGATTTTTCTTTTTGATTCGAATGCTCTTTTTTCTTTTTTTCCTCCCTGATGTGTGTTTTTTTTTCTCTCCCCCTCCTTTCTGTTCGTATTTTTTCCTCCTTTTTATTTCTCTTCTCAATACCAAATCCTCTTGTCATTGCATGCTTATTTTCTATGTGTTTGGTGAGATTTTGATGTGTTTAGTTGGGATTAGGTGTTGTTTTGACATGGGTTGTCGTTGACTTGGTAGATTTGTGCAGGTTTTATCGATGGTGACAGCTTGGGATATCTCGGCTTGATATCTCTACGATGGCTTCGGCTTACAACTGGTGGCATGTGATGGTTGTTGGCTCGAGATGAGCTGGTGTGCGGAAGTTGTTGGCTCGGTGAAGTATATGGCGTGGTTGGGGAAGCTGGCGGTGGCTTTGGTTTAGGGATTAGGGTTTCAAAAACCCTAAAGTTGCTAGGTTGTCATTTGGGATGCTTGGGTTTGCTTGTTGGGTCACTGGTGTTGGGCCTCCTGGTATTTGTAATTGGGCATGCAAATATTGTAAAATAATATTAATAATAATAATAATAATCATACTATAGTATATAATAATAAATATAATATATATTTTAATCCCAATAAAAAATGGGTGTCTACACTAACCATTCATAAATCCAAACAAATTCAAAGTCAATCAATCCACAAATTCAAACATTCCAAAATATTCAAAATGTTAAAACAATAAGTTTGGAGTTCAAAGCAAAACATAGAATCACATATCAGGATCAGGAGGAGGAAAACGAGCTCGCATAGTGGCCATTTCGTGAGTGAGGTCATTAATACGCACGTTGGTTGCTTCATTGTTTGCACGCATCTCCCGAAGAATTTCTAATTGTTGAGCTCCCATTGTGGATAAGTGGGACTCTATAGAAGAAAAGCGTGAATCCATGGTAGCGTATCGGAAATCGAATGTCTCCATAAAGGATTGGAAATATGGAGCCATTTGATGCGTTTGTTGTGCTTGCTCTTCGGGCTGCTGCTCAGGCTCATCTTCGGCTTCATCGATGTCTCGCATTAATTGCTCAAGCTCGAGTTCTTCGTCAGCTTCGGGTGGAGCTTGTGAAGAACTAGCTCCCGAAGTATTTGCAGAAGATCGAACCCATTCACCGGTTTCCTTATCCTTAATTCATCCCGCTCTCGTTAAGGAAAGAAGGTTAATTTGTTTCTTAAGGGAAAAAACGACATCTAGACCGACTCTAAGCCCAGCTTTGTAAAACAGATTACTCAAAATGCAACTGTAAACAAGAGATGAACAGAGTTTCTTGTTAGGAACAAGATTTACGGTTTCAATATTTTAAGCAAAAATAATCTGAGGTAGTTTAATTTTAATATTGTTTTCGAAACAATGTAACCACCAAAGATCTAAGGCTCTAAGAGTATAATAACGACCTCCGGATGGTCGAAACCACCAAGAAATCATTAGATGAAGAAAACGTTCATGAAGGTCTAAGACACTTGCACTATCCCTTCTTTTATAACGAGATCCTAAAACCTGTTTTTAGTTTGAAATACCATCATTATCTAGTCCGAACGTATTGGCTATGTAAGCCGAGTCAATATATAAGAATTGTCCTAGGAGGTAGGAACGAATTCCTATGGTTTCGGTTTCAGTTTGGTTTTTAACACAAACGACATTAGAATAGAAAATACGAACAAGTTGATGGTAAATGATGGGTTCAAGGTCAAATAGTTTATCAAATTTTCACTCTTGTAAAAGAGGAAGATATTTAAAATTGATAGCTAACATAGCTTGACGAGAAGGAATACGTTTTTCCTGGATTTTGTAAGAGTCGAAATATTGATAATACCAAAAACGATGATTTCTAGGACCATGATGATTGAAACACGAATTTTGGATAGTCAAGTTAGGATCAATGGGATTAGGATTAGAAATTGGAATAGGAGGAGGATTTGGAGGTGGATTTGATTGACGGGTGTGAGCGACTAGATGATGACCTAGCACGTTTAGGATTTGACATAGTTTAGGAAATCAGAATAGAATGGATAACCTGCAATTTAGAAAACACATATATACAATTCAATCAATCCAAAACTCAATTGAGTCCTCAATATTTAAAGGTTCTCTAAATCAATCCTAATGGGCAAAGTTTTTGAAAACTTTTGAAAAATACGGTTTTGAGAAACAATATAGTTTTCATAACAACAACATAATTCAATCAAAACACAATAATTTGAAAATCAACATTTTTTTTCGAAAATTAAAAATTTTTGGAAAAATTCTTGTGTTTTTGATGAAATTAGTTGTGATATCTAGTGTCTAATCACTAAACAATCAATGCCCGATCTAAAGTTCATCCTAGAACTAATTAAAACTAGTTCTATGTTCATAAATTGATGAAATATAAGTTTTGGAAAAATACCTTGAAGGATTTCGGATTTGAGTGAGATTAGATGAAGTTTGCACGTTTTTGATGATTCCAACAGGTTTAGAAGATGATATTTGAAGTGAATTTCGATTAAGAACGTTGATTTGAGGCAAGAATGGAGATAGGGAGAGAGTTTAGAGGAAACAGCGGCAAGGAAGAAAAGGGTTTTGAACAAAAATAAGGGTTCTGCCCGTTTTTAACCAGAACCCCAAGGGGGTATCGATTCCCCTGTGGGGGGAATCGGTTCCCCTTCAAAGGGGGAATCGGTTCCCTCATGGGGGGATTGATTCCCTCTGCACCAAAATGCTAAAATTCAATTTTAAACACCCAAAATGCTAAATTAATTTCCTCTAGTGGTATTGACAACTCATATATTGAAAATTAATCATGTCCAAACAATTAAATTAATATTTAAACGATATTTGAACATAAAATTAATTTTTCATTAAGAATCATAAACTCCCCCTAACTAATAGCAATGAATGCAATCAAAAATTACTTTTATAAGCATTTTCATATATTCTTAAAAGTGCTAAAATTATTTTAAACACTAAGTGAAGATAGGTTGGTCAAACCTAATTCTCTCCTAAGTGTCCAAAATCTTTCCTTGTCTAAAGGTTTTTGTGAAGTTGTCCGCTAATTGGTGCAAAGTATCAAAAAATTCTAGAACTACATCTTCCTTAGTGACATGGTCTCTAATGAAGTGATGTCTTATTTCAATGTGCTTAGTTCTAGAGTGTTGGATGGGATTTTTAGTGAGACAAGTAGCACTAGTATTGTCACACTTGATAGAAATGGTACCTACTTCAATTCCATAATCAAAAAGTTGTTATTTCATCCATAAAACTTGTGCACAACAACTACCAGCTGAAATGTATTCGGCTTCAGTGGTAGATAATGCAGCACAATTTTGTTTCTTTGAAAACCAAGAAATTAGCATATTTCCAAGGAATTGGCAAGTACCGGAGGTGCTTTTCCTATCTAATTTGCATCCTCCATAATCCGCATCAGAAAAAGCATGCAAGCTAAAGCTAGAGTCTCTAGGATACCAAAGTCCTAAGCTAGGAGTGTCCTTAAGGTATCTAAAGATTCTCTTAACAGCTAGTAAATGTGATTCCTTAGGACATGATTGAAATCTAGCACATAAGCAAACATAATGTTCGGTCTACTTGCAGTTAGATAAAGTAGAGATCCAATCATTGACCTATATAATTTAACATCTACACATTTACCTCCTTCATCTAAGTCAAGCTTTGTTGAAGAGCTCATTGGAGTGTCATGTGGTTTACCATTTTCCAGTCCAAACTTCTTGAGCATATCTTTGTTGTACTTAGCTTGATTGATGAAGATGCCATCTTTTCTTTGCTTGATTTGGAGTCCCAAGAAAAATGAGAGCTCCCCCATCATGCTCATCTCAAACTCACTTTGCATTAGCTTAGAAAATTCTTGGCAAAGAACATCATTAGTAGAACCAAATATTATATCATCAACGTAAATTTGAACTACTAATAAATCTTTACCTTTATGCTTCAAAAACAATGTAGTGTCAACCTTCCCTTTTGAAAAACCTTTATCAATTAAAAAATTTGACAATCTTTCATACCAAGCTCTAGGAGCTTGTTTTAAACCATAAAGAGCTTTTGTCAATTTAAGAACATGGTCCAGAAATTTTGAATCTTCAAAACCTGGAGGTTGTTCCACATACACTTCTTCCTTTATAAAACCATTTAAAAATGCACTTTTAGCATCCATTTGATATAATTTAAATTCATGAAAACATGCAAATGCTAATAACATTCTAATTGCTTCCATCCTAGCTACGGGAGCGTATGTTTCATCATAGTCTATGCCCTCTTCTTGAGTATACCCTTGAGCAACAAGTCTAGCCTTGTTTCTCACTATATTACCACTCTCATCAAGCTTATTCCTAAATACCCATCTAGTACCTACAGTAGATTTATTACTAGGCCTTTCAACTAATGTTCATACTTTACTTCTCTCAAATTGATTTAATTCATCTTGCATAGCCATAATCCAATGTTCATCTTTTAATGCTTCTTTGATGTTCTTAGGCTCTATGCATGAAATAAATGCAACATAATTATAAATATTTCTAAGAGAAGATCGAGTTGTTACCCCTTTGGATGGATTACCTATAATTTCACCATCCTTGACATAGTTGTACTCTCTTGGATAAGATACTTCCCTTTCTTCAATGGTTGGATTCTCAATAGGATCATGAGTTCCTCATTTTCATTTCTTCCTTTGATGATGGTTCTCCAACGTCATGTCTAACGTCATTTGTATTTATAACACCTACATCATCATTCACACAAGAATCCTTCCTCGGAAGGGGATTATCATCGAAACAACATTTATAGACTCTTCTACAACTAAAGTTCTTTCATTAAATACTCGATAAGCTTTAGAATTTAAGGAATAACCCAGAAAAATTCCTTCATCACTTTTAGCATCAAATTTGCCAAGGTTCTCTTTACCGTTGTTTAAAACAAAACATTTACACCCAAAAGGATGAAAATAACTAATGTTAGGCTTTTTATTTTTGAAAATTTCATATGGAGTTTTCTTTAAAATTGGCCTAATCATTACTTGATTTACAACATAACAAGCGGTATTTGTGGCTTCCGCCCAAAAATATTTTGTCAAATTATTTTCACAAAGCATGGTTTTAGCCATTTCTTCTAAAGTTCGAATTTTCCTCTCAACAACTCCATTTTGTTGAGGGTTCTAGGTGCTAAAATATTATGGCTAATACCATTAGAATTACAAAATTCAATAAATCCAAGATTTTCAAATTCAGTTCCATGATCACTTCTAACACTAGTGATAGAGTAACCTTTTTCGTTTTGGATAATTTTTGAAAATGTGATGAAATGTTCTAATGCTTCATCTTTTGTACTTAAGAATATAACCCAAGTATATCTAGAATAGTCATCTACCAAGACAAATGCATATTGTTTTCCACACAAGCTAGTAGTTCTAGTTGGCCCAAAAAGATCTAAATGGATCAATTGTAAAACTCTACTAGTTGATACATCATTAATGGATTTAAAAGAAACTCGCTTTTGTTTTCCTTTAGCACAAGCATTACAGATTTTATCATTATCAAATTTAAGCTAGGCAACCCTCGAACTAAATCACCTTGAATTAGCCGTTGCAAAACACTCATACTAGCATGTCCTAGTCTCCTATGCCATAACAAATCATCATGCTCATCCTAGCAACTAGGCACAAAATAGTCATATAATAAAATCTAAATGCATCATGTATATATATCCCTATTTTATGACCAACAAGCATAATCGAAAATAGATGCAATGTTAATCAATTTTGCAATCATTTAAAATAAAACATTGTATCTTTTATCAAATTTATTTTTCAAAAGATTATGCTTTTAACCCATTCACATATAAAACATTATGCAATGTTGATTATAGAGATTAAGAGAACATGCATAAAGTTTTTGAAAATGTATGCATTAAAACTTATAATATTTAAACAAAAAATCTATGCATAAACATTAAGAAAAAATTTTAGGTCAAAATTTTGCAAAACCAAAGTTCTTGAAAAATTGATATCAATTGTTAAAGAGATATCAATTACTTTTAAAAACAATTTTGACCAAAAATTAATATGAAACTAGAGTTTATAAAACATTACCAAAATTTACCATGTCATCATACAATTTTCAACATACATGAGATAAAACATAATTCAACATTTTAAAACCTCATGCATGCATAAACTAAATGAGCAACCAAATAAAAAACATTAAGTTTAGAGGTTACCCATTCCCTTTTTATGTGTGCCTAGAGCATCTTAAATCATCATCTTTATCACAATTGCTCTCACACCTACAAGAGACATTAAGTAGATTTTGGTATCCAAATTGCTTTGGATCCTTGAACATTAGTTTCAATGCCTCTTGTTCCTTTTGGAACCCATACTTGTCTAATTTTAAATTGTTTTCCTTTCTTTAAAGGACATGTATGTTCCTTATGACCATGATAATGACAATGTGAACATATTGTCATTATTGAACTAGATGAATTATTTAGAATGATCTCTTTTTCTCTTGTTAAACATTCAAGCTTATCTTTCAAATTAAAATTTTCTTTTTCAATACTTTCAAATTTCATTTTTGAGAGTTCTAAATCCTTCTTCAATATTTCATTTTGATTTTCAAAAACCATTTTCATTTCTAGAAGAAGTTTGTTTAATTTGAAAATTTCATTTTCAAAGTTTTCAGATTTTATTTTTGAAAGCTCTAACTCCTTTCTCAACATTTCATTTTGATTTTCCAAGTCTGTTTTAGCTTTCAAAAGAAGATCATTTTTAGCAATAAATTTAGAAATCAATTTATTGTATTTGGAGTTCATGGTCTTAAACTCCGAAAATAATTTATCATAAGAATCTTGTAACTCATTAAAAGATTTTGAATTTGATATATTTGAGTTAGAAGATACCTTTGGCTCTGTGAGAGCTAATAGAGACATCACTTTTATTGGTTCTTCTTCTTCTTCCTTGTCTATATACATCTCCTCAAGCTTATCCCACATTTCCTTGGCACTTGAACAAGAAGAAACTCCTTTATATACATTAGGATCAATTGCACAACACAACATGTGCATAGCCTTTGAGTTTTGTTGAGCTTCCTTTCGTTCTTGAACACTCCACTTCTTTTCCTTCTTAGTAGGAGAGGAATATCCTTTCTTGATTATCATCCAAGCTTCCATATCAAATGATTTGATGAATATCATCATACACCTCTTCCAATGACGATAATTTGTTCCATTGAAGTGTGGAGGCAAGTCAATAGGTCTGGATTCTTCCATGGAGAATGAACCGGAAGTAGACGCCATCTTTATCGATTTAACTCTTCCCGGATCGACTCAAGAGGCGATTAAACCTTCAAATGAGTGAGGCTCTGATACCAATTGTTGAGTTAATCGATTGACGGAATTGGCCAAGAGGGGGGTGAATTGGTAATTAAAAATTTGGTGGAAGCTTTTGCAGAAAATTGAAAGTAATTGCACAGCGATTTAGAGTGGTTCGACTTTCTCAATCAAAGTCTACGTCCACTACCTTAGCTATCCACACTAAGGATTTTCCAACAAATTCACTAATTTTTTCTTTCTTTTGAGGCCAAAGAGATAACCTTACAACACCCTCAAGATTATACCTCAATTCTTGAGAACACTCTTTCCCAAAGAGAAGATTACAAATTTGCAAACTTACAAGGAAAACCTCACAAGGTAAGATGTTTGCACAATTCTAGAACAAGAAAAGAACACTCACAAATAATTACAAATGAGCACAAATGGTGTTCTTTGAAAGCAAAATGAATATTGAAAGGAAAATTGGCTTGATTTGCACAAACTTGGTGTTTGATGCTTTCTCTCTTGTTTCTATATGATTTCTTATCTTTCAAAGGCTTCAAAACTTGTTTAAATACACCTTGAATCACTTCTGAACATTGGGGATGATTAGTGAAGATCATATAGCCGTTTTAGTGTGAAAATAGTTAATAAAACAGTTTGGAGCGTTGGGGGAATCGGTTCCCTAAGTGTAAAATTCAAATATTTCGACCGTTATACAAGGGGAGAATAGATACCCCCTGGGGGGAATCGGTTTCCTCCGAGCATACTGGAATTCTTGGAGCCAAACCATTCAGGGGGGAATCGGTACCCCCTTGGGGGGGAATCGATTCCCTCTGAGCAATCTGGAATTTTGGCTTTGAAATGGTTCGAAATACTTTGTAAAATTATTTTGAATTGTTTAAGATTAAAACTTAATTTTACACTTTGAGTAAGGATTAAAAATGATCTTTGAAAGATTTGGAGAAACGTTTTGATATTCGAATAATTCGAATATACTTAGAAAATCATTTGGAAAATCTTAAAATTCATTTAACTTAATTTGTTATATCGAAATATCAAAATGTTTTCAACATCATCGAATCTCCTTGGATGCATCTACATTTTCTTTGCGTTTGGTATGATGTTGATGGGTTACGTGAAATCATTAATTTTGCTTGACTTTGGTGCATGTGACTTGATGATTCGATTGAAGCTGTTGGTGAGGAAGATCTTATCGTTGACACAAAGGCTAATTGGAGTTGGCGGTGTGGCAGTGAGTGTATATTCTGGACTTATAATTGTCACTTGTTGGCCTGCATAAAAAATAAATAAAATGATATAGTAAAATAATACTAATAATGCTCAGACACTTGGCAATTCGGTGTTTGCTGCACTACTTTGTCAGGCCAAAGACTTTGTGATGAGATGAACCCTTCAGTGATTTGTCTCTCTAAAGGTGAGCTATTCCACTAAGGCAATTGGTTATAGAGGAAGCTTGAAAGCCCTGGCTTTATGAATAGATTACATTCAAACCATGACATTGCTCGGACACTTGGCAATTCGATGTTTGCTCCACTACTTTTGTCAAGCCAAAGACTTTGTGATGAGACGAACCCTTCAGTTAAACTTGGTAAAAGTGATTATAATACTAAGTTGTCCCTCTAAAGTAATTGGTTGAAACCCCCGGCTTTATGGATTCGGCTGGCTAGAAAATGGCAAATTAAATCTAAATAAGGAGTTTCGGTGAAAATGGACTAAGGGAATTAAGGAACACCTGTTATTGTCAAATACACACGAGCACTCAAGAATTTCATATTTAGACCAATATTTATGCACTACATTTATTAGAGGAGCTTACAAAACTTGAACAAACGAAAGATTTCAGAGAACTGAAACAGAAGTGTTCTAAAGGTCTAGCCATTGATTATGATAGTTGTGTCATTTTGGTCGTATCCGATTAAAATATCAAACCAAGAAAGAGGGGCGAGCCCTGACCAAATCGATGAAACAAACCCGCATAAATCAACTTTTCAATTTTGATATTTGTCAAAGATTTGCAGCTATCAAAGCTTAAAAGAAATTTGATTCTTGTGATATCCAATGAACTCTATTTATGATTTGCTTCAATTGTGAAACCTAGAAGGGGGTAGTATTTTTCAAAATTCCTTTTGAGATTTTTCAAAATTTTGAAAATTCGAAAGAAGAAAAGCATTTTTCAAACAAGATAAGTTCTCTGGAAGCATATCTTGGAATTCAAGAAATATCGCTTTGAAGCTCAAGATCGAAACTGAGGCAAAGAAATCCATTTTGGGGCAAAATTGATAGGGGAAAAATTGTCTCGGTTGAGGTCTGCAAGAGTACACCCTGGTGGAAATGAAGAAAAACTGAGTCAGAGATAGATTGAAGACTGCACACGCAACCATTCCCCTCACATATTAACATGACGCATGAAATTTGCATCTTTGCGTTCATCATCATGAGCAATATAAACCTTGATTTTTTCCTCTCTTGAGAACAAATTCAACAACAAATAAATTTCATTTTGGCATACATCAAACATCCATCATCAGGATAGTTACATCCAAATGCATTTTATAGATCTTCAGGAGAATATGAGATTAAAAGCCAACTCGACAAATTGAAAGATCGACATTCATCTTTAGATTCAACATTTTCAATATAAAGTTTGTCTCGCTCGAGACAATATCATTTAATGCAGATGATTATCTCAATTGAGATTGTTTTTCTTAAAGCATACTTTGTCTCACTTGAGACTGTTTTACTCGAAAGAAGATTTATTTGACTCAAGTTTGCTTTTCTTAAAATAGACTTTGTCTTAATTGAGACTGTTTTACTCGGAAGAAGATTTATTTCACTCAAGATTGTTTTTCTTAAAACAAGATTTGTCTCTCTTGGGACCGTTTTTACTCGAAAGAAGGCATTTCATTTCACTCAAGACTGTTTTTTTAAAGAAGATTTGTCTCTCTTGAGATAATTTCTCTTGAAAAAAATTTTGTCTTTCTTGAAACAAATTTCGTCTCCCTTGAGACATTTTCTTTTAGAACTAAGTTTCATCTCTCTTGAGACAGTTTCTCTTGAAACATAAACATTGAAAAAAGTTCCCTTGAAATGAATTTTATCTCTCTTGAGATAGGTTCCCTTGAAACAAAATTTTGTCTCCCTTGAGACAGTTTCTCTTGAAACATAAACATTGAAAACATTTCCATTGAAATGAATTTTGTCTCTCTTGAGATAGTTTCTCTTGAAACAAAATCTTTGAATCTGTTTCCCTTGAAACAAATTTCGTCTCCCTTGAGACGTTTTCTTTTGGAACTAAGTTTTGTCTCTCTTGAGATAGTTTCTCTTGAAACATAAACATTAAAAACATTTCCCTTGAAATGAATTTTGTCTCTCTTGAGATAGGTTCCCTTGAAACAAAAATTTTGTCTCCCTTGAGACAGTTTCTCTTGAAGCATAAACTTTGAAAACAATTTCCTTTGCAACAAAATCTTTGAATATGTTTTATGTTAAAAAAATTTCGTCTCCATTGAGACAGTTTCTTTTGGATGTTTTGTCTCTCTTGAGACAGTTTCTCTTGAAACAAATTTTGTCTCTCTTGAGACAGTTTTCCTTGAAACTTCAATCTTTGAATACAGTTTCTCTTGAAACAAAAAAACCTTTGAAATTTTTTCTCTTGAACACAAAAAAAACTTTGAAAATGTTTCTCTTGAAACACCAAACCCTCAAGTTTGACTATGCTCAGCTCTAAGGCACATCATTTGCAGCATAGCTTAAGTCGAGAAGGGTTATCTGCCAACCAAAGACCTTCGAGTTCGACTACGCTCAGCTCCAAGGCACATCATTTACAGCATAACTCAAGGCAAAGGGTTATCTGTCAATAAAATTGTCGAGTTTGATTCCATTCAGCTCGATGACACCTCAATCACATTATCCGGCTGCAACCGAGGTTTTCAAGCAAGAAGAAGATATAGGTTAGCTGTGCCTTAGTAGCAATAAGCTTTTTTTACGTCAGCATAGCTTAAGTCGAGAAAAACTATCTGTCAACGAAGACTTTTCGAGTTCGGTTTCATTCAGCTCGAGGGCATATCAACCACATGGTGGAGTCAAGAGATTACTTTCCAGTCGAATTTTAGCCAAGGTCTTTAAACCGAGAATAAGACTAAAGTGGACTACAACGAGAAGCCACATTCTGATTCAAATCATTTCAAGATAGACTCGACTTCGCGACGGAGGAGCCATCCACAACTCAATTCGACAAGGAGTTATTCTTCAACTCCACTGAACGAAAATTTGTGTCTTTTTATCTTTGTCCTATTTTTTGTTCCACGAAAAAGGACAAAGAGGGGCAGCTGTAGACACCCATTTTCTTATTATTATTATTTTTTCCCAAACATAAAACTAGCAAGAGTTCCTCTCCTAGGAGAACTCTTCCACCACCATATCTTTTAAAACAACAACCACACCAACAAACGTGCAACAACCGAGCAATGAGTCTAGTTGCATTAGGATTCTATTGTTAATAGGATTCTAAAAATAGTTAGTTTTTTTCACTATAATACATGTAATCCTCCCCATTGTAAAACACGATTTACATACAAAATACAGAGGAAAGCACGGAAAATACAAAGGCAAAGCTATTGTAAACGATCAGAAAAGGAAATAAAGGTAGCATTTTTACTTTTGATTCGGTCTCTTACATTTGCGTTTTAATTATTATTATTTTTTTAACTTTATTTACATACATTTCCCTTGTTACTCATTTTATTTAATTGTTTTATTATTTTTCTTTTCCTTTTTTTATGTAATATTTTTTTTACATTTTATGCATTTTCTTTTTTACTTTAGTATATATATATATTTAGATTACATATATATATATATGTTAATTTTCATTATCTGTTTTATTAATTTATATATATATTTACTATTTTTTATGTTTTATTTATTTTATATATACATATTATCATTTCGTTTATCTTATATCTATTTATTTATTTAATTTTATTTTATATTTTCCCCTCTTGCATTTATTTATTTATTTACTATGTATATATTATTTTCACCATAATTTTCTAGTATTTTATTTATTTCATTTGCTTTTATGGACTTTATTTATTTTTATGTCTTTTATTTTATTTATTTATTTTTCTTTTCTTTTCGATTCTTTATTTTTTATATAATTTACTTGTTATCGTTAATTTATTATTATTCTTCTCTTTTTCTTTCTTTTATTCGTTTTATTTTATCTTCTCCATTTCATCAGTTTTTTATTTTGTTAGTTTTTATTACCTTTTTTCTAACACGTTTGTTGACTTCTCTAAGAGTACGCTTTCAAATCAATCAATTATAAGTAATTTGAATCGGGTCTTTTAAATTTTAATTTAAATTTCGAATTTTCGCAACTAAGACAACCGACAAATTTATTGGTACCGAAAGGGCGGTTCAAGGGTGTTAATCCTTCCTTGACCGTAACCGACTCCCGAACCCGACACATTTCTGGTAAAAACGCAGATCATGTAAGATGGTGTCTGACCCACCTAAATTCGTTTTAAAGTATTCGGTGGCGACTCTCAACCCAATTATTTCAAGTCGAAGCCCAATTCCGGGACCCAACCGAAAGACGGTTTCGACAATGAACTTTAGGTATGTGCAATAAGAATTTGGGACATAAAATTTAGGTACGTAAATAATCTGAGTATATACATCCAAGTATTGGCTGCTGTTAGTCAAGGAGAAACGGTTATGAAAGCTTTGCAAGATGCTGTTCCAGAAGATGTGCGTGAAAAACTCACGGTAGCTGTATCAGTTATCATACATTCTCAAGGCACAAACTTAAAACAAGACATTGGGAGGATTCCCAAAATGCAATCAGGGTTTATGTCAAAAGCGCAAGAATGTGTCAGTAAAGCTCATTCTACAGATGAGATAAAAAGAACCAAGGATTTGGCAAATGGGACTGACAGCAATCAAGTTGGCTTGGAGAAACTTGGCACTAATAAAGGGTCCCTCCACATCTTTTCCATCAACACAGTGTGGGAGAGGTAGTATTTTAGGAGAAGGAGAAGAAGAAATTACCTGGAGAAGAAGGGAGTTGGTCAACTGCAGTTAATTGCCACATCAGCAAAACTACGGAAGCTACGGCTGGGACGAAAATGAAAACGAATTAAAAGTTTGATGATTGTATTGTAAGTTTCAAAAGTTGATGACAAAAATGTAAATGCCCTAAAAATTTGGGGACTATTTGTATACTTTACCCTAAAATTAAACTATTTTATTAATGTTCAGCGTAATCAAACTAACAATACTCAATATCTCAGTGACCAAGATTTAATAAATAGATAACATAAGTGACAAAAACTCAAGTTTTTTTTTTTAATTTTGTGAGTAAAATTATACTAAAATGAAAAGTACGTGATCATTCTTATAGTTTACCAGTTATTTAATGGTTTAGTTTTCCTATGAATGGATTGGCTTGTGATGGATGTGCTTAGAAAGGCTCTTAACTACGTATATTTATAGTGATTCCTCGTCAATAACCATCATCATTCACGTTGAAAATGACCCTTTAGTTATAAAGCAGTAGTCACTAATCACTTGTTTAAATGCTCGGCTGTTCAAATTAATGTCGGGTTCTTTTACAATTTTAAAACTTGCGTTAACTATCATATTGATTAGAAAATTCTACAACGTTTGATAGATGTGGTTGAGTATCATTAATTTAATTTATAAAAATTTAAAATTTTAAACGACTCAATGTATAATTATAAATTAATTATAGGTAAATTATTTACCAAAGAATAATATTTAGGATTTTTCAATTGGGTAAACTATACTAATAATCACTTAATTATTTAGTCTTTTTACTTTTACCATCGATCTTTCAATTTTGTCAATCAGACAACTACACTGTTTGAATGCATTCAATCAAAGCACTAGCCGTTAATAATTAACGGATGGGATGACATGACAATTAAAAAACTTGGTATAATTACACATTTGATCATCGATATTTATATATTATATCAATTTAGTAATACTTTTTTCAATTTAATAAATTTAATCTCTAATTAGGTGGAAACACATGTCACTACCATATTGGATGATATTTTAATAAATTTAATAAATTAAATTAAATTTATTTGTACCCAATCAATTTGTGACATGTGTCACTACTTGATTAGGTACAAATTATGAAGATATGAATACAACTATGAGGTGAACTTGTCTTAGACATCACATTAGAACGCATGAACCACTAGGTTAAGCACCTCAAGTGTTTTTTGTTTTCAACATTCTTTATATAACCTATTATCATTTATGGCCAAGAAAAAAGAAAGAAAATAACATGCTAAAAAGGAGATTCAATCTTAGAAATTTTATAAAGAGTGTAACACCTTAGCCATTAAAACCAAACTCAATATTTAATTAAATTTTACAAGATTATATTTATTTTTTATATAATTCTTTTATATATAATAAATTAACTTTTTAATATAATTAATAATTTTACTTCAAAGTATATAACTAATTATTTGATGATTATGTAACATCCCAAAAACCGGGCTAGTGACCAAAGTGCAAGATTTTAAAATTTGTGATCAATTTAGATAAATTAGAAGTTCAAGGATTTATTTGGAATATTTTTTTATTGAATTGATTAGCAAAGATTAAAAGAGGAAGGGGCATTTTGGTCTTTTGAAAATTAATGAATTAATTTTTTTAGGGGATTATTATAAACACGTCGAAGGAGAGAAAGAGTTACAGAGAACTCTAGAATCCTTTCTTCCTCCTCTCCACCTTGAGTTCCTACCTAAGGTGAGTATGTTTCCTGTTGATTATTCCTTTCATTTTAAAGTTGGTTTTTATTCTTGAAGTGTTAGGAAAGCTTAAGGAAGCTTAAAGAGAAGTAGAAACTAAAAGAATTTCAAGTTATGGGTGATTGAAGAAAATGGTTTTAAGTGAAATTATGAGAAAAGGTCAATAATGGATTTGAAGTCATATTTGACTTGTCAAAAGCTAGAATAAGAAATCTAAAGTGTTAGAAAGGATTAAGAACAACGTTGATTAATTAGTATGATTTTTGGTTTCAAGTATGCTAGTGAGATTTTGGATGTTTAGATGTGTTAAAGGGATGTAAGTTGATTTGAATAAGTGTAGTTGAGTTTAAAGGCTTTAAAGAAGAGTAAAATGAGGAATTTTGCTGAGTTTTGGTTGATTTTCAGGTTAAAATAAGTAAGTTCTGGGCAAGGGGTATCGTTACTGGAAGAAAAATATCGATACTTCATCGAAAAAATAGGTAATACCTGGGTATGGGTCGATACTGGATGAACATTATCGATACCATAAGGTAAATTGTATGAAATCCTTTAATCAGTATCGATACCAATGAACAAGTATCAGTACCATTTTTAGAAGGAAAATTCCAGAATGTAGAATAGGTATCGATACTGAAGTATAGTATCGATACCATAATGAGGAAATATCGATACTGGGCCTAGGGTTTACGTGTAAGTGTTTCACACGTAGGTTCAGAGAAGCAGGAAGATTAAAGTTAGGAGTCAAGACAGCATAAACCTTCCAAAGGTTAGATCAAAAAAGATTTAACAGTATGTGTTTTGTTGTATTAAATATGGTTGGCATGTAATTAAAGGTTAAATTGTATATGCTCTGATCATTTTTGTAAACGAACTTACTATATTTGTAAATTATTAAGTCTTTTATTTTCAGTTGGAGTTTGAATTTTCTTTATACTTTGATCAAGGATTCCTCCGTTTTAAACAAATAAAAGTTTAATTTTTCAATTATCCTTTGAAAAAAATGCTTTGAAAAGTCAATGTGACACCTCAAATTTATATCCAGGTCAATACGAGTTGGGGGTGTTATATTTAATGATATTATAGCTATGTTTTAGCCGATTCTAGGCTCAAACCGAAGTCAAGTGTGTTTTAAAAAGTATACATGCCAACAAAAAGTGAAAATATCTTATCTAATAGTGTAAGGAGTGTGATATATTGCTAATAGAGTTAAATTGTTATGTTTTATTAGATGTCTAACCACGAGATCTCCCGAAGTGAAGCGGGAGATGACAAACATGAATGTAGTAGCAATTCACCTTCCCTGGCCAGTCAAGGTGAAAAGCAGGCAAGGTGAAGAGCAGGCACCTCAGGGAGTGCCTGTACAAGATCAGGGGGTGTTTTTCAGGACGTTGAATGCTATGTTGACGCATTTTCAACTTCCTGTTCCCTCAACTCCTAGAATAAATGTAGCGCAATAGTTAAAAGGGTTAAGAGACCCGAGTTCAAGGGTGAAGCTGAGGAATGTCATGTTACTGCGGACCTTGGCTAAATTATGTGAAGATAATGTTGGAGGGACTCCACTGCTCTGAAATGGAAAAGTTAGATGGAGTAGTTTCGTTGCTACAAAACAAGCTAGAGTATGGTGGACAAATGATGTATGTGATTGGTTTGTAAAGGGTTTGCTCCCTAGATTAAAAGAGTTTTTGTTAGCTTTCAATCTGTCCTCGTTTCAAAAAGTAGTTAATCGCGCTAAAGCTCTAGAGAGAGCTCAGAATGAGAGGTATAGAGAACAAAAATATCAGATGATTAAGAGAACTGATGTTTCATCGAGTTCAACACCATCAAAGAGAGGCAAATATTCTGGTTTTCAACCTCATACTAGGTCTGATTCAGCTGCATCCTCTGCTAGAAGATCAAATCTAAGTCAATCGAGGCAATGTCAGCATTGTGGAAAGAATCATACCGGAGTATGTCGAGTGCTCTCTGGAGCCTGATTTAGATGTGGTAACACCAGACATTTTATCCGAGATTGTCCATTAATGACTGATGAGACTGTACAAACCGAATGATCTATTATGGTATCTCAGAGAGGTAGAGACAGAGGTCGAGGAAGAAATCAGTATGAGTAGTCTACTCAACATGAGATGTGTTCAACTACCCGAGTTTACAACATAAAGACTAATGAAGATCGCAATGATCCGGAGATCATTTTAGGTAATTTCCAATTAATTGGTAAATTAGTTTTGGTTTTGATAAATCCGATATCAACATATTTATATTAGTAGTAAATTGGTGAGAGATTCGAAAAATCTAATTAGAATCAATAAGTAACGAGGTAAAAGTGAATGACCATTAGGGCATAGTGCTCGGGTGAATAAGTTGTATCGAGTTCGTTTGAGGTAAAACTTATTCCAAAAAATATATAAGGATTTAAGAATGGTTATTTGATAAGAAAGTAGGTTTGAGTATAAATTTTGTGAACTGGATAAGAAGATTTGTTAGAAATTGTGTAAATTGAAATAGAAGTATTTAAAATGAATTAGGTAATTATTTGAAAATAATCCTTGATGAATCAAGTGGAGAAAATTGAAGTATAAGAAATGATAAAGAATAAGGTTTAATGTTAATTATCAAGGTTATGTGAATGTGAGTGTAATAGAGTTAAAAAGATCAAAAGAAATATTTCAGGCAAAATTAATAAAGTCTGACGTGGATTTGTTTAAGGTTGTGTTTCTTGGCCATGTAGACGTAGTCAAAGACATAAGGATTTATATATAAGCTTGAGATATAGTCGAATGATTATTTTCCCTCTGATCAAGTTATTAAGATAGGCATGTTACTTTTGAACGGTATAATACCAAGAAATTTTGAGATGATAAAAGAATATTGACATTAACTTCAAGGTTTGTATAAGTAGAAATTGGAAAAGATTATGTGTATAGTAATTCAGATGAGGATTGTACAAGAGTAAAGGTTTGATTTATGTTGCAAAGCAATTAGAGAATGATGAAAGAAATCAACTACTTATGATCTTGAGTTGACAATAATTGGGGTTATCGCGTTGATAGAACACTATTATATACATGGTGAATGACATTATATGGATTTCTAAAGGTCAAAAGTAGGTATTGAATCTAAGGAGTGAAAAGGCAGGTAAGTGGTTAAATTCCTTGGAGATTGAAGACAAGTTTATTAAATACAACCACAAAATATTAAAGTAGATGAAGCAACATAGGAACGAGAGGATGATATGCGTAGACAATTTCCCCCATCTTTTTGTGCAGTGAATATTCGAGTATGAATTTTCTTAAGGGGGATAATTGTAACATCCCAAAAATCGGGCTAGTGACCAAAGTGCAAGATTTTAAAATTTTATGATCAATTTAGATAAATTGGATAGTTCATGGATTTATTTGGAATACTTTTATATAGGATTGATTAGAAAATATTAAAAGAGGAAGTGTCATTTTGGTCTTTTGACAATTAATGAATTATTTTTTTATGGAAGTATTATAAACATGTGGAAGGAGAGGAAGAGTTACAGAGAACTCTAGAATCCTTTCTTCCTCCTCTCCACCGTGAATTCCTACCTAAGGTGAGTATGTTTCTTGTTGATTATTCCTTTCATTTTAAAGTTGGTTTTGATTCTTGGAGTGTTACGAAAGCTCAAGGAAGCTTAAAAAGAAGTAAAAACTATAAGAATTTCAAGTTATGGGTGATTGAAGAAAAAATATTTTTAAGTGAATTGATGAGAAAAAGTTAATAAATGGATTTTGAATTCATATTTGACTTGTCATAAGCTAGAATAAGAAATCTAAAGTGTTAAAAAGGATTAAGAACAACATTGATTAATTGGTATGATTTTTGGTTTCAAGTATGCTAGTGAGATTTTGGATGTTTAGATATGTTAAAGGGATGTAAGTTGATTTGAATAAGTGTAGTTGAGTTTAAAGGCTTTAAAGAAGAGTAAAATGAGAAATTTTGCTAAGTTTTGGTTGATTTTCAGGTTAAAATAAGTAAGTTCTGGGCAAGGGGTATCGGTACTGGAAGAACAATATCGATACCTCAAGGGAAAAATAGGTGATATATAAGTATGGGTATCGATACTGGATGAACAATATCGATACTATAAGGTAAATTGTATGAAATCCTTTAATTAGTATCGATACCGAATGAGTAGTATCGATACCAAGGGGTATTGAATTCATATTGAATAGTATCGATACCATTTTTAGAAGGAAAATTCCAAAATGTAGAATAAGTATCGATATTGAAGTATAGTATCGATATAATAGTGAGGAAGTATCGGTACTGGGCCTAGGGTACCGATACTATTCAAAATGAAATCATGAATTAGTGTTTATTCAAAAAGAAATTATATATAAATTTATTAATTATATTAAAAAAATTAAAATTATGCTTTGATTATATGAAAGTTAAATATAATCTAAGACCTAAATTCAGGCTTTGTGAAATTATTTTTGAAATTTCAAACTTGATTGTGTTTAAAGAAATTATATATAAAATCAATAATGTTTAAATGTAAAAATCTAAATTTTATTTTTTATTTAAAAATAAATTTATTGATTATATATATAAATTTTAAAATTTAATCAAATATAAAACTTGGTTTCATGGTTAAGGTGTTTATACTCGCTCTTAAAATCTCAAAGTTTGAATTCTTTCTCATCCATGTTACTTTCTTCTTCTTCTTCTGCCATTAATTATAGAAGGTAATAATTGGAGTGCTTTGCCAAGTGGTTCAGGCGTGCATAAGGATTAAGGATGTTTAAGATTTGGGTTCAAGTTTATTAAATTGATAAAATTGTGGCCAAACTGATAAAATATATAAATGGGGATGTTGTTAAAATATGGAAGTGTCATATGTCTCCACCTAATTGGAGATTAAATTTATTAAATTGACAAAATTGTGACAAAATTGATAGAATGTATTAATATTAAGGATCAGTGTATAATCATACCAAGTTTTTTTAATTTCCAGGTCACATCCTCTGTTAAATAATAACGACTAGTAGCTTGATTGAAGGCATTTAAATAGTTTAGTGGTCTGATTTATAAAATTGAAAGATCGATGGTAAAAGTAAAATGACTAAATAGTTACGTGGTAATTGGTATAGTTTACCCAAATAAAAACCCTAAATATTTTTCCTTATTTAAATAAATAAAATTTTGATTTTTAATTAATTTATAGTCATACGTTGAAACCTTTAGAATTTTAATTTTTATAAATTAAATTAATGATGTTCAGTGGTGCTTAACATTAGTGGTTCTCAACGGTGCTCGTCGAGTGTGGCTAACTCATCTTATTGGTTATTTTTCTTTAATATATGTATACTTTACTCGTTAAGTTAAAAAAAATATGTTTCGCTTGTTTATTATTATTTATTATATTTTAGTTACTTATATAATCAATTGTTATATTCTGATTATTGAGCCTTTTAATTTGTGTTCGCTTGATAACGTAACACACTAGTAACAATTTAAATTTTTATTTGACCCTTGAATTTAGATGAAATATTAATTTAGTCTTGAATTTTAGATAAAATATTAATTTAACCTCTAAATTTAATCAAAATATTCTTTCTTCGATCATCACTCATCATCATCTTTGTCAATCGACATCAATCGTCGCCGTCGCCGTCGCCGTCACCAATTGTTAGGACCCAAAATTTTCAATTCATTCTTTTTTAATTTCTTGAATACATATATTCTTTTCAACGAAAATGTCTCAAACTCAATAAATTTAACTCAACATCTTTCGACTTTATTTAAAAATAAAACTATACTAATAAATTTAGCATTACTTATTTAAAAATAAACAATGTTTTAATTAATTTTACTTGTATTTTATTTTCTTATTTTTTAATTAAATGTAAGTAAAATCAATATCATAAGGTCAAATAACATGTCCTGTCTCTGCTTCATAGCACGTTTTTCTTTATTTATTTTTTAATATTTTTCTCTGCTTCTTAGCACGTTCTTGATCGTCGGTTTTCTCTTTCAGATATTTCTTAAAACAAGCATAGAGAATAGCATGGCAGATATGTCTTTGGGAAATGGTGAAGATGATGGTTTAGATCTGGAAATCTCAGACCTTGGTTCATAAAACTCCTTG
This sequence comes from Hibiscus syriacus, assembly GCF_006381635.1. Taxonomy (NCBI): domain Eukaryota; kingdom Viridiplantae; phylum Streptophyta; class Magnoliopsida; order Malvales; family Malvaceae; genus Hibiscus; species Hibiscus syriacus. Next base: position 252,498 of record NW_024063442.1, read on the forward strand.
GAATTATGTTTTGTGGCTTCATTTCTCACTTCTAATGTCATTCACTTCCAATCAATGGGAGCTACTATAATTATGGATACTATTATGGACAACGCTTTCGAAGACAACCCCCTAAGCTCCATCGAACTTAGGGATGACAAATAGGCGGGTCGAGTACGGATACCTCTTCCCCCATCCTCATACCCACCTAATATTTTCAAATCCACCATCCGCCCACTAAAAATGATGGGTAAAATTTTCAAATCTACACCCACCCACGCGGGTACATTCTCAAATCTATCCCCACATCCACTGTCCAACTGGAGATGTACCCGACTAGACCTATCTGACATCAACCTTAAGTTATACATACGCAACCTTAAGTTATACATAAGCAACAAACATAAAACAAACATGTTCATTAAGAAACATAACAAAATAAACCAAGAATTATCTGAGTTAAGTGTTAACATAGATCTTAAAATACATAAAACACCATAATAAAAGACATAATTAAAGCCTAGAAACATAAATGAAAAACACATAATATTTTTGTTCTTTGGCACACATAAATAACAAACCCTAAAATTATACCTAAATTTATAATGGTCTAAAATTTAATGAGAATATAGTGGGCGGGCGGATGCGGGGCGGGTAAGGTTTCAAACCCATCACCCGCCCATTACTCGCGACGGGTACCACTTTCTAAATCCACACCCACCCACTACCCACTAAAATTATACCCATCCTCGCCCCAATTGAAACATATATGGTGCGCAATCTATGAAATTGTACCCGTTTGCCATTCCTAATTAAACCCATTAAACGTCAAAGGGTCTAAATATTCTCATCAGAAGTTTCAAAGCTCATTGATTCGACTAATGACTCTTTCATTTTATCTACCGCCTCGATTATCAGGCCCGTCGCGAATAATGAAAATCCTAAACTGGAATGTCCGTGGTTTGGGGAAATCACATTATCGTAACCGGTTTTTGTTCGTGCATGAAATTTTTACTTGGCGGGAAAAATAATGTGGATAAAAATAATTTTGATTAAAAAAATGTAATGGGAGTCAACATCGACCTTTTTGGGTTAGGTATATCGAATACCTAAAAATCATCTTTTAAAATAGTTTTTAAGAAAACATCAGTTTAAAAGATAAATTGGTTTGCGTTTAACCAAAAAATCATTCTTTTTATGAAATAAAAAGGGATTCGTAGTCGGTTACGTTTGGGGGAAGGATTAGCACCCCAAAACGCCCAAAATTAGTACTTATTAATTATAAATTGTCTCTATTATTAAAATTTTTAAAATTTCAAAGATATATTTAATTTATAATCATGTTATTAAAATTTATTAACAATTTTAATAAAATATATTAATATATATATATATATATATCTTATTTTTATAAGTAAGATATTTATTTACTTAGAAATATCAGAAAACGACTTCTAGATGCTTAAGACAACTCATTTCTTAATATTAAAAAATAAATAAATATTAAAAATATTTCTCTAAAAATAATTAATATATAATTTATCTAAACTAACATTTTTTTATTTTTTTAATTATTCACTATTTGTTATTTTAACTTACTATATTGTATATTAGGATATACAATTAAGTTACTTTCTTGTTTCTACCCGCAGAAATGACGACAAAGGTGTAATATTTAGTATATTTATTATATTAATTCTACCATGACAGTGTTTTTTGTTCTTTAATTGGAGAAAATCCTTTCCATATTTTATTATAAGAAATAAAATATTATAAAAAATATTACTAAAATATTGTCAAACTTATAATAGTAACCAAGAGCTTAAATTTCAATATTTAAAGGAAGAAACGGTGCCATTGATGAAGGAAAGAAAATAAAACTTTTGCTAAAGTTTTTTTTATTATATTATTTATGTAGGTGGGAAAACTATTGTCTTTAATAGACCACCAAACGTCCTTATCCTAAATTCAGGCTTTGTGAAATTATTTTGAAATTTCAAACTTTATTGTGTTTTAAAGAAATTATATATAAAATCAATAATGTTTAAAATGTAAAATCTAAATTTATTTTTATTTAAAAATAAATTTATTGATTATATATATATAATATTTTAAATTTAATCAAATATAAACTTGGTTTCATGGTTAAGGTGTTTATACTCGCTCTTAAAATCTCAAAGTTTGAATTCTTTCTCATCCATGTCACTTTCTCTTCTTCTTCTTCTGCCATTAATTATAGAAGGTAATATGGAGTGCTTTGCCAAGTGGTTCAGGCGTGCATAAGGATTAAGGATGTTTAGATTTGGGTTCAGTTTTTAAATTGATAAAATGGTGGCCTGATAAATATATAAATGGGGAGGTTGTTAAAATATGGAAGTGTCATATGTCTCCACCTAATTGGAGATTAAATTTATTAAATTGATAAATTGGTGACAAAATTGATAGAATGTAAATATTAAGGATCAGTGTATATCATACCAAGTTTTTTTAATTTCCACGTCAAATCCTCTGTTAAATATTAACGACTAGTAGTTTGATTGAATGTATTTAAATAGTTTAGTGGTCTGATTTATAAATTGAAAAATCGATGGTAAAATAAAAGGACTAAATTTACGTGTAATTGGTATAGTTTACCCAATTAAAACCCTAATATTTTTCCTTATTTAAATAAATAAATTTAGATTTTTAATTAATTATAGTCATACCTTGAAACCTTTAGATTTTAATTTTTATAAATTAAATTAATGATGTTCAGTGGTGTTTAACATTAGTGGTTCTCTACGATGCTCGTCGAGTGTGGCTAACTCATCTTATTGGTTATTTTTCTTTAATATATGTATAATTTTAAAAATTTAGATTTTTAATTAATTATAGTCATACCTTGAAACCTTTAGAATTTTAATTTTTATAAATTAAATTAATGATGTTCAGTGGTGTTTAACATTAGTGGTTCTCTACGATGCTCGTCGAGTGTGGCTAACTCATCTTATTGGTTATTTTTCTTTAATATATGTATAATTTTACTCGTTAACTTAAAAAAAATATGTTTCGCTTGTTTATGTTATTATTTTATTATATTTTAGTTACTTCTATAATCATTTGTTATATTCTGATTATTGAGCCTTTTAATTTGTGTTCGCTTGATAACGTAACACACTAGTAACAATTTAAATTTTTATTTTGACCCTTGAATTTTAGATGAAATATTAATTTAATCTTGAACTTTAGATAAAATATTAATTTAACCTCTAAATTTAATCAAAATATTCTTTCTTCGATCATCACTCATCATCATCTTTGTCAATCGACATCAATCGTCGCCGTCACCAATTGTTAGGACCCAAAATTTTTAATTCATTCTTTTTTAATTTCTTGAATACATATATTCTTTTCAACAAAAATGTCTCAAACTCAATAAATTTAACTCAACATCTTTCGACTTTATTTAAAAATAAAACTATACTAATAAATTTGGCATTACTTATTTAAAAATAAACAATGTTTTAATTAATTTTACTTCTATTTTATTTTCTTATTTTTTAATTAAATGTATGTAAAATCAATATCATAAGGTCAAATAACACGTCCTGTCTCTGCTTCATAGCACGTTTTTCTTTATTTATTTATTTTTATATTTTTCTCTGCTTCTTAGCACGTTCCTGATCATCGGTTTTCTTTCATATATTTCTTAAAACAAGCATAGAGAATAGCAGGGCAGATATATCTTTGGGAAATGGTGAAGATGATGTTTAGATATGGAAATCTCAGACCTTGGTTCATAAAACTCCTTGGAATTATGTTTTGTGGCTTCATTTCTCACTTCTAATGTCATTCACTTCCAATCAATGGGAGCTACTATAATTATGGATACTATTATGGACAACGCTGTTGAAGACAACCCCTAAGCTCCATCGAACCTAGGGATGACAAACGGACGGGTCTAGTACGGATACCTCTTCCCCCATCATCATACCCACATAATATTTTCAAATCCACCATCCACTCACTAAAAATGATGGGTAAAATATTTCAAATCCACACCCGCCCACGCGGGTATATTCTCAAATCTATCCCCACACCCACTGCCCAACTGGAGATGTACCGACTAAACCTGTCTGACATCAACCTTAAGTTATACATAAGCAACCTTAAGATATATAAGCAACCTTAAGTATACATAAGCAACAAATATAAAACAAACATGTCCATTAAGAAACATAACAATAATAAACCAAGATTATCTGAGTTAAGTGTTAACATAGATCTTAAAATACATAAAACACCATAATAAAAGACATAATTAAAGCCTAGAAACAAATGAAAAACACATAATATTTTTGTTCTTTGGCACACATAAATAACAAACCCTAAATTTATAATGGTCTAAAATTTAATAGGAATTTAGTGGGCGGGAAGATGTGAGGGGGGCGGATGCGGGGCGGGTAAGGTTTCAAACACATCACCAACCCATTACTCGCGATGGGTATCACTTTCTAAATCCACACCCGCCCACTGCCCACTAAAATATACCATCATCGCCCAATTGAAACATATATTGTGCAGAATTTATGAAATTGTACCCGTTTTCCATTCCTAATTGAACCAATTAAACGTCAAAGGATCTAAATATTCTCATCAGAAGTTTCAAAGCTCATTGATTCGACTGATGACTCTTTCATTCTATCTACCGCCTCGATTATCAGGCCCGTCGCGAACAGTGAAAATCCTAAACTGGAATGTCCGTGGTTTGGGGAAATCACATTGTCGTAACCGGTTTTTGTCCGAGCATGAAAATTTACTTGGGGGAAAAAAATAATGTGGATAAAAATGATTTTGATTAAAAAATGTTTGGGAGTCGCCATCGATCTTTTTGGGTTAGGCAGGTCGAATACCTAAAAATCATATTTTAAAAGAGTTTTTAAGAAAACATCAGTTTAAAAGATAAATTGGTCTGCGTTAACCAAAAATTCATTCTTTTTATGAAATAAAAAAGGGATTCGTGGTCGGTTACGTTTGGGGAAGGATTAGCACCCTCACAACGCCCAAAATTGGTACTTATTAATTATAAATTGTCTATTATTAGAAATTTTAAAAATTCAAAGATATATTAATTTATAATCTTGTTATTTCAAATTTATTAATATAAGTTTAAGAAAATATATTAATATATATATATATATATATATATATATATATATATATATATATCTTTTTTATAAATAAGATATTTATTTACTTAGAAATATCAGAAAAATACTTCTAGGTGCTTTAAGATAAATCATTTCTTAATATTAAAAATAAATAAATATTAATAAAACATTCTCTAAAATAAAATATATAATTTATAAAAATAGGATATTTATTTACATAAGAATATCAAAAAAAGACTTCTAGGTGCTTTAAGACAACCCATTTCTTTGATATAAAAAAATAAATAAATATTATTATTTAATTAAATTATAAAATAAGTTAAATTAATTAGCCAAAAAAATAATAATTTAATGAGCACATTATCACAAAATTTGTGTAGAAATTACAAAAATCAAAGCTTAAGAATTACAAATGTTAGAGTTTTGAAATTAAATTTAATAAATATAATTTCTTACAAGTAATAGTATAATTTACTAATACATCATTTATTTATTAATACATATACGTGGAATTTAAATATTTGTAGAAATTACAAAAATCAAAGCACATTATGATTAAATAAAAAAAACATGCACGAAGGATTTAAAAATGCAAAAGTTGGTAAAGAAAAGCATTTTAGCTATTATTTAAATGGCAATAATTATTGTTTAATGAAGAAAAACATGCACATCTTTTTTATTGGGTTAGGTGACCAATCATGCTAACTTTACAACAATTTCAAAACTATACTATTTTCACCAACTATGTCCACTAATTTATATAAACTAACATTTTTTTTTATTTTTTTAATTATTCACTATTTGTATTTTAACTTAACTATTAATATGTATTATTAGGATATATAATTAAGTTACTTTCTTGTTTCTTACCCGCAGAAAATGACGACAAAGGTGTAATATTATAGTATATTTATTATATTAAATTTACACCATGACAGTGTTTTTTTGTTCTTAATTGGAGAAAATCCTTTCCAATATTTATTATAAGAAATAAAATATTATAAGAAAAATATTACTAAAATATTGTCAAACTTATAATAGTAACCAAGAGCTTAAATTTCAATATTTAAAGGAAGAAACGGTGGCATTGATGAAGGAAAGAAAAATAAAACTATTTGCTAAAGTTTTTTTTATTATATTAATTATGTTAGGTGGAGGAAAACTATTGTCTTTAATAGACCACCAAACGTCCTTATCCTAATTTTAATGTGGATCAGCTAATGACAATGATACTAAAAACCCGAAACAAACGGATTCAAAATTTGAATTATATTAATTTGACTGAAAATTTGAATTACGTTAAACAAATGACTAAAACATAATAAAATTAAAATCTAAATTAAAATTCATAAAATCTAATTTTAGTGATTAAAATTATAAGATTAAATATTTAAATTAATAATCCTAATTTTAAATTATTAAATATAAGTATATTAATATAATTTAACCATAATAAATTAATCAGGATTAAAGCATAAATTAATAAAATTACATGGCTAAATTTGTTATTTTACCTAAAATATATATAATTAAGTCAAGGACTAAATTATAATAACCTAAAATTCGAATATCAAACTAAAATAAATTAAAACATGTTTTTTGGGTTTAAATTGAAATATTTTAAAATCACAGTGGCTACGGGTACAATTAACCCGTACGCGAAATTACACAGAAGCCCTCAACAAAACTACGTCGTTTTGTTGAGGGTATTTATACCCCCTTATTACCGGCCTTAAGGCCAAATTTCTCATTTCTTCTCTTTTCATTCTTTCTCTAAGAGATAATTTTTTTCCTCTCTCACCTCTCTCTATAATTCCCTCATCTGAGGGAATCCGGCAGCCGGCCGGCAGCCACACGCCGCCATCAGCTCCGCCGCCGACCACCATAGTCGGTGGACGAAAAATATAAAATTCCCCTAAATGATAGATCTGACCGATTTAAACCTAAATCCGACCCCGTTTCTCTAAAAAAACCTTAGATTTTTATAAATCTAAAGAAATACCTTCGGTATTTCAACCTTTTCGACGGCGAATAGAGGCGCGTGAAGACTCCGGTGGCAGTGCTACTTCCTCGGTAAGCCTTTCTCTATTTTTTTTGGTTTTGATATTTGATGGTTTTGGTTGTTGGTTGCTTGTTGCTCCCTCCTCCTCTTTTTCTCTGCAGGGGATGGCCTTTTTATAGGCCTCATTGACGTTGCTTTCAAAACGGTCACAAAGGTGGCCCTCAGTGAGTCACCGAAGCTATGGTGGTGACTCACCATAGGGCAACGACATGTGCGGCTAGCCTAGCATCTTCTAGAGCCTTTGGAGTCGTGGCAGCAGCTAGGGAACATACGGCAGAGCAGTTCGGAGTGGTTGAAGGGGTTCGGAAATAGACCCTAGGGTTCACCAACCTTAGGGTTTTTGCTGATCTTCTTTGGACCGTTGGATCTCTTTAGATACAACAGCTGAGATTGCTGGTGGCTGGGATGATGTAAAAAGCCCTAGATGGGTGTTGGGTCGGGTCTGGATCTGGGCTTCCGGGTTTTGGATCTAGGTCTCCGGATTCTAGATCTGGGCCTCCGGGTTCATGATCTGGGCCTATAAAATTAATTGTAATTTTTATTTTTTATAATAATAATAATTATAATAAATGGGACAAAAACTTAGTGTTTACACACATGCTGTCAGAATTCTCAATAATAAGCTGAGAGAAGTTCGTCCGCAAATTATGTCTCTTATGGAAACAAAACTGTCATATGAAAAATGTTAGGAAAAAATATGGGTTTCACTGTGGTTTGATGTTCCCACTGAAGGTTCTCGTGGTCTTTCCTCTAGTGGAATTAAAGTTTCTCCAATTCATATAGACGCTGAACTCATGGATCCAGATTTTAACTTGGTGTGGAGGATCACTAGTTTTTATGGTAACCCGATCGAAAGTCAGTGGGATAATCTTGGCAACTTTTTCGCTCTCTTGGCGTTGATCAAACGCTACCTTGGTTAGTCACCGTAGACTTCAATGAAATTATGTGGCTAGCGAAAAACAAGGAGGTCAAATTCGTTCTGATCGTCATATATTTACTTTCTTACTACCCTTCAAGATGTGATCTCACTGACTTGGGCTTCAAAGGTCGGTGGTATACATGGGAAAGAGGTCGCCTTTCGAGTACTAATATGAGAGAAAGACTTGACAGAGGGGTCGTCAACACTGCAAGGTAGATACTTTTTCCTCATTACGTGGTTACCTATCTTAATCGCACTATCTTTGACCATTGTTCAGTGCTAGTGAATACTGCTGCTATTTCTAGTAATTCATCTGTGGGATGTTCAAATTTCTTCAGTATGATGCTAATTGGGTGTTGAGGAGGATTTTGAGGTGCTCATTCATTCTAATTGGAATCTCTTCAAGGGATGGCCTTTAATACTTCATAAACTCAGTGGAGTCATTAAGCGTTGGAGTCATTATCTCAAAAAAAAGGACCAATCTGAAGGTTTCTCTCAACTTCAAACTTTTCGATCTCTCAGTGAAAGACCCGAATAAGGAAACTTTGGATCAACTACTAGATGTCAAAATTGTTCTTAACATGGAAGCTGACAAGGAAGAAATGTTTTAAGAACAAAGGTCTGTATAAAATGGCTTCAGAATGACGACAGAAACACCTCATTCTTCCATAATTGGGTTTCTTTCAGAAGGAAGAACAACATGGTTTGCAAACTCAAGGTGACAATGGGAATGGATCTGGGACGATACCGGTATGGTCAGATTAGCTAACAATTATTTCCATAACTGTTCTCTTCGTCTCTTTAGTCGGCCCCTCTCCTATTGGATTATATCTATCGGAACGTCTTTCGGTAGGCCCGAATTAGGTTTCGACTTAAAATAATTGGGTTGGGAGTCGTCACGATCATTTATTTAACAGTAAATTGGTTGATCGGATACCTTATTCTTATTTGATCTGCTTCTTACCAGTGATATGTCAAATTCGGGAGTCGGTTACAGTCAAGGAATGGTTAGTACCATTGAACTGCTCTTTCGGTACTATGTAATTTCCAGTTGTTTTTTAATAAGAAAATTGTAATTTTAAATTAAAAGGTAAAAATAACGATCCAAATTATTACCTCGGATTAATTTAAATTGAACCATTAAAGAAATCGCGAAACACGTCAGAGGGAAAAAAGATAATGAAGGTGAATAAATAAAACAAAGAGAATAAAAAACAACGTGAGTAACCAAATGCGATAAAAGAATAAGAAAATAAAACGAAAATAAATAAAGTAAAGAAACTAACACATAACAAATAAAAACACAACAATAAAAGAAAGTACAAATAAAGAAAATAGAAAAATAAATGAAGAAATATATATATATATATATATATATATATATATATAGAATTACATAAACTAAAAGAGAGTAAAAAAAGTAAAATATAAGTTAAAAAGTAAATGATAATAATAATAGACATAACTGATTAAAATATACGTACATACATTAATAGTAGAAATAAATAGTAATTATAATAGTTATATAAAAATATATATAAAACTTTAAAGAAAATAAATAGAAAAAAATAAGAAAGAATATTAAAATAATGAGAGAAAAAAATAATTGAAATGTATATGTACATTAGTAATAGGTATATAAGTATAAAAACACGCATATGTAACAAAGTAAATAATACAAAAATAATAAAGTAATAGTATTAGGATCAAATTGATTAAAAAGCAAATATGTGACCAAATTAGGAGAGGATTAAAATTAGAGGCTAAATTAGGATGAATTTGGGGTCAAAATAGACCCTTAAAAACATAGGGGGACCGAATATGGATTAACCCTCTTTGGTTCAGAAACGCACGGATCCAAAGGTTTGGTGGGTCGGGTCATGGGCCATTCGGGTCAGCTATATAACTTAAAAATTAAGCAAAAAAAAACGTTAAGTCCTCATTTGTAACAAAAGCCTCCTCCTCTTATCTTCAAATGCTCTCGCCTGTTCTTCAGAAATGAAGAACAGGGGCCGTATTTTCCAGAAAGCGGCGGATGTTCCGCCTCGTGCCGCCTCGCCGCCGTCGTTGATCGGCGGCAAAAGTTAAAAAAAAAACTTTTTTCCGAAGCTTTAAACCTCGTTTAAAGATCCAATAGTTTTACAAATCGACCTCAGGGAATCGCAGATCTAAAAAAAAACCTCAGTTCCCTTGTGTTCATCGGCCAAAAAAAATCGAATCTCTGGTGTTTTTTGAATCAAAACGCAGCAAAGACACAAAAAACAACATGCAAAGGTATGATTTTTACCTTTCTTTCTTTCTGTCGAATTACAAATGCTTTGAAAAATGGCTATGAGTTGCTCAAAAGCTTTGCTTGTATTTCGTATTTTAATCCGTAGTTACAAATGGATGATTTTACACTATTTATAGTAGACATAACTATTTTTAGACCTATTGAGTCCTAATCGAACTCTAACGCTTCTATTTGCTGTTGGTTGTAGTGATGGGCGAGATTCTTGCGCCGGACAGTTCGAGATGGGCGAGCCGTGCGGCTGTGGTGGCGTGCTACCGTGAAAACTCGGGCAGAGGGTGAATGGAACCTATAGAGGAAACGACGCTGTGGGACGAGGCATGGCTAGGGTTTCTGGAAACTTGAATGGGTTACGTATGGGCGTGTAGTGTCTGTTAGGCCATGGTCTGGGCCATCAAATAGGTCTTGTAATTTGGGTCGAATATCATGCTTGCCAGTGTAATAGAATAATTAATATAATATAGAATATGTTTAATACACTATATTATAAAAGTGTACATGGACGAAAATATTGGGTCTACTGGCCCTCTTTGCTCATTATCGTATAACGAAATAGAGCAAAGATTAAAGACACAAGTTTCGTCTAATGTAATAAACTGATCTGTTAATTCGCATGAATCAAAAATGACTCCCTCGCCGTGAGGTCGAGTTGGAGGATTGGATATCCTTCGTCGTGAAGTTGAAATGACTCTGAAATGGAAGTTTATTGACGAACACTCCTTCTTTAAGTTGGATATCCTTCGTCGTAAAGTTGAAATCCAATCTAGACATGGATGCTGCTTGTGTGCACGATTTCCTTCGTAGTGAAGTTGAAAGTAGGTGGCCTCTCGTGTGAAGTTGAGCCTGAGAATTGGATATCCTCGTCGTGAAGTTGAAATCCAAGTAAGTTGTATGCTCCGAGTCCAATATCTTCGTCGTGATGTTGAAATATGTTCTGGAAGTGGGAAATTGTTTGTTGACAGTCAGCCGCCCATTCGCTCTGAAATTGAGCTTGTGCTGTTGAGTCTAATATCTTCGTGAAGTTGAAATTGACTCTGAATGAATTTGAAAATCAGCCGCCCTCGTCGTGAAGTTGAGCTTGTGTTGTCTTGAGTCCAATATCCTTCGTGTGAAGTTGAAATTGGCTCTAAATTGGGAAGCCCTTCGTTGTGAAGTTGAGCCTCAAATGGTACGATATCCTCGTCGTGGAGTTGAAATCGTGGGTGACCCCTTCGTCGTGAAGTTGAGCCTTGACTTGAATATCCTTCGTTGTGAAGTTGAAATCCAAGTATTGTTTGTTACGGGTGGACATGATTCCCTTCGCCGTGAAGTTGAAACCGTGGATGGCCCCTTTATTGTGAAGTTTGGCTTTGAGTTAGATATCCTCCGTCGTGAAGTTAAAATCTACTCTCGGGCAAATTGTGTCGCTTCGAGTTCAAAATCCTCCACTGCGAAGTTGAAATTGACTCTAGCTAAAACCTGAAAAAGTTATGCATATATGTGATGCTATGAATGCAATGCTCCTAGGTGTGTCTAAAATGCATATGCAACATATGTTATCTTGGGCTCTGGAAAGAAATCTTGATCTTCGGTGGCCTGTCGTTGTTGACTCTTGATTTTGAAATTTTGAAGTTTTGATCACTGATCTTGAATTCTTCAAATGTTGAAATATGATGTACAAATTTTGTTTTTTTATCCTTGGTCCGAGAAATACCTCTCGACCATCTCAAGTATATGCATGAGCCTTGATCGGCTTCCGGGTACCTGTACTTTTCAATGAATCTTTGTACAATAATATGTGATTATCTTTTGCATAAGTAGATAAATCATTGAGTTTAAGCTCAATTCAAGATGCTCGAAAGGAATTGATTTAGAGAAAGAGATTGTCTTTATTCATAAGGGAGAAAAAGAATAAATAATACATGACAAACATTTTGGAAAATGAATACATGATGAAGTATGAGATCTCGATAATGTGAGCACTTCTGAGCTGAAAAGTCGTCAGGTGACCTTGAACACATCATTTGACAAGGGATCTTTGAAAATGCAACAACGTTCTGGAGAGTGCAACCCTTCTCCGACTTGTTGAGTTTGTTGGAGATTCAGATGCCGGGATGCTTCCACTATCTGGATTTCTTGAACTGATATCCAAATCACCCCTTCGGGTTTTCAACTTGGACCCATCCTTGGTTGCAAGATGCCCTTTGCGGGTTTTCATCTTGAACCCACCTTATTTTCTTTTCTTTTTCTTTTGTTTTTTTCTCGGTTTTCTCTTTTCCTTTTCTTATTTTTTTCAATTTAGGGCACCATTTCGGGTTTTCACCCTAAATGATTTTTTTGTTTTTTTCCTTTTCCATTTTCTATTTTTTTAACTTAGGACGCCCTCTCGGGTTTTCATCCTAGGCGAAGTACTTTTTGACTACATCCGAGTTGATGGGATGTGGCAGTTCAGGTCCGTCCATTTCAACCAGGAAGAGGGCTCCTCCAGAGAAGGCCTTTTTCACGACATAAGGTCATTCCTAATTTGGCATCCATTTTCCTCAGAAATCTTTCTGGACTGGCCAAAATCATTTTAGCACCAGATCTCCTTCGCGGAATATTCTCAGGCGCACCTTTTTGTCATGTGCTCGGATCATTCATTTCTGATAAATTTGACCATGATGAATGGCTTTCAGTATCTTTTCATCTATCAGATTAAGTTGATAATATCTATATTGTACCCATTCTGCATCATCCAGTTTGACTTCTGTCAAGACCCGAAGTGAAGGAATCTCTACTTCAATGGGTAGCACTGCTTTCATTCCATAAGCTAGTGAAAATGGAGTTGCCCCAGTCGAGGTTCGTACTGAGGTTCGATAAGGGAACAAAGCAAAAGGCAACTTCTCATGCCAGTCTTTGTAAGTTTCAGTCATTTTCTCCACTATCTTCTTAATGTTTTTGTTTGCTGCTTCTACTGCTCGTTCATCTTTGGTCTGTAAGCAGTAGAATGTGATGCTTATATGAATGCTCACAAGCAGCATTCATCATTTTGTTGTTCAAGTTTGTAGCGTTGTCGGTGATGATCCTCTCAGGTAGACCATACCGACATATAATCTTTTTCTTCATAAACTTACAAATAGTGGACTGAGTGACACTGGCATACGATGCAACTTCTACCCATTTTGTGAAGTAATCGATGGCTACAAGGATAAAACGGTGACCATTTGAAGCCTTCGGATGAATTTGCCCGATAACGTCCATGTCCCACACAGAGAAAGGCCATGGTGACGTCATTACATGAAGTGGATGAGGTGGAACATTGATTTTATCTCTGTAAATCTGACATTTATGACATCTTCTAGCATAGTTGATGTAATCGCTTTCCAGTGTGGACCAAAAATATCCGCATCTCATTATTTTTCTTGACATCATATGTCCGTTTGTATGTGCTCCACAAACTCCATTATGTACTTCTTCCACTATCATTTTTGCCTCTTCAGTATCGACACATCTTAACAGGACTTGATTATGGCTTTTCTTATATAAAACCTCTTCATCAAGGACATATCCAGCTGCCATCCTTCTAAGGGTTCTCTTATCGGTTTTAGTGGCCTCTTCTGGATAACTCCGATGCTTGATATACTGCAAAATATCGTAGTACCAAGGCTTTGTGTCTTTCACTTCTTCAATTTGGTAACAATGAGCCGGGTACTCATACGACTGCATGTTAATTGGCATCATTTCAGACTCCCCGCCAGCTTTGAATGCGGCTGCCAAGGTAGCTAAAGCGTCAGCCATTTGATTTTCTTCTCTAGGCACGTAGTGGAAGGTGACTTCGTCGAACTCTTCGAGCAGATTCAGTACAAGTTTTCAGTACTCTAACAGCTTTACATCCTTGGTTTCCCACTCTCCGCAGAGCTGATAGATTACTAATGTTGAATCTCCATATACCCGCAAGGTCTTTATGCTTTGCCCCAGTGCAGCTCGGATTCCCAAGACACATGCTTCATACTCTGCCATGTTATTGGTGCAATCGAAGTTGAGTCTGCTAGTAAATGGGTAGTGACTCCCTTCTGGATAAATTAGGATAGCCCCGATGCCATGTCCTAATGCATTTGACGCACCATCGAAATGCATTCTCAAGGAACTGTTCGTTGAAGTTCTACTGGCCAAGAACTCCGATATGGCACTTCCTTTGATTGCTTTCTGGCTCACGTACTTAATGTCAAATTATGACAAGAGCATCTGCCATCGGGCTAACCTTCCAGATAAAGCAGGTACACCCATCATGTATTTCAGAGGATCTAACTTGGAAATCAGCCAAGTAGTGTGGTACAACATGTATTGTCGGAGTCTTTTTGTAGCCCAGACTAAAGCATAGCAGACCTTCTCGATAGGAGGATATCTGACCTCGCAATCGGTGAACTTCTTGCTTAAATAGTAGATGACTCTTTCCTTCTTCTCGGATTCATCATGTTGTCTTAGGACACACCCTATGGAGTTCTCGAATATGGAGAGATAGAAGAATAGAGGATTGCCCGGAATAGGGGACATCAAGATAGAAGAGTTAGACAAATACTCCTTTACTTTCTCGAATGCAATCTAACATTTTTCATCCTATGCTCATGGATTGTTGTTTTGGAGAAGACGAAAGATTGGGTCACACTTATCGGTTAACTAAGATATGAACCGAGCTATGTAATTCAGTCTACCTAGAAAACCTCAGACCTCTTTTTGTGTTCGAGGTGGAGGTAGATTCTGGATAACCTTAACTTTGTCAGGATCAACCTCAATGTCTTTTCTGCTGACCACGAAGCCTAACAGTTTCCCGGATGTCACCCCGAAGGTACACTTGCTAGGGTTCAGTCGTAGCTGGAACTTCCTCAACCTCTGGAAGAGCTTCCTCAGATTCTCGACATGTTCATTCTCGGTTTGTGCCTTGACAATCATGTCGTCGACATAAACTTCTATCTCTTTGTATATCATGTCGTGGAACAAGGTCATCATAGCTCTTTGATATGTTTCCCCAGCATTCTTTAGTCCGAAGGGCATCACCTTGTAGCAGAAGGTTTCCCATATTGTGACGAATGTGGTTTTCTCCATGTCTTCAGGATGCATCTTGATATGGTTATATCTCGAAAATCCATCCATGAATGAAAAGAAAGCGTTCCCGGCTGTATTGTCTACTAACGTGTCAATGTGAGGTATAGGAAAGTTGTCTTTAGGGCTCACCTTGTTAAGATCACGGTAATCGACGCACATACGAACCTTTCCGTCCTTTTTCGGAACTGGAACTATATTGGCCACCCATTCTGGGTACTTGGCCACTTGAAGGAAATCGGCATCGAATTGCTTTTTGACTTCTTCTTTAATTTTAAGGAGCATCTCCGGTCGCATCCTTCTCAGTTTCTATTGCACGGGTTTGCACTCTGGCTTAATTGGCAGTTTATGAACTACCATATCTGTGCCTAGTCCCAGCATGTCTTGATATGACCAGGCGAACATATCTCTATACTCCTGAAGTAAGACTATCAGGCTTTGTCTTGCTTCAGCCGAGAGAGTTGTGCTAATTTTAACCTCATTTTTGTCATCTTTAGTGCCTAAATTCAAGATTTCTATCGCTTCCTCATGTGGTATAATTTGCTTCTCCTCTCTTTCTACCATCCTCAACAATTCGGTAGGCAAGTTACACTCCTTTTCAGTGTCGCATTCATCAAATTCCCCGAGGCAAATGGTTGATTAAAAATCCACTTTCAGATCAAGATCATCAGTGCCTACATTATCGTTATCTGGGGTCCTGAAGGAACAAAGAAGGTGTGTGAGAGGAAATTTCCCACACGAAACGGTCAAAAATCAAATTTAAAAGAGAAATGGAAATGAAGTGCTGAAATGAAGAAAATAGATAATGAATTCAAAAAGAAATAAAAGAAAATTTGTTTGCCATGGATATAGAAAAAAAATGCATCCTTTATTAAAATTAAACCAAATGTTTATTCACCCTTACAAAAGATCACCTATTGCCCCGGGTATAGGCAAATAGGGATAGTTCGAATATTACTCTGAAATACTCTTGTAAACCACAAGTAGTTCTTCCACCGACCAACTGCTAGGCACGAACCCAGGTGGCAGAGGGCATATACCGGATCTATCTCCGTTGTCAACATCTTCTATGGTCACGACATTAATGTTCAGATCTTCCAGAGCCACTTCTAACTTGGATATGGTGGTCTCAAACACATAACCACCTGACTTGAATGTTTTGTAAAGAGGCGGGAATGTCATAGGCTTCCATTGGAATTCACTTCCAGTCAACCTTGCTAATCTCCTCTCCCGACTCTTTTGGATCTCTTTCCTCTTTTCCTGATAACTGGGCTGAAAACCGAGCCCAAACTGATCTAGCTTTGAAATGGGAAGGACTGGATTAATCCTTTCTTGCAGTTGTTTCCTAAACCCTCTTTCGATTTTATCACCTCGGCCTAAGGTTTGCTTGATCTCTATTTTTGTGCATTTAGAGAGTCGAGGTTTAGGAATCTTCTTTCCCTCTGCCACGAATGTGGCATTCACAAATTCCAAAGAGCGGAATGAGCACTCCACCGCTTCCTTATCTACTTCGATGTATGGGGCCTCCGTGGTCACACTTGCCACGATATCTTCTTCAGCATTGATAATTACCAAGGCCCCATAGATAACAAATTTAACTTTTTGATGCAGTGTGGAGGGTACTGCACCTGCTTGATGAATCCATGACCTTCCCAAAAGACAGCTATAGGGCAGCATGATATCCATCACAAGGAATTCAACATTATAGGTGGCCGGTCCAATGGTCAAAATACCTCGATCTTGCCAATAACCTCTCTTTTAGTTCTATCAAATACTCGGACCACATTCTGGCAGGCTCTCATATGTGAGGTATCTATTGGTAGCCTTTTCAGTGTCACCAAAGGCATCACGTTCAAGGCTGAGCCGTTATCGATTAAGACACTTGGTAAAGCGTGCCCCTTACAGTATGTGGTAATATGTAACGCCTTTGTTCGGCCTCTTCCTCCGAATGGAATCTCATCATCTGAAAACGAGATGAGATTATCAGCTTGAATATTGTTTACCAGTCGATCTATCTTGCTGACTGGTATGTCTTGTGGCACGAACGTTTGATTAAGAACTTTCAACAATGCTTCTCGATGTGCCTCCAAGTTTAAAAATAGTGCTAGCATTTAAGTACGCGTAGGTAAGTTGTGGAGCTGTTCTACAATGTTGTACTCGCTGTGCTTCAAGATCTTGAGGAACTCTTTAGCTTCTTCCTCTTTTATGGGTTCGTTGACAGCTAACACATCTTCTTTAAATGGCTCAAGCGGTCTTTGTCCCACTTTGCCATCACATCCTTTAGAAGTACTCACTTGGCATTCGTACTTCCATGGCACTTGTCGATTATCCTTGTATTGAAAATGCCGAGGTGTTGTGATCACCACCCTGGCTTGTGTTGTTGTTGTCGTCTTCTCTTTAGGGGTAATTATCAGAGGACCACCCCTGCCATACCTCTTTTCGGATGATTCTTCGGTAGTGCAAACATCTTCTTCCGAAGAATCTGGAATTTCCTCGTAAAATTCCAGCTCTTTCCGGTCTATCATGAGCTGGACTAACGATATGAACTCTAGGAATTCTTGAACATTATGCCCCTCTTCATTGTGGTAACAACAATAGTCACCATCTCTTATCCTTGTTGCCCGTGAATGGGGTGTAAGAAGCTCCACCTTTATCATTTGGCTCCATACCCAAGCCAAGGGAGCTTTAACTTTCGAAACACAAGTTTTGACTCTCTTGCCATTCTCTGTGGTGATTACGTTGATCCCGGTCTCTGGATGATTAGGCAAGGGATTCTGGGCGACGTTCGGTGCTCCGGAGTTAAAATGGATCCAATTCTTGTTTCGCATTCGTTGTACAAGCCTCTTGAATACGAGATAATTTTCGATTGAATGCCCCTACACGCCTCCATGATATTTGCAGTGGGCGTTTTTGTCATACCACTTTGTATATGGGGGCTTTATCGGATCCATTGGGTAGGGTGATACTGCGTGAGTGTCGAAGAGTTGTTGATATAACTCTTTGTAGGTCATGGGAATGGGATCGAACTGCTCCATTTCCCTTTCCCTCCTTGGTTCTCTCTGAGATTGGTTAGAAGTACTAGATGGTATAGCTGTAGTTGTTTTTGAGATCGTAACACCTTTGCTAGCGTTGTAGGTGTTGACATTATTGATCTCGCGGTCCTTGTTCTTCACGAGAGGCTTTCTACTAGAGTCACCTCCTTCAATCTTTCCTTGTTTTATGGCTAGTTCAACCATCTCACCGGCCATGACTAAATCTGAGAAACTTCCCGACGTGATTGCTACCAAATACCCGAAGTAAGGTGCCTTCAGGGTTTGTACAAACAACTTTCTAGTTTCCTTTTCATCCAAGGGTGGATGAACTTGCACAGATAAATCCCTCCATCTTTGTGCGTACTGTCGGAAACTTTCGTTATGCTTCTTTTCCAAGCTCTGCAGTATAACTCGGTCTGGTCTCATATCATTGATATGTTTGTACTGCTCTAAGAAAGACTTGGCTAAGTCTTTCCACGTCTTGATATGAGTTCGGCTGAGTTGGTTGTACCACCGGATAGCTGAACCGGACAGGCTCTCCTGAAAGCAGTGGATTAAGAGTTGGTCATTTCCCCCGTACCCTGTCATCTTCCGACAGAACATAGTGATATGAGCTGAAGGGCAGCTTATCCTGTCGAACTTCTCAAACTCAGGAACCTTAAATTTTGGTGGAAGCACCAAATCGGGAACCAGACTTAGTTCTATTGCATCCACACCATAATAATCATGGTCTCCTTGGACCATCTTCATTTGGTCTTCTAACATCCTGATCTTTTCTTCCACCTTCTTTGCCTTATCCTCCTCGTCAAAATCTGGGATAGGGCAGTCGTCCGAATGACTGTCATGTTTCGCCACAGAAGTCTGTAAATTTACCACTGATGTAGCTTTCCCTCTGGCGGTGGATGAGTCACCTTGCAGTCCGGGTAAGGTCCCGGATGAGACAACCACTTGTGGGGTTGGTGGCATGGCTATCCCCTCAGATGTACTTTCTCCTAATGCACTTGTCTGTTGTTGTAAACCATATAACTTAGCCACGATCTGGTCGACTAAGGACTCTGTGCTTTTCTTAATGGACTCCATGGTACGTTGACTGTTCTGAGCCATTTTGTCCTTCAATTCTTTCTGCAGTCTTGCCATGTTCTCCTCAATCTTCTCGATTCTGGCATCCATTTGTTTTTTTTGCACGAGTGTTGTGAGGGTGATACGTATCTAATGCTTGCGGTGGTACGCTTGGTGTCTGAGACATGTTATGTTAGTTAATACAAATGTAAAAACATGGAAAAAAAATAAAAAAAACAAACATGAAATATAAAATGCAAGAAATGCAATGCATGA
Source organism: Hibiscus syriacus (assembly GCF_006381635.1). Classification (NCBI taxonomy): domain Eukaryota; kingdom Viridiplantae; phylum Streptophyta; class Magnoliopsida; order Malvales; family Malvaceae; genus Hibiscus; species Hibiscus syriacus. The sequence goes on from NW_024063442.1 coordinate 272,323, forward strand.
TGTATGAAGTTTGGAGGCATTGATCCAGAAAATTGTCCATTATTATAAACAATTCTTATTCAGACAAAAATGTTTTATCTTTTAAGAGACATAAAAACAAATTAAAGGTACATTCAGACTAAATCCTCTAGACCCCTAACAGCTTCTAGTAGGTTGACAAGTCTTATGCCTTTATCTATCACTAGTTGAATGCCTTGTCGGACCACTCCTGCTTCCCTTGCCAGGCCGTGAAGATGATGAGCTACCTTCTATACTTGTTCCAGGAAATCTCGGATGGTTGCGTCTCTGGCCCTTACCCTTCATTGTGCTTGCTCCCAACGGAAACTCCATTGTAAACCTCCATCAAAGGGCACTATCTAAAGCTCGTTCGCTTGCCTTTTGAACCCATCTACAACAGCTTCTAACTCAGCTATTGTCTTGCCATCCTTTGCATGTTGTTTCTCTAAGTCCGCCACTCAGATTCTCAAGCGTTGGTTCTGATGTTGACTGTCTGCCAAAAACCTTTGAGCAGTCTTTAGCTGTTCCTTCCAAACTCTTTCATCAGGCCCCTCGAACTTCCTTTTCAGACTGTGAGCTTCGTCTTTCCAGTATTCAGAGGTTACTTTCAACTTGGAGTTATCATTGACTTTATCTTGATAGCCTTTTCTTAAGTCTTGGAGCTCAAAACGGACTCTCTTCTGTTCCCTTTCTAGTTTTTCTGCTTTATCTTTCTGAGAGTCGGCATCTAGCTTCCATTGATAACGTTCAGCTTCAAGTTCCTTAATCCTCTGCTTAAGCTCGTTATTCACAGCTTCAAACTCTGCCCTGGCTATCTCAAGTCCAGAAGGGACAGACCTGAGATGTTCCTCCATAGTTCGGGTATCTTCGCAGTCTGGCACCGGGATGTTATCATTCTTTCTCAATCTTCGCCATTCCATATAGTCCGGAGTAAGCATGTCTCTGGCAGCTACAACATCCATCCAAAAAAATTGCTTCCATGAATCGGTTGCTTCCTTGATCATCTTCTTATAACTGTCACCGCTATACACAAACTCTGATTTAATTAGTCCGTATATTGCGGGGACAAACTGACGTGCCCCATACTGTCTCAGTGCCAACAACGGAGCATACCCAATTGCACCCCAAAGTCCAAGTAAAGTTATAGTATCAGAATCCCCACAACAGAAAAGAATGTCACCGAGGAACAACCAGGGGGCTCTCTAGGTAATATCCCGATCCTGAAGATGTGTAAAAACTTTCATCCACTTTTCCTTTGAAGCACCTTCATGCCATTTCATTGTGATGAACTCTCCCAAAGGTGAATATGTGGTGCTAAATCGGCGGTAGGCGACCCCATTAGTCTTCCAGAAGTGGCTGTGAATCCAGACTTGAAGGAGCTGAATACACCCAACGAACCTTCCTCTACCAGATCTTCGACAATGATTAAGAGACCGAAAGGTCTCGGCTAAGATGGTCGGTGCTGGGTTGACTCGTCTTGGAAGTTGTTCGAACAACTCTACCACAGCAGCATTAATGTAACCCAAAGTCTTCGGGAATATAACCAGACCATACAGACCCAATGCAAACAGGTCTATTGCCTTCCACTCATCGGGATGGTTCTTCATCACTTGCTTGATATGAAGCCAGACAATTTCTTCCCCATTGCCTTTACATCGAGCCTGGTCAGTTACCCATTTTTCGTCAACTCCGGCAACCTTGGCTAGTGCACTCTTGAAAGGTTGGCTTTTAATATGTTTAAGGTAGGCCCTCTCTAGTCTGATACTTTCACAGTGCAACAGTGTAGTGTATTCTTCAATGGTGGGCACCATGTCCTATTGATTAAAAGTAAAGCAACTGTATCCCGGGTTCCAGAATTGAACCAAGGCTCTGATTAAGGGCTCATCGGTCTTGATATGAAGCAAAAGTGCAATGTCACCGTACCGTTGGCTGAACTTCTGTTTCTGATCATTCTTCCAACTGTCCCAGATATCTCGAAGCTCTTGTACGTCATTCTGTTTTAGGCTGATAGAGGCATAGCTGACCAGCTCTGACACATAGTTTCTTTTAAGACTGTCTCCCTTTTCATTCTGAGTCTTCTCAGACCATAGTCGTACCTCAGGGTTTTTTAATCTCTTGTATTACAACACCTTTGTCCATTTGTTCAGATTATTTTGTGTGTAATAAACGCTTTTTTAAGGATCAATGGCCTCGCGTTATGATGCAAATGCTGAAAAACAAACATAGGCAAAAAGTTAGTACAATAGAAATAAATAAATAAATATAAAATGACAAAAGGGAAAGAAAAAAAAAGAAATAGGGTAAAAATATCCTAGGTTTTGGAATATGGTTTCGGGGTAGGCTCTAATTCTCCATAGTCTCCTGGTTTAGGTTCTAATAAAAGGTACCCGATTTCTCCTTGTCGGTTCCCCCTTGGGCTTACCAGACCCTTAGTCCTAAACCCATCACAAGCTTGTGTGGACTAAGTTAAACTCGAGAGGACACATTCCCTTATGTCTGTGCAGAGAATAAATTCACACGAAGACATAAGGTATATGAATCCCGAAGGCTACTTGCTAGGCATATGCGGTGAATAAATTCACACGAATACGTCGCTTTCACCCCCGCTTAAAAACGGATTCGGAGCTCGAGTTTAGAGCCTTAAGTGTAAAAAACTTTGAAGGCTGAAATCATTAGAAAACGATTAGTACAACTATTTACTCGAAAATATAATCAAAAGTAAGTAAAAGGATCGAAATGTTACCTTAAAATTTAAACTTACCCTTTTCGTTAAAAAGACAACTGGAAATTACCTTAGTCTGACTCACTTACCTGTCCCCAGTGGAGTCGCCAATCTGTCATAACCGTCTTTCGGTTGGGCCCCGAATTGGGTTTCGACTTGAAATAATTGGGTTGGGAGTCGCCACCGATCATTTATTTAACAGTAAATTGGTTGATCGGATACCTTATTTCTTACCTGATCTGCTTCTTACCAGTGATATGTCGGATTCGGGAGCCGGTTACAGTCAAGGAAGGGTTACCACCCTTGAACTGCCCTTTCGGTACTATGTAATTTCCAGTTGTTTTTAATTAAGAAAATTGTAATTTTAAATTAAATGGTAAAAATAGCGATCCAAATTACTTACCTCGGATTAATTTAAATTGAACCCTTAAAGAAAATCGCGAAACACGTCAGAGGGAAAAAAAGATAATGAAGGTGAATAAATAAAACAAAGAGAATACATAAACAACGTGAGTAACCAAATGCGATAAAAGAATAAGAAAATAAAACGAAAATGAATAAAGTAAAGAACCTAACGATAACATAACAAATAAATAACACAACAATAAAAGAAAGTAAAAATAAAGAAAATAGAAAAATAAATGAAGACAATATATATATATATATATATATATATATATATATATATATATATATATATATATATATATATATATATTACAGAAACTAAAAGAGAGTAAAAAAAGTAAAATATAAGTTAAAAAGTAAAATGATAATAATAATAATAGTCATAACGATGATTATAAAATATATGTACATACATTAATAGTAGAAATAAATATTAATTATAATAGTTATATAAAAATATATATAATAAATTTAAACAAAATAAATAGAAAAAAATAAGAAAGAATATTAAAATAATGAGAGAAAAAAATAATTGAAATGTATATATGTACATTAGTAATAGGTATATAAGTATAAAAACACGCATATGTAACAAAGTAAATAATACAAAACAATAAAAGTAATAGTATTAGGATCAAATTGAATTAAAAAGCAAATTATGTGACCAAATTAGGAGAGGATTAAAATTAGAGGCTAAATTAGGATGAATTTGGGGTCGAAATAGACCCTTAAAAACATAGGGGGACCGAATATGATATTAACCCTCTTTGGTTCAAAAACACACAGATCCAAAGGTTTGGTGGGTCGGGTCATGGGCCATTCGAGTCATCTATATAACTTAAAACTTAAGCAAAAAAAAAAACGTTAAGTCCTCATTTGTAACAAAAGCCTCCTCCCCTTATCTTCAAATGCTCTCGCCTGTTCTTTATTTCTGAAGAACAGGGGCCGTATTTTCCAGAAATCGGCGGATGTTCCGCCTCGTGCCGCCTCGCCGTCGCCGTTGATCGACGTCGGCCGCCGGTCATCAGCGGCAAAAGTTAAAAAAAACCCTTTTTCCGAAAGCTTTCAACCCCTCGTCTTAAAGATCCAACTAGTTTTTACAAATCGGCCTCAGGGAATCGCAGATCTAAAAAAATAACCTCGGTTCCCTTGTGTTCATCGGCTAAAAAAAATCCAATCTCTGGTTTTTTTGAATCAAAACGCAGCAAAGACACAAAAAACAACATGCAAAGGTATGATTTTTACCTTTCTTTCTTTCTGTCGAACTACGAATGCTTTTAAAAATGGCTATGAGTTACTCAAAAGCTTTGAATGTATTTCATATTTTAATCCGTATTTACAAATGGATGATTTTACACTTATTTATAGTAGACATAACAGACTATTTTTAGACCTATTGAGTCCTAATCGAACTCTAACGCTTCTATTTGTTGTTGGTTGTTGGTGATGGGCGAGATTCTTGCGCCGGACAGTTCGGGACTGGGCGAGCCGTGCGGCTGTGGTGGTGTGCTATCGTGAAACTCGGGCAGAGGCGTGAATGGAACCTATAGAGGAAACGACGCTGTGGGACGAGGCATGGATAGGGTTTTTGGAAACCCTGAACTGGGTTACGTGTTGGGCGTGTGGTGTTTGTTGGGCCAGCAAATTGGTCTTGTAATTTGGGTCGAATATCATGCCTGCCAGTGTAATAGAATAATTAATATAATATAGAATATGTTTAATACACTATATATTATAAAAGTGTGTTACATGGGACGAAAATATTGTGTCTACAATATCCAACCAGCAATCACTTCCACTATGAATGACAACTTGCTTCTGATATTTCCAAAGAAGAAGTCTTTGCTGGCGTCAATAGCACCTCCATTTTTTATGGACCAAGGAATTTTGATGAAGCGAACAATACTACCATAACTCTTATTTCGAAAGTCACTTCTCTGATTTCTATTGACCAATTTCACCTTATTAGCATCTGCACTGTTCTATACAAGATAGTCGTCAAAGTTCTTGAAATCAGGCTTCGTCTTCACCTTGACCATTATGTAGACCAATCTCAAAGTTCTTTCATCCCGAGCAGATTAATTACAGATAATGTCTTAATTACGTATGAATTGCTTCATTATATGAAATTGAAGAGAACTGGTTCAAAGGGTGCTTTCACTCTAAAGCTTGATATGACTAAAGCCTACGACATATTTGATTGGAGTTTCCTGCAACAAATGCTTTCTCACCTTGGCTTCAATATTAGATGGATCTCTCATCATGAAGTGTGTTACATCGGTCAAGTATTCTGTTAATTTTAATACATTGAATGGCTCTTATTTCTCTCCCACGCGTGGTCTAAGACAGGGGGATCCCTTGAGTCCCTACTTTTTTCTTTTATGTGAAGAAGGCTTTTCTAGAATTCTTAAATTAGCCAAAGTTGAAGGTTCAGTTCATGGCACAAAAGCTGGTAGACATGGGATTCATATCACCCACTTATTTTTCGCTGATGACAGTATTTCGTTTGGTGAAAGCTATTTAGTGGAGGCCTCAAGACTTAAAGATCTTATTACTTACTACCTATGAGAGCATCCCTGTCCAATTGGTTAATTATTCCAAGTCCCTTATTTACTTTAGCTCCAATGTTACGAGACACACTTATGCGGAAACAGCTCTGTTTTTAGTGTTAGGTGCTCTACAAACCCATAATACTACCTGGATTACCTACTACGATTAGGAGACATAAAAAAAGAAACTTTCGCAAACCTGAAAGACAATGAACAAGAAAACTGATAATTAGAGCAATAGACATCTCTCTATGGGCGAGAAAGAAGTCTTTTTGAAATCTGTTTTGCAAGCCATCTCAATATATGCTATGCAATGTTTTCTTTTCCCCAAATCCCTTTGCCATGTTCTTGAATCTATCATGTGTAAATTTTGGTGGCATAATAGCGGGTTGTGGAAGGGAATTCATTTGGCAAATTGGAGTACCTTTTGTTTATAAAAGAAAGTTGGAGATATGAGTTTTCGAGATCTCGTCAAGTTCAACATCGCTTTATTAGCCAAGCAGGGCTGGCATCTTCTCACAAACCCAAATTGCTTGCTTTCTGGAGTCCTTGAAGCTCGTTACTTTCCTAGAACGAGTTTTCGTGAGGCTAATCTTGGTTCGAACCCCTCTTATTCGTGGAAGAGCGTATGGTGTGCCCGTGGCCTTCTTGATAAGGGCCTTTGTTGGAGAGTCTCTGATGACTCCTCAATCAATAATCTGGATAAACGCTTGGATTGCTGGTTGTGGTAATGACAGGGTTAATTCGAATCTCATCGACCATCGCTACAATCATGTTTCTGATCTTATTGAGAGTTCTACTCACACTTGGAAGGCTGATATAGTTCGAGCAGTGTTTCTTTCTCATTTGGAAAACAAAATCCTTTGTATGCCTCTCCCTTTAACCTCATCGTTTGATCGTCCTTATTGGAGGGGGATCATTCAAACCTTTACTCTGTTTGGAGTGGGTACTGGTGGCTTATCAACACCAATTTTTCACATTCTGAAGATCCTAATATGCTACACGAGGACTGGTCTTCTATTTTTATGGCTCTATCTGATCTATTAATCTTTCTTCTAAAATTAGGATTCACACTTTTGGAGGTATGCTAGAAATCATATCCCTACATATTCTAATCGCATCATTTGGAAAATAGCAATGGATCCTAAATGCATTCTATGTGATCAAGGTAGTGAGTTTGTCTTACATTTAGCTCATAAATGCAATTTTGTTCACCAGGCTCTTCTTTCCCTTGGAAATAATCTTCTTCTGGCCCCTACAGAGCAAAATTCCATCTGTTGGTTAGTAACCATTTTTTAACCTTGCAGTACGTCTTAGAGAAGAGCTCTTATCACCGCTTTTTGGGCTATTTGGACAACTTGTAATAAAGAAGTTCACAAAGGGACTCACCAATCAGTAGAAGACATTGAGAGAGTTGTTTCTTTGTTCTTGCAAGAACGGGATGCTTCTGCCTCTCCTGCCAGTCCAGAAGCATGGCAGCCTCCCTCTCTGATTTGATCAAAATAAACTTCAATGCTAGTTATGATTATTCTAATCGAAAATCTTTCATGGAATCATTTTCATAAATAACGAGTCTTAGGTCGGGTTGGGTCGGGTTTTTGGTCTACCCGACCCGACCCGAGAATAAGGAGTCTTCTACCCGAGACTCGACCCAACCAAAATAAGTTTTCACTCGACCCGATATATAACTTAAAAATCCGACTCGACTCGACCTGAAAAAATAATTTTTTTATTCAATAAAAATAGTGACTTAATTGAAAAAAATAATATATAGATGGATATTATTGTAATTATTCTTAAATATTTAAGGTTAAATTATATATTTTTTCGGATTAAGTATTTTTTACCTTAAACCCGACCCCGACCCGACCCAAACATCATATTAAAAAACCCAACTTAACCCGATCCGAACCCGTTTTTTAAAATTCCAACCCGATCAGATCGGGTCCAATCGAAACCCATCGGTTCGGGTCCTATGTTCATCCCTAATTATGGCCGTTGCTATTTACCCTAACCCATTTGTCTAGAGCCCAGAAATAGTAGAAGCTATTGCGTGTTTCGAGGTCCTTTGTCTCGCTGAGGATATTGGTTTTCGACGATTAATGGTGAAGGCGACGCTTTAATGATTATTCTCAGAATCAATTCCAGAAGTGAAGATCGATAAGATATCTGCCCTATTATTTCAAATATTAAATCTAAAAGTGGGTTGTTTGAGCTTATTACGTTCATGCATGTTTCAAGGAGGATGAATAACACAACGCATGTTCTAGCCGAGGTCTGGAAAACTTTCACCAATCCAATGGTTTGGATTGAGGAGGCGCCACCAGCAGTTGAAGAGGCAGCTCTACAGGAAAAATGGTGGGTTGATCCACCTGACTGATCCAGTCTCGCTTTTCATCGTCGACCGGAGAATTCTTACCCTTCCTTCGGTTCTCTTTTGGCTTCTCACCCTTTCTATTTCAGTTCGCAGTGCCCGGTCTTCCAGAGAGACTCTAGGGTGGGTTTTGTTTAGATGATGTTATTTTAATATTATTTTTTTAGAGTTTTGTTTCGTACAACACGTTTTAGTTTTTTTTGTACATTTTGTTTTTCAATTTCATTAAAATATTAGTTAAATCGTCCAAAAAAATCAATATCATAAATTTGGATAAGAAAGATAGTGATTATGGACCGTTTCAATTAATTTTACTTGTATTTTATTTTCTTATTTTTAATTAAAAGTAATAAAAATCAATATCATAAAATTAGATAAGAAAGATGGTGATAATGGTGTATGATGCATGCTTTTCAGTTATTAAATGTTTTAATTGATTCATGCATATATTGTCTCCGTTAGGGTTTCTACAAATAAATTTATTGAAAAATGTCACATCCTAACAATAATAAATTTAAGGATAAAGTATAGTAATGATTACTGAACTTTTCTAAAGATATCATTTAGGTCTCCCGACTTTTAAAACTTATAATATAGTCCCCAACAATTAGTTCGTTTGCAATACATTCCCCCAACATTTAATTCGTTTGCAATACAATCCCCTAACATTTAGTCCGTTTGCAATATGGTCCCCGATATAATTGGCCATTTGACGCTGTTACACTGCCGTTAGTACGTTTACAATATGACCATTGAACTTTTCAGGCGCTTGCATTTAGGTCCCCCAACTTTTAAAACTTGCAACATAGTCCTTAATTTCATTCTAACCCCCAAATTCCTTTTCGATCTTGAATTTTCTTTTTCGCTTCTCTCTTCTCATTTCCAGCGTAACTTTTCAGTCGGGGATGCATGGGAAATTCTAATCTAACTTTGAATTATGTGGAGGTGTTGACTTGAATAAGGGTTCATTGAGAGAAGACTCGACCAAGAGACTATCGGGACCATCAACGATTCAAGGTGTAATGTTAGATACATGTCATCTCAGGTGAAGCATAGATGTTCGATGAAATGCTTGTGAGAAAAAAAATGAGGTTAGAAATGTAGAGTTGACAAATACTACTAAGATGAACTAAGTATTATTGTTGAAAGTCACCGACAAAGCTGAAATTATTTTGTATAAATGGCATATAATAATTTCTTCGTTTAATCCTTGTGGGTAAAGATTTTCTAACAGATGATCCAATATAATGAAATCCCAAACAACGCTTAATCTCTCATTCTCTTTCGCAACTTGAAAGGCATCATGACAGGGTCAAGTATGTGCTCTAAATATACTACCCTACCACGATGCCTTTCGAGTTGCGTTCAAGCAGAATTGTCTTTTAAAGCTATAATTCAATACAATTCAACTGTAAAATTTCCAAACATGTAAAAAAATCCAATTCGTTCACGATATATCAGTCCCATAATCAACATGAACTTATTAAAAAGAATACAAGCTCACAGGACACTAAAAACCACAGGTCGGATCAATACAATTCCCAGTAAACTAGTACCAGCAGTCTCTCGGATTGAGCCTGGCGATTTCACTATGTCGATACTCACAACCAATTCCCTGATTTAAAAATAACCAAACAAGAAGATAAAAAAATTAGCCTAGGACCCTATTTCACTACTATTTTAATGGACTAAATATCTTTCATAAGGAGTACTAAAAGTTTTTATTAAGAAGAAAGAAAATTAGATGGTTTTGGCTCAAAACTAACACTGAATATATAGATCATTGACATGCAGTTCTAGAAACATAAAAATTTCAACAAAAAACACACAATGCGAGCTGAAAATGGGAAAGTGCGAAAGAGGAAAAGCTTACTTCCGGATAGCCCAAAAGAGAAAATAAATACCTTCTTGCAAGTGATAGAAGAGGCTAAGAAATAAACACAATTGGTGTTGCATTCCAACAATTTTTCCTCCCTTTTTTGTAAATAAAAAGCTGAAAGACAGCACTGCTTGGGTTTATAATTTTACATGGCAGAAAATTGAAGAACAAAAACCAAACGAGAGTGCATATGAGCGAAAGAGATTGAGAGGTGAATGAGTTGTTTGGGATTTCATTAAATTTGATCATATGTTGAAAAATCTTTAACCACAAGGATTAAACGAAGAAATTATTATATGTCATTTTTATAAAATAATTTCATCTTTGTTTGCGACTTTCAACAATGATATTTAGTTCATATTAGTAGTATTTGTTAACTCTGCATTTCTTACCCCATTTTTTTCTCACAAGCATTTCATCAAACATCTATGTTTCACCTGAGATTACCTGTATCTAACATTACACATTGAATCATGATGGTCCCGATAGTCCTTTGGTCGGGTCTTCTCTCAATAGACCCTTATTCAAGTCAACACCTCCACATAATTCAAAGTTAGATTAGAATTTCCCATTCATCCCCAACTGAAAAGTTACGCTGGAAATGAGAAGAGAGAAGCGAAAAAGGAAATTCGAGATCGAAAAAGATTTTGGGGTTAGAATGAAATTGAGGACCGTGTTGTAAGTTTTAAAAGTTGGGGGACCTAAATGCAAGCGCTTGAAAATTTCAGTGACCATATTGCAAACGTACTAACGACATTGTAACGACGTCAAACGACCGGTTATATCGGAGACCATATTGCAAACAGACTAAAAGTTGGGGTGTTGTATTGCAAATAAACTAAATGTTGGGGACTGTATTGTAAGTTTTAATAGTTGGGGACCTAAATGAAATCTTTAGAAAAGTTTAGTGACCATTACTATACTTTACCCTAAATTTAAATAGATTTTAAGGTATTATAATGGTCACTAAACTTTTCTAAAGCTTTCATTTAGGTCCCCAAACTTTTAAAACTTGTAATACAGTCCCCCAACATTTAGTTCGGTTGCAATACAATCCCCCAACATTTAATCCGTTTACAATATAGTCCCCTAACATTTAGTCCGTTTACAATATGATCCCCGACGTAACCGGTCGTTTGACGTCGTTACACTGCCGTTAGTACGTTTACAATATTTTCATTGAACTTTTCAGGCGATGCATTTAGGTCCCCCAACTTTTAAAACTTGCAACATTGTCCTTAATTTCATTCTAAACCCCAAATTCATTTTCGATCTTAAATTTTCTTTTTCACTTCACTCTTCTCATTTCCAACGTAACTTTTCAGCGGGGATGCATGAGAAATTCTAATCTAACTTTGAATTATTTGGAGGTGTTGACTTGAATAAGTGTCCATTGAGAGAAGACCCGACCAAGGGACTATCGGGACCATAAACAATTCAAGGTGTAATGTTAGATATAAGTCATCTCAGGTGAAGCATAGATGTTCGATGAAATGATTGTGAGAAAAAAATGGGGTTAGAAATGCAGAATTGACAAATACTACTAAGATGAACTAGGTATCATTGTTGAAAGCCACCAACAAAGCTAGAATTATTTTGTATAAATTGCATATAATAATTTCTTCATTTAATCCTTGTGGTTATTGATTTTCTAACAGATGATCAAATATAATGAAATCCCAAACAGCGCATTCACCTCTCAGTCTCTTTCGCAACTCGAAAGGCATCATGACAGGGTCAAGTAACTACTCCAAATATACTACCATGTCACGGTGTTTTTCGAGTTACGTGCATGCATAATTGTCTTTTAAAGATATAATTCAATACAGTTCAATTGTAAAATTTCCAAAACATGTAAAAAAATCTAATTCGTTCACGATATATTAGTCTCATAATCAACATGAACTTATTAAAAAGAATACGAGCTCACAGGACACCGAAAACCACAGGTCGGATCAATACAATTCCCAGTAAACTAGTACCAGTAGTCTCTTGGATTGAGCCTGGCGATTTTACTATGTCGATACTCACAACCAATTCCCCGATTTAAAGAAAAATCGAACAAGAAGATACAAAAAATTTAGCCTAGGACCCTATTTCACTTCTATTCCGATGGACTGAATATCTTTCATAAGGAGTACTAAAAGTTTTGATTAAGAAGAAAGAAAGAAAATTAGATGGTTTTGGCTCAAAACTAACACTGAATATCTAGATCATTGACATGCAGTTCCGGAAAAATAAAAATTTCAACAAAAAACACACAATGCGAGCTGAAAATGGGAAAGTGCGAAAGAGGAAAAGCTTACTTCTGGATAGCCCAAAAGAGAAAATAAATACCTTCTTGCAAGTGAGGGGAGAGGCTAAGGAATAAACTCAATTGGTGTTGCATTCCAGCAATGCTTCCTCCATTTTTCTTTGAAAATAAAAAGCTGAAAGACAGAGCACTGCTTGGGTTTACAATTTTACATGGTGGAAAATTGAAGAACAAAAACCAAATGAGAGTGCATGTGAGCGAAAGAGACTGAGAGGTGAATGAGTTGTTTGGGATTTCATTATATTTGATCATCTATTGGAAAATCTTTAACTACAAGGATTAAACGAAGAAATTATTATATTCCATTTATATAAAATAATTTCATCTTTTTTGGTGACTTTCAACAATGATACTTGGTTCATCTTAGTAGTATTTGTTAACTCTGCATTTCTAACCCTATTTTTTTCTCACAAGCATTTCATCGAACATCTATGATTCACCTGAGATGACCTGTATCTAACATTACACATTGAATCGTGATGGTCCCGATAGTCCCTTGGTCGGGTCTTCTCTCAATGGACCCTTATTCAAGTCAACACCTCCACATAATTCAAAGTTAGATTAGAATTTCTCATAAATCCCCAACTGAAAAGTTACGCTGAAAATAAGAAGAGAGAAGCGAAAAAGAAAATTCGAGATCGAAAAGGATTTTGGGGTTTAGAACGAAATTTAGGATTGTGTTGCAAGTTTTAAAAGTTGGGGGACCTAAATGCAAGCGCCTGAAAAGTTCAGTGACCATATTGAAAACATACTAACGGTAGTGTAACGACGTCAAATGGCTGGTTATGTCGGGGACCATATTGCAAATGTACTAAATGTTAGGTGATTGTATTGCAAACGAACTAAATATTGGGGGATTGTATTGCAAGTTTTAAAAGATGTGGGACCTAAATGAAATCTTTAGAAAAGTTCAATGACCATTACTATTCTTTACCCTAGATTTTAACTCTTAAAATTAGATTTAAAAACCCATTAAAATAACAGGTAAAACAAAATAAGCGGTGGGATATTTAAAGAGTTTAAGTTATACAAGAAAATTGAACATACAAGATTAAGATTCCATTATGTCGAGAAAAATATATATTTCAAATTTTATTAACCGAATAAATTATTGATTTTTAATATTTTCAAAAATGTTTATAAAAATATGTTTTCAGCCCCAAAAGTTGTTATTATAAATGGCCTTTCAATTTGGTTATTGAGGATCAATATATGATATTTTTTATTCTAAGATAATTATAAAGGGTAGTATTTGTTTTGGAAAATTTTACGACGCTCAACGAGTACTGTTAATCACCATTAATGATAATTATCATTAGTTTAATTTATACAAATTTAAAAGTTTAAGGATTCATCCTATAATTATAAATTAATTAAACATTTAAAAGTAAATTAGTTAAAATAAAATATTTATTATATTATTTTTCATTATTTTTTAGGTAAATTATAATAGTGATCACCTAACTATTGCCATTTTTTATTTTGAACATCATTTATGAAATTTTGTCAATTAAGTCACTAAACTATTTAAATGCATTCAATCAAGCCACTTGTCGTTAACAATTAACGAAAGTGTTATCGTGACAGTTAATAAAAAATTTATAATTACAAATTTAGCCATTATTACTTACACAATTTATCAAATTGGTTATTATTTTGAAATTATATTTTATCCTCTATATGGAAATATTAACAAATGATACACAGAGAATTATCCTCCAATCATATAACTTCACATTTTTTAATTATAATTTGATGATTTAAAATAAATAATGGAAATAAAAAAAAAAAGAAAATTGGTGAACAACGAAACATGTTTGGCATGATTTTGTAATTGTTGATATCGATATGTATACAATACAACAAGTTTCACGTGGTATTTTTTTCCGAGTAACAATACTTATAACATTTTCTATTATTTTGATGTTTTTATGTAATAATGTTTTATGTCTATGTCTATGTCTATGTCTATGTCTATGTCTATGTCTATGTCTATGTCTATGTCTATGTCTATGTCTATGTCTATGTCTATGTCTATGTCTATGTCTATGTCTATGTCTATGTCTATGTCTATGTCTATGTCTATGTCTATGTCTATGTCTATGTCTATGTCTATGTCTATGTCTATGTCTATGTCTATGTCTATGTCTATGTCTATGTCTATGTCTATGTCTATGTCTATGTCTATGTCTATGTCTATGTCTATGTCTATGTCTATGTCTATGTCTATGTCTATGTCTATGTCTATGTCTATGTCTATGTCTATGTCTATGTCTATGTCTATGTCTATGTCTATGTCTATGTCTATGTCTATGTCTATGTCTATGTGTATCATTTGTTAATATTACAATATAAAAGATTTTGAAGTTATAATTCTCTGTGTATCATTTGTATTATTATTATTCAAAGAAAAGGTTATGTGAAACAATGAAGGGAGAGCCTCCTTTATATAGGTGAGAGAAATCCTTGTAAGATCCTAAGTATGTAATAAAATAATAAAAAAACATGTCCTAATAGCACTAGAATTGGTGGCATGAATGTTGGTCGTTGATGCAGTGCTTGATCCAATGGTTGTGATAAATTTAAGGCTTTTGAATGCATAATGAAACCTCTAGATTGATGGACAATCCGGATGAGTCTTCTAGAAGATGAGGGGGTGGCAATACTTTAGAGAACAAGGAAGGGCCAGCCCTGTAGGGTAGGGTGGAAATGATGAGCGTTCCTAGGGTTTTGTCATTACAAACAATCACTATCTAGGGCTTGATCCTAATAAAATCAAGAAAACAACTTAAAAAACTAAAATCTTCCAAGGAAAGTGATCAATTTTATATTCTAGCAATGGATACTTTATACAAAGGTTTTTGAAATTTAAGGGGGTTTGAAGTTAATTTCAGGGCCATCTTCAAGAATCTTACAAATTGGTCCTGGGTTATCTTCAACTTGGGTTATGGAGGCCCAAGTAGCATCAGGAGGAATGATGAATGAGTTTCCCTCATCAAATTCTTCTGTCTCTATGTGGGTTTGGATTCTTTTGTTGATTAAAGACTGGACTGCAGTCTGAAGCTTGTCTTTTAAGAGTTTGGTTCAGTTTCTTGTAATTGGGTCAGGTGGAATAGTTAACCCATTATCTTTGAAAAAGTGGCGTGTGATGCATGTATCACTTGTAAAGACATTAAACGCAAAAACCAAGCATAGATAGCTTAGTGAGCTAGTAACAAATAATTATAAATACTATAGACGACAATTAACATAATAGCATATTTAACATACTGATTCATATTTAAGACAAGTGAAAAAAAAGGAATTTGTATTACTTTCTCAAAATTGTACAAAAATAAAAATAAAAATAAAATAAAAACAAAAATGTGCGAAAAATTTTGTATTCTTCCTCCAATTACAAACACATGAAAGCTTGAGAAAAATTGACAATGCAAAAATTTTCTAGTAAGGAAAGTACGAAGTTCTTCAATATCAAAAGCTAAAATCATACCTTGTACCAAGGCTTGTTATAATGATTTAACTACTTTTTGATCTAGGTATTCAACGTAACTAAGTTGTGGAGATGTGACATATTTGCAAACTTATGGTAAGATTCTCTTCGTGCTTTGAATTGAGAGCTGTTATCCCTTAAACACCTTTGAACAAAATTGAACGTATCTTTTGTGAGTGTGTTTAATTTGAATCCATCTTCATTAAAATTAATTTGGTATGATTTGTTTGTGTTAAACTGTGAAAATTTAAATCTTGATCTCAGAGATTCATACTTCATTTTGATTTTACTAAAAGGATCTTATATTTTGAGTCTTGATATGCTTGAGGACATACATAATCCACGTGTGGGTATATGATAAGTTGGATTTTTGCATGATTTTTATATATAAATTCTTATATTGTAGCATTCTAATATATCTTAACGTTTTTGTTTTTGGCAAGAATTAGATATTTCGGGTATTTGGATGGCTAAATGATAGTTCGTATATAAAGTAGAATTTTAGGTGAATTTGGATACTTTGAAATTTTTACAAGCCTTTACAAGAATTCAAGAAAGAACAATCCTAGTCAAACTATATTTTATTTTTGTCTAGTTTTTAGATTAGGTTACACTTTGAGTTGTATTTTAATATATAATTATATTTTCTATTGATGTAAATGATTTCTATTATAGACAGGGTCATAAGGGAAAGACACAAATCATACATTATTTTCTTCTTAGCTAAGATCCCTCTTCATAAGTTGTTAAATTCTTCTTTTTCTAGTTAGGATTTTTCAAAGTTATTAATATAAGTTCTTAGTGAGATGTTTTATTCTTTTATCTTTTTCATATATTTTGCGTATCTTTATATTTTCCGCGCCTACTTTGTAAGTATGTATAGATTTATAAGATTTGTCGAGTTATCCATCTTTATATGCAACAATCAATTAATACATTCTTGATACAAAAGCTTAGTAACCTTGAAAATATGGTTGAAAATATGAATTCATATTCTTGATAACTTGACGGATTAGTGCTTTGATAGTTTATGTGCCTCGGATCTTTTAATTTGATAATACTATTATGAAGTTCTAATATTTATGTGTTTTTCTTTAAGGATAAGGAAAGTAATCATTTACGTTTTTCTTGATGTTACTGATAAATTAAGTAAGATCCAATTATACATGTGTTTTTATATGGTAATCTATAATCAAGCTATTTGAGATTACTATATATTCATCTTTTATGAAGATCAATGATCTAAGTCTTAAATTAATATATTAAGATCTATCATGATTAAAATTCAACTTCATATTAATTTTTTTTATTTTAAATTCCTTTCTTTACTCTTCTAATTATATTCAAACACAGCCCTTTATGTATTTATTTATAGAATTGATCTTTCATCGAATCCTGATTATTGTTATTATAAATTATTTTAAGCAAATTATATTTTTGACGAATCTGACAATCATATCAGAAGCATTATTATAACATTTCCTTTTTGAGAAACTTCTAATTTATTAATACTAACAATTTTCATTTTTTCCAACAATTTTGCATTAAATGTTATTTAATTGAAAATATCAAAATGAATTGACAGATATTTATAGTACCAATCTTAATTGATCAGTATATTATATTTCTCCTGTTTCACTTAAATTTTTTTTATTGATCTATTTTGTCAATTTTTTTAGTTTTGATTAATTATTATTTAAATTATTATTGATAAAAATATGAAAAAATATATTTTTGAAATATTTAATTAAGTAGTTTTGAAATATATATTTAATAAAATTTAATTTTTAAAATATTTAAAGTAATTATGGTCAAAGTTTTAAAATATTGACTTTTAAAAGTTCAATATGAAACATTTTTAGTGGGACCAAGATAGTAATACTTAAATTTTTTGATATAAAATTTTTATTTATGTGTATTTTATAAGAGTTTTATTCATTTACATTTAATTTAATTACTATTAAAACGAATTTTTAATATACATGATATTAGAAATATATTTTTCAAAATTTAAATTACATTATATTATTATTTCATAACCTTTGAAGAAATCTTAATCTACATATCTTGAACTAATTAATTTACGAGAAAGGATTTTGAATTTTAGTTTTCAAGATTTTACTTTTATTTTTAAAGTATTGTTTTTCTAAAATTATTTGTTAAATATCAAAATAGTAATATACGAAATAAATAGTATGGTACTATTAAAATATTCTCCTAAGATATATTATTTTCAAACATATAGTTTATATGTTAGATTACTAATGTATTAGTATTTTAGACGATTAAAACGCTTTCTCATGTTATATTATTTTAAGGGTACACTACAGGTTTAGTATATCAACTGTCATTTTTGTTTCATTTTGATCGTCTGATGGTTTCTTATTTTAAATTCATATGTAACGTAACATTATATTTTTGTTTAATTTTGATCATTCACCGTTAAAAAATTAATAAAACTGTTGATGTGACTTTTTATTTTTTCAATGATGATATGAAATTGCCTTATGGTGGAACGTCACCGTTAATTTCTCAATGGCGGGTTACCAAAATGAAACTAAAACTAAATTGTATGTATAATTTTGAAAAAAAAAGTAGTGTGGTGACCAAAACGAAACAAAAGTGATAGTAGTGATACTAAATGTGTAGTTTGCCCTATTTTCAAATATATATAATTGAAAAAAGAGAGGAAAAAAAAGCAGTAACCACTTGTGCTTTTTACCTTGAATCCACGAGGAGGCATTCTAAACCAAGTAAAGACGATCCAAAAGAGCATCATCATCTCTCTTTTATTTTCAATGGCGTGGCTCTATTTGGTAACCATAATTGCTATCTCAAGTGTTTCGAAAGGTGACACGGAGGAGCATCACTCAGTTCTGAACCTGAGTTCGCTCACACTACGGAGCCTGAGTTCTTGGATTGGTTAAAGGGGGTTAGAAGGAAAATCCACTAGTACCCAGAGTAGGCTTTCCAAGAACATGAGACTGGTCGACTCATTATATCCGAGTTGGAGTAGCTTGGGATTGTCGACACCGTTTTTCGCCTGGGCAGAGAAAAGACTAATACCAACTCGGGGGTTTTCTCTTTGAAAAGATTTTTCGAAATGTGAGGAGTAGCCACCGATCATTTAAGGTGTGATTGGGAAACCATAATAACCGGGTGATTTTAATAAAATATTTTTTTTATCAAAATACCAAGTTTTAAGGTCTACGAAAATCTAGAAATTGATGGAGTCAGTTACGTGTGGGGAAGGATTATCACCCCCACAAGCGCCCAAAAATTGGTACCTAGTTGATTACCCTATATTTAAAATCGGAAAATTTGAGTTCGATCTTTATTTAATTTAAAAATCATTACGGATGCAAAAAGTTAAAAAGTGTATTCGTTTAGTAAGGCCGATAGCATTCGCCCCCTAGCATAAATGTGGAAGATCAACTATTGTGCCTAATAACCGGACATTGCCTTAATTTTAAAAATCATGATGCGGTTTTGAAAAGAACGTCGACTTATTTAGGGAATCACCGGTAGTCACCCGTTGAGTATGATTGCGGGAGATATACTATTAATTTCCTAATAAGGGGACATTTCCTTAGGGTTAGAAATAAAATGCGATCAAACAAATTTTATTTATCCTAATTAAACTAAAAGTAAATTAAGGCTATTTCGAACTTAAAGTGTCAAATTATGAAAGTTAAAGGACCTAAAGGCTCAAACCTAGATGTGTAGGTTCTAATATTAACCCTATTTTATTTTTAGACCAATTATTGAATTGAATAATCGAGGTGGTCCCTTGAGCATTTATGCAAGGGCCTACTCGGATTATTCCCTAAATTAGGGGGGCTATATTGAAATCTATCTAAAAATGGAGGCTCTATTTAACCTTTTATGTCAAAATTAAAACAATAAACAATGTTCGGGGACTAAAGAGGTCAAAGAACTAAAATACCGGGCTCCAAAAGATTTGGAAGTCTAATGACCTAAATTGATAATTTCTAAAGTTGAGGACTAAATAATAAAACATAATTATAATCTAAATTATTAAACCTAAAGTATTTTTTTAGAAAATATTAATTATTAATAAATTTTAAGAATCGAGCAATAGATTCGAGTAATCGTGTATCTTATGCGAAAATTCGACTCAAATTGCTCCCTAATTAAACTAGAGTGTCACCCTAATTTATAGATCCGATTTGAATGTTAATCTAATTTAAAATTAAATCTAAAAGATTTAAACTATGAAACAAAATAAATAATAATAAACTTAATTAAAATGATTAAAACAACAAATAATAAAAAAGGTAAACAAAACAAAACAAAATAAACATAAATATAAAAAATAAAATACACATGCATAAAGACCAAATTGCATAAATTTGAAATTACTAAACTAAAAGAGAATAAATTAAACATGCAGTGGGGGGTAAATTAAAATAAATCAAAATTTGAAGGCTAAATCGAAATAAAATAAAAAAGGATTAGGGGCAAAAATACAATAACACACTTAAACTACAGGGACCTAAATGAAATTATGCCATTTATTTAAGCCTAAAAATAAGTAGATAAAATAAAAAGGAAAAATTATAAAATAAATCCGTGAATATTTAAAAAAAATTCAAAGGTCACTACACATAACCAAAGTGTAAAAACACTGTTAAATAACAGAGATTAAAAAATAATTTTACCAAAAAATATATATCATGCATAAAAAGTGGATAAATCACAAAATCAGTCCCTTTAGTGACCAAAATGCAAAAACACGCTAAAGTTAAGGGGATTAAAACAATGAATTTACCAAAAACACATAAAACATACACGAAAAATGGAAAAATAGCAGTTTTGGTCCCTTTAGGGATCAAATTGCAAAAACACGGCAAACCTGTCCCAAAACATTTTCTATAAATACCAAATTTTTTTTTCTTTTGAGCCAAAAACAGGAAAAAAAAAATGGGAGAGTTCTCTCAACTCTCCCTCATTGGCCCATTATCGGCCGCCGCACATGGATGCCGTAAATCCCCAAACTCCCTGAAAATAACCCCAAAACCTAGATCTATCCCCTAGACGCCTAATCTAGCCTCTGACGATCCTAAACACCCCTAAACGCTCCAAAGAGCTTAGACTTTCTAACGCTCCAAAGAGCTTAGACTTTCTCACGCTCTGACGACCTTCGACAAAGACGAAATGCCCCCGACAACTCAGGCAACTATGAAACTAACCATCTATCTCAGTTTTTAATACATGCAAAGCTAAAAAAAAAATTTGTTTCGAAACTAAAAACGAATGGGATAATACCTTCCACTGTAACAATCTTTTGTGGTTTTTTTATTTGCTTGCTTAGTTCTATTCATTTCGAAAAAACAGAAGGAGAGAGACTTTACATGAAAGTTTCGGGTTTATATATTCGAAATCCTTACAAAATATGAAATTAAAAATTACAACAGAAACCTAATCTATTTGCTGGGTCATTGTTGTGATGATTTTGCTCCTTAAATGCTCTGGATTTTTGGGGTTTATGTTGGATTTGTTATGACTTTTCCTTTTATTATGTTGCTGAGGTGATGATGGTGGAACAATGAAGGTGGTAGGCCTCTTGGACGACGGGCGGCGACATCGGCAAATAGAGTCTCCACTCTGGCGGCGACGGTAGTTGATGAATTCATTGAAAATTATAATCAAGAAACCCCTGAAAATCAGGCTTAGTTTCTTTAAAAATTCTTTTGAAAATATCATGTTATTTGGGTAACGTTCCCCCACATCAAAGTAATGATTCTTCTTGGATTGGGTTCCTTAATTCTTGAGGTTCTGCCATTCAGAATATAATTCCCTTCATTCAAGGCTTTAGTTCTGTATTTTCCTTCTCTTCTTTTCTTGAAAAATCTGTAAAGATATGATTTGATGAATGAAATGCAATATGTATCTATATGTACTGCATGACTTTCTTATATGCAGAAATGTTTATCAGTAACCATCTTTTGACTTCCAAATAGAGATCTTGGTCTTCCTTCACTTGATCACTCTTGTATGGAGTCTGCCCCCAACATCAGCATGGTCAAACTAATCCTCTGGAATAATCACGTCTATCTTATCTTCTATTTTTTGTCTTGCTTCTTCAACATGATTATAGAAAAAGTGCTTTCTCCCTTAAATTCTTGTCGCGATCAGGTAGATGACTGGGCACCTTACATGTATTTGACTCAATTTTTTTCAATCAGAATTATTTCTCAATAGTCATTCACTAATTGAAGTATGAGTGGTTTAATTCAAGGTGAGTTTTTTTTTGTTTTCATCTTTCGACCTTGGCACTCCAAGCAACGGGGGTCATTCACCATGTCTGTTTGGTTTGAATCTTGTGATATTAACGACATATGGTTTACGTAATGCCCCAATGTGGGTATTCATGGCTCTCTTTGTGCCAAAACCTTGATTTCGAATGGTTCAATTCTGGTGTCACTAATCAACAATGTTATCGAATAGCTTAAGGACTTCTCTTCATGATGCCACAACTAGATGGACACTTAAGAAGTGACCATATATGTCTTTTATTTTTCCATGAGCTGGGATATATGTCATCTTCAACTAAGGCGATCATCTTCTTCTGACAACGTCACAATGAAGTGTTAGAAATTCTATCATCCAGTCATTCTAATCTCTCAGATTATTAGCTTTTAAGAAATGCTTTATTATTCTGGCATCATTTGTTCTTTTTCTCTGATAGAGGCAGTATGACCCTCACGAACCTCAAAGACCTTTTTCACTCGAGATTGTCATGTTTGAAAATGTTTTTGGCTTAGGTTGACTTGGGAAGGTTATGTGTTTCAGGTTAATTTGGGGAGATAATGTGTTTCTGGTTGGCTTCTTGCATTCTTGATTCTGGTGTTCATTGATTTGATGAAGTAGCTGCCATGCTTCTCTTCTAGAAATGTTCATTGGTTCTGAATGCTCTTGAGCGTCTTTGGACTGTGCAATGCTTTATATCAAGAGATGTATAAGATCGACCTTTTATACACTGGTTGACAATCTTTGTGTTTGAGCTGCCTTTTCAGGTTTTCAACTTGAATTTTCCTTTGGTTTCAAGACGTTATCCAGAATTTTACGTCTTGAACCCTTATTTTATTATTTTTCCCTATCATGCATTAAGATTTTAGAAAACTATTTGCAAATAAAATTAACCCTGAGGGGCAGAATGAAATATGAAGATAGTCTCTCCACTTAAAAATCCATGCATGATTAGATGAGACTTTTCAGGCACGTAATGTAGGCAGGGGCTCACGGTTATGAAAGAAAGGGATAAATAGGACCAAACAAGTGTTTAAGGGTTATTGGACCAAGGATCAATTCGTTCTTCTGTTTTCAATCTTGTCTTGCTTGAATTGAATCTACTCGTGTGTCTTTTATTCTCTTTTTATTTTCCTTTGGTGTTTCATGATCTTCGGGTGAATTGATTTGAGTCACTCATATTGAATTATTTGATTGGTTTTCTTTCTTTCTTTTATTTTTTCTTATTTGTTCTTATTTTTTCTATTTTTTCTATTTTTTTCTCTATTTTTTCTATATCTTTTATTCTTTCTTTATGTGTCGTCAACACAATTTGTTCTTTGAATTCTTTGTATTTGGTATACCTCACGGTATCTTGTTATTTCTCACTTTATTTTATCATGACTTGCTTCTGTAGCGAAATCTGGATTGATGATCTTCACTCATACGAGTAGATGTCCTTCACCTTTGCCTCCTAGTGTGGAGAGTTATCCTTGGTTAGGGTTGAATCAGAAGGAAAAAAAATTACAGGCTCAAAAGGGGACAACAAGGGATATATATATTTGAAAGGATAAATGAAACAAAGCCGTTCATCATCTCATATATGGAAGTCTTTGTAAAAGAGGTATCCCTATGGGGACGATTATTCAAGATTAATCCTATTTACATGGAAATAATGTAATTAATGCATGATAGAATAATTTCAATGATTTCCTTTATTTTCTTCTTCTTCTATTTGCTCATAGTATGCCCCAATTATTCAAATTCTCAAAAGCTTGATCTGAAACACTTGATCTGAAACACTCCATCTTGTCTTTTTTGCAAGAAAGATCCTCGTCATTCCCCTAGGATTTATTGAGGTTGGGAAATGAATGTTGGTTCCGTGTCTAGGAAGGGAAATATGTGACTTTAAAGACGTAATTATGAAAAAGGAAATATTATGGAAAGGTTAATTATATTTGGGAAGGTAAAAATACCGTTTTTGGTGCCTCGGGGGGATAAGGGCATGACTTTATTGTTCCGAAGGGAGGTGATGTCAAAGTTCGGTCTTTTGGTAATGAGCATGTGTTATTTCGGGTAAGGAACCCAGTAATGATTCTTTCGGCTTTGAATAGGGTATGGAAAGTCTAATCTTGCCACTTGTCAAAGATCCATAATTAATGAAGTAGTAAAAAAACCTTTAATTCATTTGATATTCAAAGAATTGCAAGATTAAAACTTGATTTATTGCTAATGACCTTGGAAAATGACATAAGTTCATTTTAAAATCATTACAAAAAGCTGAGAAAATGGACAAAAACAAGTTCAAATAAGATGTTGTAAATGACATAAAGTTTTCATGATGGGTGAAATGATTTCTGCATAATTATGATGCCCTGTTACTCATGTGATGTAGTGGCGTTTGGCTCGATTGGATGTTACATATTGCGCTCTGATGCCCCATTCGAGTTCGTCGTCCATTGTTCAGCCAACTCTTGAGTTAATGTTTCATTACTGGCGAGCATCTATATTTCTTTCATCAATGGACTGCAACTCCCTGTAGAATTCACAGGTGCCCCCATGTGGAAATCACAAACGTTGTCTTTGTCATAACTATAACCAGAAGGGTTTGGCCTTACTTTCATCGGTCTCGGAGTGACATGTTGAACTTTAACATGATACAAGAATAATTTTGATATGGGTGTTTGGAACACCTCCAAAGCTTTTCTAACTTGAGGAAACTTATTTGGTAGATATGAGTGACTAGTTGGCCTCCCTCTCTGAACATGACATCCATTTACCTCAATATCTTTTGGTTTTTGAATGCCTGGTCTCTCGGAGGCAAACTTTAAATTCCCCTTGGCGATTACATATTCTACTTGCTCCCCACTTGACGTAAGATCTTCAAAATCATTTGTTGAATCTGCAAGCAGTAATTCAAAAAAAGGGTCCGTGAGGGTGCTATGAAACATGCGCGACATTTCCTTTTTTAGCATCAGAGGTTGAACTTGAGTTGCCATGCTTCTCCATCTCAAAGCATATTCTTTAAAGCTTTCAATAGCTTTCATCTTCAATTTCTAGAGATCTTGACAATTTGGAGCCAAGTCTTTGACATAATTATATTGTTCTAGGAAGGCATTGGCCAATCGATCCATGACTTAATTTGCTCTCTTCTAAAGCGGTTATACCACACCATAGCTGGTCCAGTAAGATTATTATGGAAGTAATGAATCAGTAAACCATCGTCATTCAAGTACCCCTCCATCTTTCTGCAAAACATCTTCAAATGGATTAAATGGCAATTGGTACCATTATACTTTTCAAATTCAAGTACCTTAAACTCGTGGGGAATGACCAAAGTGGGGACTAAGCTTACCTCTCTTGCGTCTAAGTTTTCACGGGATGCCTCACTAGTTTTTATTGCCTCAATTGACCCTTCTAACTATTTAATTTTTTTCTTTGAAATGCTCGGTGACCGCGAGATCTTTCCCCTTATCCAAATAGGATGCCCCAGGGTGTTTAACCAACCTTGATGTGCTAATTTGTTGACGTCTTTCAGTAGACTCCTTCTCTCGGTTGACGACCATTGTATCCAAAATCCCAGTCATCTGACCCAATACTTCTTCTTGAGAGATTAAGGTCTGACTTCTCATCCTCTGTTGCAGCGTGGCCATCTGACCTCGTATTTGATCCCGCAACTCTCCTTGGGACTGCTCTATTGCTTCTAACCTCTTATCCATCAAGAGTGGAGGAGAAATGTGAATGGGTGTTATTGGTATTACTGTCATGTATTTCAAAAATTAATCTGATGAATTTTTATTAGAAATATATATAAATTAAATTAAAATAAATGCAATGCATGCAAAAAGAGGTGTCAATCCAGAGTAATCATCTTAAATGATTTTAATGATCACAAAAGGTTTCAATACATCGAATAACCAAACTACATATAATGAATAGATTTAGCTCATAGTTTTTCTATCTCATTTAGGAGCTAGGTTATCTTCCAGGAATGGTCTGGTGAGGAGCCATCAATCTGCTTCAAATCCCTTACAAAGGTAGCTAAGTCGACCAACTTGCGAGCCATGTTGCTTGCTTGAGTAATCGTCTCATTCATTGCATCATCTTTATTCTTCAGTTTACATTTCAACTTTTAAAGCTGTAGGTGATATTGACCATTTTTTTTTCTTAAAAGACTCAGCACGATCATAAAGTTCTCGTACAAGGTTCCTACAGTCAACTATTAGCTCTGTCAATGTTTTATTGTCAGCTTTACTGGCTTCTAGCTTTGCTTATGAGTCGATGAAGGCTGTTCTCCACAATTCGTTCTTCTCTTGCCAAAGTGTTAAATCTTGTAAGGATGCTCTACGTATGTCTTCTAAGATCTGCAGATCTCGAGAGCATTTCTTAGCTTGTCCTTTGTGCATTTTTTGTAATTCTTTTTCATTGTTCGATATCACTCTTAAATTTAGAGGCCTTCTTTTCCCATTCCTCTGGGGTATTATCTAAATGCATACTTTAGAAGGCTTGACTGATTCTTTGAAAACCATCTTTCATGGCTTCCAATTCTTTGTTCAGAATGTCCTTTTCGCTCTGCAACTAACGTATTAGAGCTTTGTATTTTAGTAAATGCTCTTTGTTTTGGATATTCTCACCGATGCTTTAGTGCTTGGAATCCCTTGGCTTCACCTTGACCAGATGTTCGATTATTGAACTAGGCTGACCCTCTTTCTCGAATTCCAATATTACATGCTCTATCAGGCAATAAACTCGATGGTTGAAGGAAACACAAGTATCAATATAATGTCCTTGAGCTCCTGCGTGATATTCACAGTTGGCGCTGGCATCGTACCACTTCGGATACAGAGGTTGCAGAGGCTTCACATACTGCGGGGTCACTTCTCGTGCTTCTAGCAACTTACTGTACAAATCTCCATATGGGATAGGAGCAAGATCAAAGTCAAGTTCACTCCCTCCTAACTCTCGGTGATTCATGAGGCGCGTCTCCCGTTTGAAGTGATTATGTGGCTTCTCTTCCTCCATATTTCCTTGAAATTTTACAGTTGTCACTATTTCCTTTGTACTTCCTAACAACTTGCTGATGTGGAAAATGATTGCGCGAGGATCCTTAAGTTTGCTTGGGTCACCTTGTTCATAAGTAGCCTCTTGTGTTACAGCTTTATTTTTGTTTAGTTCTTTCTCCCTTTGCATAGAAGCCTCTTTTCCTTTGGCCAGTACAATTATTCTATCCATAATCTTGGACATTTCCTCTTTCATTTGCTGTAGTTCTCGTTTTTCTTCATCAGACATGCGATCTTTGGACATACAACTCCCTGCTGTTCTCGAGACTTTTTTCAAATGCCATTTCTTAGCTGTATCGCAGTATACCTGATTATGAAACCCCTTGTCCATGGTGAAAACCTTTTAATTAGTGAATACTCAGAATTGACACCCTTTTGTGTATGCCATGACCATATGATGCAAAAAAAAGAAAGGCCAAAAAAAGAAAACAAGTTAGGACGTATAAAAACAGGTAAGGTGTAAAGGTAAGTGCAAAGGTAAAAATGCAAATGCGGATGCAAATGCAATGAAAGGACTGATCCCAAAATAATTGTTCCTAGAACAATTCTTGAAAAACTAGCAATGTCTCGGTATAATGGAGTAAAACAAATCTAGTTCATCTTTCAACTTTTGCGAGCATCTAGGTATCACACAGTACTTCGTCAGATGTAGGCATATTGAAAGTCTTCTACTTCATCTCCTACTCTCAGAAGTTTCTGTCGAGCTAGATCGTGACGTTAAATCATCGGTTTTGATGTTGTATCTTCTTGAGTTTGACTTGTTACTTTAGCTGACCAACGTCTAATCTTGTCTCTTTAGTAGGTAGACTTTCTCTTGATGTTACTCGATATACGTAGCGCATCTTCAAAATTTTACCTAACCTAACGAAAGGCAGTGATGTGGCATTGTTTTCCAAGAACCTTCTAAATGATAAGTTTTTTAGGGATCAATACCTTTCAATGATATGTCATGTTTATGCAAAAATGTAACGAGACTAGAAAAAGGAAATCAATGTTAGTAGAAACAAAAAGAATCAAGTAAATTGAAATGATTAATCAAAGAAGTATAATCTTAGCAAAAATAAATAAATTTGACTCAAAGTTGAGACTAAAAAAATAAAGCAGACAAAGAAAATTGAAAGTCCTAACCGCATGCGTTATAGTTCTCCTAGGCTATCCATGTGGCTCTAGCGGGTAGGTCTACTAAATTCTCTATATGTGGTAGGTTTCTAGCAAAGGTTCCCGAGCAATTTTTACAACCTGCTAAGGTTGACCCCCATTTTTGCCCATTATAGTCTTACGAATCGGGTTCAGCTAAGGGGATCACACCACTAAAAGCTTACCTCTGATATGATATCCGGATAGGCAACTTAGGATGCTTTCAAGAGGTACTTTATCAAACCCACACAAGGAAACCCAATACTCCTCATGAGGTGTGATGTTTTCCCTACTTAGGTAAACCGGGTTAGAGCTCGAATTTAGAGCTATGATATACCGCAATCTTAAATAATTTAACGGAAGTGTAAGCATTAACCAGAGAGAAAATCTTTTTTTTAAATAACATAATGTATTGTAAATTAAACAAGATCGAACTCGTAATTTCTAGAATCATAAATATAGGGTAACCAACTCGTGGCTCGACTCTTAATTTGTTTTAAATAACAAAAGATCCCCAGCGGAGTCACCAAGTTGACAACACCATTTTTTTCCTGGGCGGGGAAAATACTGATACCGACTCAGGGGGTTTTCCTTTGAAAAGATTTTTAAAATGTGAGGAGTCACTACCAATCATTTTAGGTGCGATTGAGACACCATAAAAACTGGGTGATTTTAATAAAACATTTTATTTTTATCAAAATACCGAGTTTTAAGGTCTGCGGAAATCAAGAAATCGGGTTCAGGAGTCAGTTACGCATAGGAAGGATTAGCACCCCCACAAGCTCCCAAAAATTGGTACCTAGTTGATTACCTATATTTAAAATCAGAAAATTTGAGTTCCATCTTTATTTAATTTAAAAATCATTACGGATGCAAAAAGTTGAAAAGGGTATTTGTTTATTAAGGCCGATATCATTCACCCCTAGAATAAACACGGGAGATCAACTATTGTGCCTAATAACCGGATATTGCCTTAATTTTAAAAATCATGATACATTTTTGAAAAGGATGTCGAATTATTTAGGGAATAACCGATAGTCACCCCCTCAGCTTGATTGCGGGAGATATACTATTAATTCCCTAATAAGGGGACATTACCTTAAGGTTAGAAAAATAATGCGATCAAACAAATTTTATTTATCCTAATTAAAGTAAAAGTAAATTAAGGCTGTTTCGAACTTAAAGTGTTAAATTATGAAAGTTAAAGGACCTAAAGACTCAAACCTAGATGTGTAGGTTAAAATATTAACCTTATTTATTTAGACTAATTATTGAATTAAATAATTGAGGTGGTCCCTTGAGCATTTACACGAGGGCCTACTCATATTTTCCCTAAATTAGGGGGATACATTGAAATCTATCTAAAAATGGAGGCTCTATTTAATCTATTATATCAAAATTAAAACATTAATCAAAGTTCGAGGACTAAAAAGGTCAAAGAACTAAAATACCAGGCTCCAAAAGAATTGAAAGTCCAAGGACCTAAATTGATAATTTCTAAAATTTATGACTAAATAATAAAACCTAATTATAATCTAAATTATTTAACCTAAAGTATTTTTTAGAAATATTAACTGTTGATAAATTTTAAGAATCGAGAAATTGATTCGAGAAATCAGGTATCTTATGCAAAAACACAATACGTAGGAGTTATGTCACCTTTAGACGACCAGAACTCTTCAGCACGTATGAGTCGTGTCATCCCCCAACCACCAAACATATCAAGTTTCCAAAACCAAGAAAGATAACTGGAAAAAATGGTTGTATTTTTCGTCTTTGCCTTATTCTTGTTAACAGAAGAATGTGAAAATAGGGGCAGCTGTAGACACCTGTTTTTGTCCGGATCTACAAAAAATATTATTATATTATTATTATTAATGTTATTTTGTTTACATTTTTGTGTAGGCCAAATGTAGCCCAATTATAACACCAGCAACCCAGGATGCCAACCCAACATCCAGCAGCCCAATCCAGTAACCCAAATGGAACCCGACCCAGATTTCAACATCAACCCAGCGTCCATAACCAGACCCAAGGCTTGAATCCGACCCGATCCAGGCCCAGTACCCAGACCCTCTAGGGTTTCTCGTTCTCTACCCCAGCACTGTACCATTAGGACCATTTGATCTGGACCCATCTAACGGTCCAGAGCAATAACTATTTAGGGTATAAAACCCTAAGCCTAGTTGCTGCCGCCACCACCGAACCTCTGGCGCTACCGTTTCAGCTCGATGTCACCAATCAATCAAGGAAAGAAAAAAAAACTCAGAAAAACCAAATAAAAATTGAAAAGAAATATGTGATATCTAAGGCAAATCCCCAGGAAATCTAAATCTATCATTAGTCAGACACAGAGGCAAAGGCAACATAAAAGAAAGTTGTGGAGAGAGATATCGAGTAAACTAAGGGGGAACCATTCGGGAACAAGTTTCAGAGATAGAGAGAGAAATATAGAGGGGTTTGGAGGGAGAAAAATAGAAAGGGAAATCTCAGAGGAATCATTCGGTGAAAAGGAAGAAAAAATCAAACACATAGAGATTGGAAGGTTTCAAAGAAAGAAAATAAAGAGAAAGAGAAAGAGAAGAGAAGCCTTACCAAATACCACATTTTTCGGAGGCTAAAAGAGGTCACCGAATCTTCATTTTCCCGAAAGGTATAAATTTAGATTTAGGATTCTAGGAGAGCTCTTACGGAAAAGTGAGCTAGGAATCGGGTTGGAGGTGAAGAGAAGAAGGTTTTGAGGGTTTAGGTTTACTCTGGTCGTAGTGCGCCGCCGCGCGCGACCGTGGTTGACGTCGGTGGCGTCTATCTTTCTCTCCCTGACGAGGGGAGTTGAGAGAGTTTTATAACTCTCTCTCTCTCTTTCTATTTTTGAAGCAAATGAGGAATGAGGAAGGAAGTAGGTAAACAAGCCCATTTTTGGGCTTAAATACTAGATCAAAACGACGTAGTTTTGGCTCTCCTATCTCTGTGTTTTCAAAGTTTTGGGGTTAATTGTTAGGATGATCCTTGTAGCTTTATAATATACCATTCGTGTTTTTAATGTAAAGGGGTAATTTCAGCTTTAATCCATGTGGCTTTGTAAACTAACCCAGCGTGTTTTAATATTTAGGGTAAATACCCATTTAGGTCCCTGTATCTTTACACACTTATACATTGGTCTTTGAATGAAATATTACTTTATTTTGTTTCGAGCCTTTAATTTTCAATATTCATATTTAAGTCATCAGATTGTACATCATGATATGTTTGTTTATTTTTTTAATTTGTTCATGTGATTTATGCTTGTTTCATTTTAGTCACTGATTTTGTATGTTATGTATTTTTGTTAATATTTGAATTTAGCCATGAAATTTGTAAATATCTTATTTTAGTCACTTTTTGGTATTTGGCTTAATTATTGTTTAGTCCTTTATGTTTTTATTTATTTCATTTTAGTCATAAGTATTATTTATGGGTTATTTTCATTTTTAGTACCTGTACAGTTTAATGTTTGTGATTTTGTCTCTGGTTTATTTGAAATTACTGTTTAGCCCTTTAACTTTCTATTTTTAGTATTTTAGTCCTTTAACTTTCTTTTTTTACTATTTTAATCCTTTAAGTTTATATTTTTATTGTTTTCGTCCTATAATTTTTTTTTTGCTATTTAGTCTTTTATTTTACTAAGCATGTCTATGTTTTATTTGTATTTTAGCCTGTCATGTTTGTAAATTTGCATTTTAGTACAAATTTTTAACTTTGTTTTTATTGATCGTTATAATTTCATGCATGTTTGTATATAAATTATGTGGTTGTTGAAAGCATTCTTTGTATGAAATTTTATTTTCACAGTGTTTTTATAATTCATCATTGTTTAATATACGAAAATGAAAAAGTTTCAATGTGAGGGAAATATACGAAGATATGTCCCAACTAAAGGGAAGGTATCTTTTCGAGGATTTTTCGCATAAATGTTTGTTCTAGATTCAATAATTTTCTTTGTTCTAAGTTTATTTATTGCGAGTATTTTTCACCATTTTTCAATTTTATTTTATTTTATGTTATTTTTTCTTTACGAAATTTGTGAAATAATGTCTTTTGTAAGGGGAATCTATGGGAAAGTCTCCTAACTGTAAAGGAAGTGCTTTCCAGAAGATTGATCACACAAAAGGGCATTAATTATCCGAAAATTAACACTTTGTAAATAAATTCGAATGAATAACAAGATTGTAATTTAAATATATTTTTGAGTTTGTAATTCCCAATATTTAAACAACATATAATCATTTAGGTTCTAAAGTTTGGGCGTTTTGGGGTGCTTATCCTTCCCCACACGTAATTGACTCCCAAACTCTTAAAAAAGAATCTTTGGTAAAACGCAAACCATTTTGTGACGTTTAAGGTTTCCAACCTACCTAACTTAATGGTTGGTGGCGAATCCAAAACCAATTTTTTTTTTCAAATCATATTTCATTTATGACAGCTTCGTAACTCCGATGGGATTTAGAGAGTCAGGCCATAAATGATTATACGTTGTTTTTTTTCTTGGGAATTATAAAACTTAAATTGTATTTAATTTATGATCCTTTTGTTTATTTTGGGTTTCAACATATCATGCATTATTCTATTTTTAAACTAATTGATTTTTTGATTTTAGCGGTCTTCAGATTTGAACAGATTTTTGGAACTTGTGAAAGTCTTGTCTTTTGTCGTGTTTTCAAAGGTTTGTGAGTTTCTCCTCACACACAACACATGCATTTACATACCATAATCTCACTTACGAGATTTGTCCATTTTAAGTTGAGGTGAAAGCTTAGCGTACGTGAGATAAATTGTTTCTTCGCACGGGTTTTAGCAAGTAAACTTTGGGGTTAATATACCTTATGTCTACGTGAGATAAATTGTTTCTCTGCATGGACATAAAGGAATGTAACCTCTTGAATTGAACTCGATCCGCTTGTGCCTGTAATGGGTCAGGGTTGAGGGTTTGGCACCCTAAGAAGGCACCAACATGGACAATTCGAGTACCATTTTTCTTAGAACCCAACACAGCATATACTGAGCGCTAGTAACCCACCCCGATAAAATTCATGTCAAACCTTTGTCCATCAGTAAGTACCCAAAATAAGTGTATACAAAAGAGAAACGACTCTAAACCTATTCTCTTTACCTGCATTATTTTATTTTCTTGATATTTGCTTGATATTTGAATTCTTTTATACTAACATATCTTATATGTTTTATTTTTTTATTATTGTTTGGCATTGTATGATCATCATAAATAAAAGAAAGGTGTTGATTAACCAAGTAATCATCATAGTAGAAGAGCGACCATTAAAATGGAAAAGAGTTTTCATAACAAGGAAGAATGCAACCCGATAGTCTGAGCTTGGTAGTTTGCCTGGGGATTATGTATCACAAACAACATTCGTAGATGGATCTCTCTTGTAAAGATGAAAACTCTTTTGGATGAATGTAACTCTTTATAAAAATGGTTACTTTTGGAAATTGATACCTTTAGCTTTTTCATTTTGCACTGCATTTATTTAAACATTTTCACATTTTTTACATTCGTATTTGCATATTCGCATTCTGCATGGCATTCATTGAAGCATTTTTTATATGCATTTATCATGGAATCATGGGTTTGTCTAGTGGAGAACTCTTAGGAAGTACTTCTAATTGTGCAACTTTGTTCACACAGTACTGAGAATGGAAGCAAAATGTGAGAAGCTGAATAAAGAGCTAAAAGAGAGTTTGCAAAAGATACAAAAAGAGTGGGAAGCTAAAATGGAGCAGATGCAAAAAATCACCATGATCGTATCTTGCAAAACCAAAACGACCTGGATGATCAACTTGTGGCCAAATGAGTGGGCTTAACCAAGAAAGAGGTAAAGAGGAGATTCCATCGACTATGAAAACCTCTGAATATGGGAGGGCATATGCTAATCCACTGATACTCAGTTCCCATCACAAGCTTCCTAGCCACCAGGTAGGCTTCTCCGACACTAAAACGCAAGCAACTATGTCATATCCTCAGGGTAATTCTACTGATCATAACATATTCGTTCCTAAGACGATGAGAAGAGCCAAGAATGAGATCCCTGAGAACTTAAAATAGTGGTGCTGAGAGAACTTCAAAGGAATGAGAGGACAGAGCTGTAACCCCCTAGACCTGGTCTGTGAGTTAGACCCAAACCTAAGTGGTCACATATCCCATTCAGAGGTTTTTTTTTTCCACTTATAGGACGATAAATATAATATAGAACATAATATTAATAATACAAATATGTCCAAAACGATAATAAAATACATGTCACCAAACATAACAAAAAAAACATATAGAAATATATGTTCGTACAAAATAAAGTAGTTGATTTCTCCTGATGCCAAATCTGCTAGCTTACGGTCTGCTGTTATCTGAAAAATGTTAAAATTTACAGAATGAGCTAAAAAGCCCAGTGTGTTCCATACAGTGTATATAAAAACATACTGATAAAAATATTCCAGTAAAGTCGGTTTATGCAATCATGTCGTAAAAAAAATATGAACACTACCCCCAGCCCATCACAACAGAATGTGTAGGTTCCCCAGAACCATACACCCAGCCCACACAACAAATAAGGCCCTGAGCACAAAGCCGAGGAACCTACGGATATACTTCCTTCAACGATACCCCCAATGATGGAGATGTTCATGAATGTATTTGAATGAAAACAATGATTAAATCTTTAAAACATACAAGTGTTCATGCTTAACAATAATATACAGAAATACGGAAATCAGAAGACAAGTCAGTAGTATACAGAATTTCAGATATCGAATATTCAATATTCAGAAGATCGGTATAAAATACCGTAACCAGAATTCATTTCAGAAATATGTGGCAAATCAGATGTCATATACATAATGTTCAGATGTATATTTTAAAACAGAAATAATTAACACTGTCGGGAACACACCTGTAACAGTCTGAGAAATCAGATAGGGAAGCCTATTGCTGGGTCTGTCGATCACGTTCTGCTGCAGCGCTAGATCCTACGAATTGGAAAAATCCATATTGGAATCCTAATATAAATAATCTAAATATTATTTAAATAATATACAAACCTACGGGTAATTCTCGTAGTACGCGGTTCAGGCTGATCTAACGAACGGATAATACCGGACCTAATTGATCCTTGTTCAGGTGAAACACGAGTACCTTCATAAAATATTTTATTGAATAATCCTTTACCAAATCTCGTTTAAATAATCAAAATATTAAAATATTAAGCCTTTTGGTTTACAAGCTCGATTCGGGAATTTCGGGTCAGAATTTGGCAAAACGGACTTCGGAATCAAATTCAGGACGTCGAAAATATAAAGTATGACCTTCCGAAATTTCGAATTCTTGGTCAAATTAAAGTCAACGGGGTTGACTGACGATTTGGAGACTTTCGGGTTTGAATTTAGCAAAACGGACCCAAAAACGGATTCGGAACGTCGAAAACTATCAGGATAGGTATTCTTGGTCAAAAACAAAGGTCGTCTAATAGCTGGTCAAAGCCGGTCAAAGTTCTGGTCAAAGGAGGTCAACAAACTGTCAAACATTTTACACAAATAGCACCCTTTTAAAAAAACCAAAATAGCACCCATTTCGAATTAATTCCCAGAATAGCACCAAACCGAATTAATTCCCAGAATAGCACCGGTCAACGGTCAACGGGTCGGGTCGGGTCAACGGGTCGGGTAAACGGGTAAACGGGTCGTGACCGGTCAAACCGGTCAAAACCGGTTCAAAACCGGTTAAACCGGTCAAAACCGGTTTCCAGCGTTCACTCGCCTGCGGCGGCGCGTGTGGGCGCGTGCGACGTCCTCCGGGGCTCTAAAAATCACGGAAAATTTTCTAAAAATTATTTTGAGCGATTTCGAGATACTTACAAAGATCGTTCAAATTTTTGAACGGCGGAGAGCTCGATTTCGACTCGGCCGAATCTTTGACTGATCCACCTCCCCACGCGCCGCCGTCAACGGAGATCGAGGATGACACCAGCGGACTCGGAACGGCACAAGGAACACGATGGTGCGGGAGGTGTCGTAAAAGGAGCAACGATCGACGATGAATTTAGGATTTTCTAGGCGATTGAGCTTAAAAAAAAAACGTCGATGCTTTGACTTGAAATTCACGACGTTTGGCAGCGTTTCGCTTCAATTAAATTGAGGGGATTGTTCCTGACTCGATAACGAACACGATGGTACTTTCAAAACGACGATCGGAATTCGGACGGTGTCAGAATCGTCGTCGGAAGTTGAGGTGCGTGGGGTAAAAACTTAGCAAATTGTTCTGGTATGAAACCAGAATCAATTTGCACGCATATAAGAAGAAGAACAATCTGCCGACACTCCTTGGCATTATTCAGTGATTGGTCACTGAATTTCCTCCACTTTTTAAAACATGCTACAAGTTTTAAAAACTTCCAATTAAATCCTCAAATTTCACCAATTAACTTAATTAAAACCTCAATTCCCAATTAAATATTATTTTAAAATTTTCGGGTTGTTACAAGAGCTTTCACAATGAAATGGATGCAATAGAACTAGTCTTAGTTCTTGACTTGGTGCTTCCACCCAAATTCAAGATGCATGACTTTGAAAAATACAATAGAAACAGTTGCCCTAATGCCCATCTCACGATGTTTGTTCGAATGATGACTGGATACACCCACAACGATAAGATGTTGATACAATGCTTCCAAGACAGTTTGATTAGACCAACTTCTAAGTGGTATAATTAACTGAGCTATACTCAAGTCTGCTCTTGGAAGGATTTGGCTAGTGCTTTTCTCGGCCAATGTAAGTACATGACTGATACGGCCCCTGATCGAACAACGCTACAAAATATGGAGATGAAGAATGATAGCTTTTGACAGTACGCACAACAATGGAGAGATGTCCATCTCAAGTACATCCACTAATGACTGAAAGAGAGTTCATCACTCTATTCATCGATACATTAGAGTCTCCATATATCAACCATATGATAGGGGTTGCAACTAAGAATTTCTCTAACATCATCATGTGTGGAGAAATTATCGAAAGAGCTGTCAAGAATGGCTAGATAAGAAACACTAGCAGTACTGATATTGAGGAAAGAGCTGAGATTAACATAGTGGGATCTTATCTAGCTAATCTGGGGACCAAACCTCATAAGGCATTTCGTGAAAAGTCTCGCATCAATCCAATCCTAATGAAATATGAGGAATTGCTCCCAACGCTAGTTGAGAAGAATCTTGTGACTCTAGTTCAATCTAAACCAAGAGAGGCACCATATCCTGAAGTTCATAATATAAACACCATATGCATCTATCACATTGGGAGCTCAAGGAAAACCATTGAGAACTGTGGGGTATTAAAGCGCAAGGTCCAAGATCTCATTAATTCAGGGACATTGACGTTCAATGTATAATGGGGCATTTTGATCGGAATTCGGTTGGGGCATCCATCAGGAGTTTTGTTTTATTCTTATGGATATCATCTTGTTTGAACTTTTTTTCTTTTGTACTTTTTATGTTTAAATGTTTGTAAGTCACTTGACGTTTGAACATTTTCAATAAAATGTTTCATTCTTAGAAAATGAACAATGAGCAAATTTTAATCTTGAATTCTTTGAATATCATTTTAATTAAAAGATTTTTAATAATTGAGGATGTAAATCTATGACAAATAACAAGATTGAACCTTTACAAAACAAGGACCCTTTGATCCTAATCTAAAAATACATCAGAGTGCATACCCTTCCCTTGAAGGAACCAAGCTAGCTCTCTCCTCGGATGTACAATCAATCAGTTTGGGCATTCAGGTATGTGTTAGGAGTGGAAAAAATGGGGCAACTGGCATATGCGTTTGCAAAATTAATTGGTTTTTACTTCTGTTGATGACGTTCAATGATAATCATAATCTTCTCAGATGTATTGGTCAAGTAGGTGAATCTAGTCTAGGCCAGTTACTTGGGAATTGAACTCTAACGATGAGATTTCCTGACCTTTAACAAACACCTTGACTATAACAGGTTTTCCTCAGCAAGCTTAAGAAATGGAATCCGTATGCCCAATATATATATATATATATATATGCATGTATGTATGTATACAATAAAGCTGACCTATTCTGCTAAAGCAATTGGTTATAGAGGAAACTCGAAAGCCCTGGCTTTATGAATAGATTACATTCAAACCATGACATTGATCGGGTACTTAGTAATTCGGTGTTTGCTCCACTATGGTTGTCAAGTCGAAGACTTTGTGACGACATGAGTCCTTCAGCTAGCCGAACAAAGGAAATTATAATTTATATGCACAATAAAGCTAAGTTCAGCTAGCCAAACAATGGCAAATTAAATCAAATTTACTAAAATAAGGAGTTTCGGTGAATATGGACTAAGGGAGTTGAGGAACGCCTAATATAGTCGAACTCACACGAGCACATACAAATCTCATTTTTATATTGATATTTTTGCACTGCCTTGACTAGAGGAGTCTATAAAGTTTGAACAATGGAAGATTTCAGAGAACTGAAAAAAAAGTGTTCTAAAGAGTCTAGCAATTGGCTATGCTAGTTACGACATTTTGTCCACCTCCAAATAAAATGCCAAACCAATAAAGAGGGGCATGTTATGATCTTCACAAGGACCAATCGATGAAATAAACCTTAGAATTTAGGTAGCTAACCTCAAAACCAACCTTTCAATCTTGATATTTGTCAAAGATTTGCAACTATCAAAGATTGAAAGAGCACTTGAATTTTTATATTCAATGAATTCATATTTTTGTGATTTGCTCCAATTCTGAGGCCGAAGAAAGGGCATTATTTTAGTTCATTTGACAATTAAAATTCACATATTCTTTCTTCGTCAAGTTGTTTTCAAAAGAAGAAAAACATTTTCAAACAAGATAATCTCTATGGAGGCATATCTTGGAATTCAACGAATATCTCCTTGAAGCTTAAGATCGAAGCTTGGGTAAGAGAAGATAAATTTGTGGGGCAAGGAAAAGAAAATTGTCTCAGTTCGAGGTTTGTAAAAGTACACCCTGGTGGAAATGAGGACAAACTGAATCAAACAAAGAATGAAGACTGCTCACACAACTGTTCCCCTCACAGATCAACATACATACATCAACACATACATACATGACACATGAAATTTAAATCTTTGCATTCATTATCATGTGAAATTAAGACTTTTATTTTCCCTCTCTTGAGGACAAATTCAATAATTCATAAAATTAGATACAAACTTCATTATGACACCTATAAACATCCAAGATTAGGCAGTCATAAATACATCATTTCAATTTTGTAGGAAATAAAAGCTCGGAAATAACTAGATGTCTTCAACCTGAAAGAACGATGTCATCCACAGATTTGACTTCCTGAAGTCAACAATCAGATCTTCTGAAGATGTTTCCTCAACATGCAGGAACTGATAGATGGATTATGAGCTCTTGAGATTATATTCTTTAAAAATCAAAACAAAGTGTCATCTCGCTAGAGACAATTTTCTTAAAAGCAAATTTTGTCTTGCTTGAGACAACTTTATCTAAAAACGAATTTTGTCTCGCTTGAGACAATTTCTCTCAAAACAAATTTCATCTCGCTTGAGACATTTTTCCTTTGAGATACAAATTTTGAATTTACTTCACTTGAAACAAAGTTGATCTCCCTTGAGATTGTTTTTCTCAAAACAAACTTTGTCTCACTTGATGCAGTTTTCCATAAGACACGAACAATTGATATTGTTTTTACTTGAAGTAAATTTTGTCTCACTTGAAACAATTTCCTTCAAAATACAAATTTCAAAGTTTGTTTTACTTAAAACAAAATTTATCACACTTGAGATTTTCAAAATTGATCCATCTCGCTTAAGACAGTTTCCCTTTTAAACACAAATTCTGAAATTGTTTTTCCAGAAACAAAATTTATCATCTTTGAGATCGTTTCCCTCGAAACGAATTTTGTCTCTTGAAACAGTTTCTCTTAAAACACAATATTTGAGTATTTTTCTCGAAACAAAATTTTGTATATTTTCAAATAGTTTCTCTTGAAAATATCATCTTTGAGTCGTTTCCCTTGAAACAAATATTTTCTTTATTGAGGCAATTTCTCTTGAAAAAAATCATCTTTGAGTCGATTTCTCTTGAAACCATTAACCCTAAATATGGCCTACCATCCTCATCGCTTAGAAACCGTGTCATCCATCGACTAGAACTCCTCATCACGCAGGAGCTGTGACACCCTTAGATGGCCTACCATTCTCATCATGTAGGAACCGTGTTATCCCCCGACTAGACCTCCTCATCAAGTAGGAGTCCTATCACCCCTGATAACCAGCCATCCTCATCACATAAGAACCGTGTTATCATTCCTAAAGATGGTATGTCGTCCTCATCACGTAGGAACTGTGTCATCCTCGACCAGACCTCCTCATCATGTTAGAGTCACGTCAACCTTAGATAACTAGTCGTCCTCATTATGTAGGAACCGTGTTATCACCCTTCCTAAAGATGGCTATAACTCTTCATCACGTATCATCCGTGTCATCCACCAACCAGATCTCCTCAACACGTAGGAACCGTGACACCTTTAGACGACCAAAACTATTCATCACGTATGAGGCGTGTCGTCCCCCAACCACCAAACATATCAAGTTTTCAAAACCAAAAATGAGAAGCGGACAAAAACTGGTTATCTTTTTCATCTTTGACCTATTAGTGTTAACACAAGAATGTGCAAAGAGGGGCAGCTGTAGACACTTATTTTTGTCTGAGTATACCAAAAATATTATTATATTATATTTATTATTATTATTAATGTTATTTTGTTTTCAATTTTGTATAGGTCAAATGTGTGGCCTAATTACAACACCAGCAACCAAGAGGCCAACCCAACATCCAGCAGTCCAATCCAGTAACCCAACTGGAACCCAACCTAGATTACAATATCAACCCAGTGTCCATGACTCGACCCGAGGCCTGAATCTGACCCGATCTAGGCCCAGTACCTAGACTTTTTAGGGTTTCCCCTTCTCTGTCCTAACGTCGCACCATCAGGATCTTCTGATCTGGACGCATGCAACGATCCAGATTAATGGCTAATTAGGGTATAAAACCCTAAACCTAGCTACTATCATAGCAACCAAACCTTTAATGTCGTCGTGTCAGCTCGATGTCACCAGTCAATCAAGAAAAGAAAAGCAGTCAGAAAAACCAAATAAAAATTGAAAAGTAATATGTGATATCTAAGGCAAATCCCCATAAAATCTCAGACAATCCAAATCTATCATCAGTCACACACAGAGGCAGAGGCAACATAAGAGGAGAGAGATATCGGGGAAACAAGGGGGAACCATTCGGGAATACATTTCAGAGTTAGAGAGACAAATACTGAGGGGTTTGGAGGGAGAAAAATAGAAAGGGAAATCTGAGAGGAACCATTCGGTGAAGGGGAAGAAAAAAAACCAAACACAAAGAGATTAGGGGTTTCAAAGAAAGAAAAATAAAGAGAAAGGGAAGAGAATCCTTACCAAATTGCACGTTTGTCGGAGGCAAAAAGAGGTAACCGGATCTTCATTTTCCCGAAAGGTATAAACCTAGATTTAGGATTCTATGAGAGGTCTTAGGGAAAAGTGAGCTAGAAATTGGGTTGGGGTGAAGAGAGGAAGGTTTTGAGGGTTTGGGTTTACTCCAGCCACAGTGTGCCATCGTAGTCGCCGCCGTGAGCCACCGTGGTTGACGCTGGCGGCATCTATTTTTCTCTCCTCGACGAGGGGAGTTAAGAGAGTTTTATAACTCTTTCTCCTTCTATTTTTGAAAAAAATGAGGAATGAGGAAGGAAGTGGGTAAACAAGACCATTTTGGGGCTTAAATACTGGGATCAAAATGACACAGTTTCGGGGTTAATTGTTGGGATTGTCCTGTAGCTTTATAATCTCCCATGCATGTTTTTTAATGTAAAGGGGTAATTTCAACTTTAATCCCCGTGGCTTTGTAAACTCACCCAACGTGTTTTCATATTTGAGGTAAATACTCATTTAGGTCCCTATATCTTTGTACTATTGTACATTGGCCTTTGAATGAAATATTACTTTAATTTGTTTTGATCCTTTAATTTTAAATATTAATATTTAAGTCATCAGATTATATATCACGATATGCTTGTTTAATTTTTAATTTGTTTTTGTGATTTATGCTTGTTTCATTTTAGTCACTGATTTTGTATGTTATGTATTTTTGTTAATATTTGAATCTGGCCATGACATTTGTAATTATATTATTTTAGTCACTTTTTGGTATTTGGTTTAATTATTGTTTAGTTCTTTATGTTTTTGTTTATTTCATTTTAGTTATAAGTATTATTTATGGTTTATTTTTTATTTTTAGTACATGTACTGTTTAATGTTTATGATTTTGGCTTTGGTTTATTTGAAATTACTATTTAGCCCTTTAACTTTCTATTTTTTATATTTTAGTCCTTGAACTTTATGTTTTTACTATTTTAATCCTTTAAGTTTTTATTTTTATTGTTTTAGTCCTATAAATTTCTATTTTTTTCTATTTAGTCCTTTATTTTACTAAGCATGTCTATTTTTAGTTGTATTTTAGTCTGTCATGTTTGTAAATGTGCATTTTAGTACAAATTTGCAACTTTGTTTTTATTGATCGTTATAATTTCATGCATGTTTGTATATAAATTATGTGGTTGTTGAAAGCATTCTTTGTATGAAATTTTATTTTCACCGTGTTTTTTCTAATTCATCATAATTTTACGAAGATATGTCCCAACTAAAGGGAATGTATCTTTTCGAAGATTTTTCGCATAAATGTTTGTTTTATATTCGATAATTTTCTTTGTTATACGTTTATTTATTTCAAGTATTTTTCACCGCTTTTCAATTTTATTTTATTTTATGTTATTTTATCTTTACGAAATTTGCAAAATAAAGTCTTTTGTGAGGGGAATCTATGGGAAAGTCTCCTAACTGTAAAGGAAGTACTTTCCCGAAGATTGTTCACACAAAAGAGCATTAATTATCCGAAAATTAACATTTTGTGAATAAATTCGAATGAATAACATGTTCGTAATTTAAATATATTTTCGAGTTTGTAATTCCCAATATTTAAAAAACATATAACCGTTTAGGTACCAAAGTTTGGGCGTTGTGGGGGTGCTCACCCTTCCCCACACGTAATTGACTCCCGAACTCTTAAAAAAGAATCTTTAGTAAAACGCAGACCATTTTTTGACGTTTAAGGTTTCCAACCTACCTAACTTAATAGTAGGTGGCGATTCCAAAACCAATTTTTTTTTCAAATCATATTTCATCACCTTCCCTGACACTAATTGTTTTTAAGTCTAACGGACTCCCCCGGGGAAACGTTATGACAAATAGTATGGTACTATTAAAATATTCTTCTAGATATATTATTTTCAAACATATAGTTTAAATGTTAGATTACTAATGTCTAATGTATTAGTATTTTAGATTATTAAAACGCTTTCTTACTACATGTTTAGTATATCAACTGTCATTTTTGTTTCATTTTGATCATCTAATTATTTCTTATTTTAAAACCATACAGAATATTATGTTTTTGTTTTATTTTGACCACTCACCGTTAAAAAATTAATAAAACCGTTGATGCGAATTTTTTATTTTTTCAATGATGATATGGAATTACCTTATAGTGGAACGTCACTATTAATTTTTCAATGACCAATTACCAAAATGAAACCAAAACTAAATTGTAGGTATGATTTTGAAAAAACAAAGTAGTGTGGTGACCAAGACGGAAAAAAAGTGATAGTAGCGATACTAAATGTGTAGTTTACCCTATTTTCAAATATATATAATTGAAAAAGAGAGAGGAAAAAAGCAGTAACCACTTGTGCTGTTTACCTTGAATTCACGAGGAGGCGTTATAAACCAAGTAAAGACCATCCAAAAGAGCGTCATCATCTATCTTTTCTTTTCAATGGCATGTCTCTGTTTGGTAACCGTAATTGATATCTCAAGTGTTTCGAAAGGTGACACGAAGAAGCATCACTCAGTTCTGAACCTGAGTTCGCTCACACGATGCCTCTTGGACTCTACCAAGGAGCCCGAGTTCTTGGATTGGTTAAAGAGGGTTAGCAGGAAAATCCATGAGTACCCAGAGTTGGCTTTCCAAGAACACGAGACTGGTCGACTCATTATATCTGAGTTGGAGTCGCTTGGGATTGACTACTCATGGCATGTTGACAAGACCGGAATTGTAGCCACCGTGGGGTCTGGGGTAGAGCCCTGGTTTGGTCTTCGAGCTGACATGGACGCCCTTCCTATCCATGTTTTCTCTTTTAGAACTACTTCATAGGTTAGTAGAAAGGATCAGAAAAAAAGATATATTTTTAGTAGTAATATGTAGTAATTATTCATATTTTTTCTTAACATATAATAATGCATATACATCTTACAAGTGATGCATGTTAGAAAAGTCAAAAAGGGGGTTAAGGGTGGCACCGAATTCGGTGCATTTGTTTTCTGTTGAAAATGGTATTGACATAATTGCATTTTAGTCCCTGTACACTTTAAGGTATTTATAAGATTAGTCCTTAAGCTTCAACTATAAATACCCTAAGCCATTTAGCTTCAAAATCATCCCCAAATCATTATAGCTCTCTCTCAAGTGTTTTTTGTAAGCACCTGTAAATTT
The DNA here is from genome assembly GCF_006381635.1 of Hibiscus syriacus. Taxonomy (NCBI): domain Eukaryota; kingdom Viridiplantae; phylum Streptophyta; class Magnoliopsida; order Malvales; family Malvaceae; genus Hibiscus; species Hibiscus syriacus. The sequence continues at coordinate 317,211 of NW_024063442.1, forward strand.
TCTCCCTTAAGTAAAAGATCTGCAACAGTCCAGAGACGTAGGCATAATTGGTTGATCTCCGTTATCAATTTTGGGTATTATTTTTTTCGCTTTTATTTGACATTCTCACTAATTTGGTTATAAGAAATTACATGTTTTTTATTTCTCAACAACTGGTATAAGAGCTTTTGGTTGTGAATTTTGTCAATTTTTCTATGAGTTACTATTCACATGAATAGTAAAATTTGGTTGGCGATACGAGTTTGTCGCCGGAGGTGTTCTAGTAAACGGTGGTTCGCAGAAATTGTCAGAAACGATCCAAACGAAGCCAGATTCGAGTGGGAGCGATGACTGCAGACGAAGGGAATGTGTAAATTGAGAAGTTGGATGGTGCACTCAAGACCTTCTTGGAAGGAATTAAACCAGGGGCAATGCTAGGGAGAGAGCAAGGTGATGCCTAGAGACTTTCAGAGGCCATAGATGTAGCCGGAAAGCTGACTGAGCTTGCAGGTGTCAAGCCAAGTAGCGATGTTTCGTCCAGGCCCATGCCTAGAGATAGTGGCAATAATGGGGGAGATCGGGAAAAGGTACAGTGGGGAGATGGTATAGGAAGCTATTCGAATGGCCAATATGAGCCATCGACTATTAATAGCCAAGGAGAGCCATCTACTGTTAATAGCCAAGAAAAGCCATCGGAAAAGAATGACAAGGCTAAGTCCGGTGCGACGAAGAAGGTGAGCAAAGAAAAGTTAAAGTGATACTTATGTGATGATCCTCATTTGATTAGAGGATGTCCCGAGAAGCGTCTCCTTGCAACCATCATTAAGAGGATGGAAGAAGGAGACGTAGCGAGAATTGGCACGGTTGCAAGTGTTAAAGCTGCCAATCTAGGCAAAAGACTTGGTTCGATTGAGGGGGCCAATGCGGCCAAGCAAGGATCGAGACGAGGCAAAGCTATTGATGTTGAGGCAGCCGAACCCAGAAGAAAGCCCGATGCAATTGCGAGTGTTCAAGTATCAAGGCAGGGGCAAGACTTGATGAGGCTAAATGTTCCAAAGTAGCCGAATCAAGGGACAAGGATGGTGCGACTACAAGTCCACAAGTAGTAAATCGAGGAGCGAGGCATGACGAGACTACAAGTGTCAAAGCAGTCAAGCACAGGAAAGGACCCGGTGCGATAGCAAAAGATAAAGCTGTCAAGCCGAGGGTGCTAAGTGAACAAGTCCTCTCACAATATGCCATGATGGATGTGTGGTCCAAGTTGAGGCGTATCAGGCATAAAGGGACACTTAAGGAGTTTGTGAGCCGATTCAGAAGACTCATACTCAAAGTCCCAAGTTTGACCAAATAAGATGGGTTCTTTACCTTCATGTTCAGATTAAAGCTATGGGCGAAGAAAGTGTTGGAGCGAAGGGAAGTGAAGGAGTTGTCTAAAGCCTTGACAACCGCCGAATCAATCAAAGACTTTGGAGTCAATAAAAACAAGAATTCCAAAACAAAGCTGAAAACTGAGGGTAGTGGCATGCGAATCCATGATGAAGGCAAGTCAAAGGATGAGGAATGTTGTTCCTCGAGTGACAGAGAAAGTCCACCCAATGATGAACCAGATGGTGAGTCTGGAGAAGAGGTGTGCAGTCTTGACACAAGTTCAAGTGTCAAAGATGCTAAGCCGAGGGGGTGAAAACTTAAGATGCCAGAAGTGTTGCGAGACTACCCGATGGAAGCCGAGTCATCCAATGTGATAGATGAGCTCAGGATCGAGTTGTCTAGAGAAGAGGACAAACCTAGGATTGAGGGGGCGTTGAGAGTTGGCTCAATACGGTTCATTTCTGCCAAGGCAAGTAGAAGCCAAGTGCAGGAGGAGTTAGCCATGTCCAAGGAGTTTGCCGAGCATGTTCGAGTAGAGAACATGGCTTCAGAGACAATAATAAGAGAAGGGTCGAAGCAAGGGCTTGCCGAGGATGTTCAAGTGAGGAAAAATCCTTCAAAAACTAGTAGACAAGATTCGAAGGGAGCCAAGATGTTAAGGGACAAGGCAACTATGGAGAAACTATCCATTTGCATGGTGGGAAGTGAGCTCCAACCTTCGTGTTAGGAAGGAGGCAAGAAGGGGCATCAGACTTTACCGTGAGAAAGTGCCAATGCATGGTGGCACAAAGAACTCAAATGATAAGGGTTCAATGCGAGGAGTGTTAGACTTCATGTAATAAGAAGGGCTGACGTAATTTTGAGTATGCCATGGTTTGTACTAGACCAAATATTGCTCAAGTAGTGGGAGCTGTTAGCAGGTACATGAATAATCCAGGCAAGGCACACTGGGAAGCAGTCAAATGGATCCTCATATATCTACGGGGTACCATAAACAAAGCACTTTGTTTCAAAGATGGAGATACGATACTGACAAGATATGTAGATGCTAACTTAGCCGGAAATGTTGACATCAAAATGAGCACTATAGGGTATGTCTATACTCTATGAGGTAATGCAGTGATTTGGGTTTCTCAACTATAGGAGATAGTTGCTCTCTCCACAACTGAAGCAGAATATGTTGTTGTTACGGAAGCCAGCAAGGAGATGGTTTGGCTCCAAAGTTTCTTGGAAGAGTTAGGCAAGAAACAAGAAAAAAATATCTTGTATTGCGATAGTCAAAGTGCTATCCATCTAGGGAAGAATCCGTCTTTTCATTCCAGGATGAAGCACATATAATTAGGATATCATTTTATCCTGTCTCTTCTGAAGATGGGATTTTAAAACTTGAAAAGATTAGTGGAGCTCAAAATCCGGCAGACATGTTAACAAAGACGGTGACTATGGACAAACTGAAGTTGTGTTCAACTTCAGTTGGCATGCTAGTGTAACAAGACCAAAAATGCTGCTGCATTGATCGAGGTGTGAAGACATATTAAAATCAGTCTTCAAGTGGAAGATTGTTAGAAAAGTCAAAAAAGGGGCTAAGGGGAAGTCAAAAAGGGGGCACCTAATTCAGTGGAATTCGGTGCATTTATTTTCTGTTGAAAATGGTATTGACATAATTGTATTTTAGTCCCTACACACTTTAAGGTATTTATAAGATTAGTCCTTAAGCTTCATCTATAAATACCCTAACTCATTTAGCTTCAAAATCATCCCCAAATCATTCTAGCTATCTCTAAAGTGTTTTTTGTAAACTACTGTAAATTTTCTCCCTTTAGTAAAAGATCTGCAGCTGTTCGGAGACGTAGGCATAATTGGCTGAACTCTGTTATCAATTTTAGGTATTATTTTTTCTTTTATTTCGCATTCTCATTAATCTGGTTATATGGAAATTATTTGTTTTTTATTTCCCAACAATGCAGTTATTTGAATTAAGATTCTCTAAAACAAGAATAATTTCATTTATTATTGAGTTCATCGGATTTAGAAAGAATAAAAAATTGAACAATCTTTTTCCCTAACTAATGCCCATTCCTTAAATAGCCATGAAACTAATACGTAGATGGAAAGAGAAACTCTAATATTAAATGTCGGATATGGGAGGTGTATAATACAATATGTTAATTTTTTTCTGTTTGTAAAATGGTACACCAACAAAGAGTTGTAGTTGGGTTGGAACGAGCATGGAAATTTTAAATTCACCTACATTTTTTGTATTTTCTATTAATGGTCGAATTTCACATACTTTCTCTCACATTTTTTTTTAATTCTATAGAACATAGTTTGGAAGCTATGTTTTAATGTCGGGCTCTATTTATTATTAAAACAATAATGTAAATAGTTCTCTGTACATAAATATTTTGAAGGAAATTGTGGAGTGGGAGCATAAGAGTAAGAAGAATGGGAAGATGCATGCTTGTGGGCACGATGCTCACGTGACGATGCTACTAGGAGCAAGCAAGTTATTACAACACAAGCGACACGATTTGAAGGGCACTGTTAAGCTTGGTGTAGACACCCATTTTTATCTGGGTCTAAAAAAGTATTATTATTCATTATTATTGTTATTATTATTATATTAATATTTAATTACATTTTGCGTAGGCTCAAATGGAACCCAACTACAACATCAACCCATCAACCCAACTATAACATCAACCCAACCGACCTAACCTAACTGGGATCCGACCCAGTACCAGGCCCAATCAACTAGCTCGACCCATTTAGAATAGGGTTTCAAAACCCTAACCCCTAATATATCTCAAAACGCAACCGCCGCTACCAGTAACTTTCCAGCTCCCAATCGGCGTGTACATATCATCGCTCTCCTTGCTCACCGCGTAAGCCATCGTCGAGAGCCTCCCATCCGTCTGAGCCACTATTGTCAATCCTACAGTGACCGAAAGTCCATCAAACAGTGCCAAACACCAAACCAGTCAGAACCAAAATAAAAAAAAATCCAATAAAAAAATGAATAAAATCACATGTTCCCGAGGTAATCTAGCCTCTGTCACAACCTTATCTCACAGATAGCAGAAATATCACTCAAAGTCTATTAGTCACAGATCACGCAGAAGATAAGAAAGAAAGGAAAAGAAAGAGAGGGGATGAGAGATTTGGGGTTCATAGAAAAAATTAAGAGAATAGAGGGAATACATTAGGGGAGAGGGAACCGAAAAATAGGAAAGAAAAAGACAAATAAAAAGGAAAATACATTCGATCAAAGATGAAAAAGAGAAAATGATTAAAAGGAGGAGGTTTTTACCTCGGTTCGGAGAGCTGGAAGCCCAAAGGTCGTCGTTCTTCAAAACGTCCGAAAGGTATATGTTAGATCTGGGGTCCTAGAGATGTTTTTAGGCTAAAACAAGTTGGGTTTCAGTTTAAGGGGAAGGAGTCAAGTCTTTTGTGGGCTTCTCTCTCTTTGACCACCGTGAACCACTGTGGGCTATAGTGAGGCGCCACCGGCGGCGGCGGTCTTTTTCCTCTCTGATGAGGGAGTTGAGAGAATTCTCAAACTCCCTCAGCCATATGGTTTTTGGAAAATGAAACAAATGAGAGAAGATGAGAAAGGCACGACCTTTTTGGGCTTATTTCCCCCGACCAAAACGCTGTCATTTAGGGAGGGGGCATTTTCGTGTTTTACGAATGGGTAAACCATGCTATGGGGCTTTAGGTTTTGTAATCTTCTTTTTAGTCCCTGGTTGTAATTTGTTTACTTTATATTTTATTGCCTACATTTGTAAACATTGTATTTTGGTCACTTGGCTATTATTATATATACCTTGTGAATGTTAGACATTGTTCTCGTTGTTTATGAAAATTATATTTTGGTCATTGTTTTGTATTTTGGGTTAAATTCTGAATTAGCTTGTATGTTTACTTTCATTTCATTTTAGTCCTTTATATTATTTATGGGTTATTTTCATTTCTAGTACCTGTATTATTTAACATTTGTGATCTGGGCTCTGGTTTAGTTGTAATTACTGTTTATCTCTTTAAGTTTATGTTAGTGACAGTTTGATCCCTTAAAATTATCAATGTGATAACTTATGTTATTTGTATTTAGAGCTATAATTTTTATTCTATTTTGTTTTAATCCTTAATGTATAATTATATTTTGTATATTTCAGTTCTGTATTATTTTAAATAGATGTTAATAGCTCTAAATGTTGTGAATATTTTATTTTTGTGAATTTCAAATTGTATTTGTTTTCAGTGTTTTCTATTATCTATTGATATGTTATTCAAATAATTTCAATAACACGTATGTGTAGAATAAGCGTGGAAAGCATCACTTGGTTGAAGTGGTGCGATCCGATACAACATTTTAACGGCATGGGAACTTGAAATAAATTTTGTTTATTTTACTAATTTTTTTCTTTTTTATTATTCAAATTATGCAAGACATGTCTCTTCAAATAGCAATTTATTTCATTTTATGCAAAATGTCGATATGCAATTTATATTCGATATGCGTCTTTTATATATTCAAAGATAGAATATTCTTTTACGAATGAGAAATGGTTGAGATAGCTTTCCCGATGGAGGATTGCAAATTTCATGATTTCTTATCGAGTAAAACGATTTTCTTTTAAATAATTAATTCGAAGTAAGTTAATCAAACTTTAATAAATGGATTATTTTCTAACTTAATATTCGATTTATAGTTTCCACCACCGTTGTCACCACCACATTATGACAACGTGTAAGAGATTCAATACCAATTTTTGAGCGTTGTTGGGGTGCTTATCCCTCCCCACACGTAACCGACTCCTGGAGTCGTTACGTCGAATCTTTGTAAACGCTGACCAGTTATTGTCTTAAAAACGATTTTCCTTAAAATTGTTTTAGAAGACTTTTTTTGGTATTCAACCTATCTAACCCAAAGGTCAATGGCAACTCGTTTTCAATTTAATCCAAATCAAATCAAAATCTGCCAATTTTTCAAATAAAAGTCATAACTGTTTTAAAATAATAAATAATTGTTTTTTCAAAAAATGGTTATGACAGCTTAGCAACTCCGTTAGAGACTTTTTTAGAGAGTCATGCTGTAAGTCGCTTACACATTTTTGTTGTGGTGGAAATTATAAGTTCGAGTTTATAGTTAACTTATGATCTATTTATTGAAGTTTTTTTAATTTCTTCATTTTTAATTGTGGTACTAATATTTTAAATCTTTCTTTTCAGCATGTGTTCAAGTCTTTATCGAGAGTTTTTCTTTTTTATTTAGAGTCAAAGGTTTGTATGTTCCTCCTCACACACATCACATGCATTTGCATGACATGAGGATTAATTCAATAAAACCTGAAGACATTGAGTACAAGATGTTTACTTGAACATAAACCTTGCTACAAGAAGACACAATGTGGGGCATCTCGAATCAATTTTTTGAAAAGGAGCCAGAATAATTGAGACATGCTAGAAGCAAGAAGAAAGAAGGGAAAATATTAATTAATTCAAAATAATTCTATCATGCATTAATTACATTGCTTTCATGTGAATAAAATTAATCTTGAAAATCTATCTCCTTGGGATTCCTCTTCTGCAAAGACTTCCATATATGAAATGATGAACGAATTTCTTTCATTATCCCTTCACAAAAGGAGAATATATCCCTTGTGTCCCCATTTGAGCCTAAATTATATTTTCTTGTGATTCAACCCTAACCAAGGATCACCCTCCACACTGGGGGCAAGGTGAAGGAAATCTGCTCGCATGAGTGAATACATCGATTCAGATCAGATAGCGAAAGGTAAACCAAATGCAAAGTGCAGTGATCCTATCAATACAAAGAGAAAAGAAAAAAAAAGCAAAGAAAAAAACAAAGAAAAAAAGCAAAAGAAAAGAAGATAAGAAGCACATGCAAAAAGTCCCATGAGTCAAATGACGTATCTAGCTTCAAACCATGAGATTGATCAAGCACAATTATTCCAAAATTAGTTCACCAGAAGATCATGGAACTTCAGGAAAATAAAGAACATATGAGCATATTCAAATTGAGCAAGACAAGATTGAAGGCATCAAAATGAATTGATCATTGGTTCAATCACCCTCAAACACTTATTTGGGCCTATTTATCCCTTTATGTCATAACCATGAACCACAACCTACATTACGCACCTTAAAAGTCCCTTTTAATCATACATGGATTTCTAAATAGAAGAGACTATCTTTAGATCTCATCCCGCCAATCAGGATTAATCTTTATTTACAAAAGGTTTTCTAAAATCTTTAATGCATGATAGAGAAAAAAATAACAAAGGGGGATTCAAAACATAAATTTTGAATAACATCTTGAAACCAAAGGAGGATTCGAGTTGAAAACCTGAAAATGTGGCTCGAATATAAAAATCGTGCAACTGTTTTATAGAAGGAGATATCACAAATCCCTTGATAAGGCATCGCACAACTCGAGTGTGATCATGAGAGCTGGGAGTTGAAAAATACTTCCAGTAGATAAGAATAAAAGCCATTCCTTAATATCAGTGGACATCCAATAAATAAGAATGCTAAACCTTTGAACAAATACAATAACCTGAGACTTTTTTTATCATTTCCTTACTTAATCATACCTCAAAGATATCATTGATCTTGACACTTGCCATATAGCTATAATTTATTGAAGGGTTAAAAGTGTAATTAATTCTTTGATATTCAATGAACTCTTGTTTTATGATTTGTCTCAATTATGAAACCTAGAAAAGGGGAAATATTTTCAAACTTTTGATTAAACATTTTTCAACATCCTTTTAATTGATATTTTTAGACTCTTGAAAATAAAAGAAGAAGAAAAACATTTTTCAAATAAGACATCTCTCTGGAGTGGATCTTGGTAGTTGACATGTGACTCTCAGACACAAAGCTCATGCTTAAAATCAGTGATGAAGCAAGAAATAATTAATGATGGGGAATCTTTGGAGATTCAACATCAAATATTGGGGCATCTTTGGAGATTCAAAATCCTGAAGTGAATGATCAGATCTTCCGAAGGCCTTTCCTCCACGTGCAGGAATAAGTAGATTATTTGTCCCCATTGAGATTGTTTCTCACGAAACAAAGCATCGTCTCGCTAGAGACAATTTTTTCTAAAAACTTTTTTTGTCTCGCTTGAGACAATTTTCTAAAAACAAATTTTGTCTCGTTTGAGATAATTTCTTCAAAACAGATTCATCTCGGTTGAGACAGTTTCCCCTTAAAACACAAATTTTGAAATTGTTTCACTGGAAACAAAATTGACAAACTTTGAGATTGTTTCTCTTGAAAGAAGTTTTGTATGTCTTGAGAGAAAAGTCTTTGAGTCTGTCTCTCTTGAAAAAAAAATTTGCCTCTCTTGAGACAGTTTCTCTTTAAAAATATCTTTGAGTCTGATTCCCTTGCAACAAGTTTCTTGTCCCTTGAGACAGTTTCTCTTGAAACACAAATCTTTGAGTCGTTTCTCTTGAAACAAATTTTATTTCTCTTGAGACAGTTTCTCTCAAAACAAATTTTGTCTCTCTTGAGACAGTTTCTCTTGAAACACTTATGTTTGAGATCATTTTCCTTGAAACAAATTTTGTCTCTCTTGAGACAGTTGCTCTTGAAACACCCATCTTTTAGTCTGTTTCCCTTGAAAAAAAATTTGTCTCTCTTGAGACAGTTACTCTTGAAACACCCATCTTTCAGTTTGTTTCCATTGAAACAATGTTTTGTCTCCCTTAAGACAGTTTCTCTTGAAACATCACCCCTAAAGATGGCCTACCATCCTCATTGTATAGGAACTGTGTCATCCCCCAACCAAACCTCCTCATCACGTAGGAGCCATGCCAACCTTAGATAACCTGTCGTCGGCATCACGTAGAACTGTGTTATCATCCCTAAAGATGGTATACAATCTTTATCATGTAGGAACTGTGTCATCCACCGACCATACCTCCTCATCACATAGGAGCCGTGTCACCCCTATATAACCAGCCGTCCTCATCACGTAGGAACCACATTATCACCCTTGCTAAAGATGGCCAGCCATCCTCATCGCGTAAGAACCGTGTCATCCACCGACCAGAACTCCTCATCATGTAGAAGCCATGTCACCCTTAGACGACCATAACTCTTCATCACGTATGAGTAGTGTCGTCCCCAAAAACAAATATATGAAGTTTTCAAAACAAAAAAAAAACAGAAAAAAACTTGTTGTCTTTTTCGTCTTTGCCTTATTCTTGTTAACACAAGAATGTGCAAAGAGGGGCAGCTGTAAACGCCCATTTTTGTCCGATCTAAAAAAGTATTATTTATTATTATTATTATTATTATTTGTATCATATTATCATTTAATTACATTTTGTGTAGGCTCGAATGGAGCCCAACTACAACATCAACCCAGCAGCCCAAGTATAACATCAACCCAGTCGACCCAACCCAACTGGGATCCGAACCAGCACTAGGTCCAATCAGCAAGCCCGATACATTTAAAATAGGGTTTTAAAACCCTAACCCTAATATATCTCAGAAGTCAACCGACGCCAGCAACTTTCTAGCTCCCAGCTGGCGCGTGCACATCACCGCTCTCCTTGCTCACCGCGTAAGCTGCCGCCGAGAGCCTCCCAGCCATGTGAGCCACCGTTGTCAATCCTACAGTGACCGAAATTCCATCAAATAGTGTCAAACACCAAACCATACATAACCAAAATCAGAAAAATCCAATAAAAATGAAAAAAAAATCACATGTTATCTCGAGGTAATGTAGCCTCTACCACAACCCTATCTCACCAAAGGCAAAAATATCACTCAAAGTCCATCAGTCACAGATCACGCAAAAGATAAAAAAGAAACGAAAAGAAAGAGAGAGAGTGGAGGAGAGATTTGGGGTTTATAGAAAAAAGTGAGAGAATAGAGGAAAAACATTAGGGTAGGGGGAACCGATAAACATGAAAGAAAAAGATAAATAAAAAAAAAGAAAATGCATTCAAATCAAAGAAGAAAAAGATAAAAAGGAGCAAAATGAGGAGGTTTTTACTTTGGTTCGGAGATCTAGAAGCCCGAAAGTCGTCGTTCTTCAAAACGTCTGAAAGGTATATGTTAGATATAGGGTCCTAAATGAGTTTTTAGGCTAAAACAAGTTGGGTTTCAGTTTAAGGGGAATGAGATGAGTCTTTTGGGGGCTTGTCTCTCTCTCCGGCCACTGTGAGGCACCACCGGCGCCGACGATCTTTTTCCTCTCCGATGAGGGAGTTGAGAGAGTTCTCAAACTCCCTCTGCCCTTTGGTTTTTGGAAAATGAAACAAATGAGGGAAGATGAGAAAGATATTTGGGCTTATATCCCCCGACTAAAACATTTTCGTTTAGGGAGGGGTATTTCCGTGTTTTGCGAATGGGTAAACCATGCTATGGTGCTTCGGGTTTTGCAATCTTCTTTTTTAGTCCCTGGTTGTAATTTGTTTACTTCAGATTTTATTCCCTACATTTGTAAACATTGTATTTGGTCACTTGGCTATTATTATATATACTTTGTGAATGTTAGACATTGTTCTTGCTGTTTATGAAAATTACATTTTGGTCACTATTTTGTATTTTGTGTTAAATCATGAATTAGCGTGTATGTTTACTTTCATTTCATTTCAGTCCTTTATATTATTTATAGGTTATTTTCATTTCTAGTACCTGTATTGTTTAACATTTGCGATTTGGGTTCTGGTTTAGTTGTAATTACTGTTTAGCTCTTTAAGTTTTTGTTAGTGACAGTTTTGTCCCTTAAAATTATCAATGTAATTACTTATGTTATTTTTATTTAGAGCTATAATTTTTATTTTATTTTGTTTTAATCCTTTATGTATAATTATATTTTGTATATTATTGTTCTGTATTATTTTAAATTGATGTTATTAGCTCTAAATGTTGCGAATATTTTATTTTTGTGAATTTCAAATTGTATGTGTTTTCAGTGTTTTCTATTATCTATCGATATGTTATTCAAATCATTTCAAGAACACGTACGCGTAGAATGAGTTCGGAAAGCATCACTTGGTCGAAGTGGTGCAATTCGAACGGCATTTTAACGACATGGGAACTTGAAATAAATTTTGTTTATTTTACTATTTTTTTTCTTTCTTATTTTTCAAATGATGCAAGGCATGTCTCTTCAAATATCAATTTATTTCATTTTATGCAAAATGTCGATATGCAATTGATATTCGATATGCATCTTTTATTTATTGAAGATAGAATATTCTTTTATGAATAAGAAATGGTTGAGATAGCTTTTTCGATGGAGGATTGCAAATTTCAAGATTTCTTATCGAGTAAAAGATTTTCTTTTAAATAATTAATTCAAAGTAAGTTAATCAAACTTTAATAAATGGATTATTTTCTAACTTTATATTTGATTTATAGTTTCCACCACCATTACGACAACGTGTAAGCGATTCAGTACCAATTTTTGGGCGTTGTAGGGGTGCTTATCCTTCCCCACACGTAACCGACTCCCGGACCCGTTACGTCGAATCTTTGTAAATGCAGACCAGTTTTTGTCTTAAAAACGATTTTTCCTTAAAATTGTTTTAAAATACGTTTTTAGGTATTCAACCTATCTAACCCAAAGGTCGATGACGACTCCTTTTTATTTTAATCCAAATCAATTCAATATCTGTCAATTTTTCAAATAAAAGTCATAACTGTTTTTTAAAATAATAAATAATTGTTTTTTTTTAATAAAAAAATGGTTATGACACTTGTTTTTTCAGCCCGGGGAAGAGTCGTATGTCGGTGGTTATCATATGATTAAAGAGGGTGCAGTCGATACTGTCCAAGCCATATTCGGCCTACACGTCGCACCGGAATTGCCCACCGGAACCATTGGATCCAGACCTGGCCCTATGCTGGCCGGCTCTGCCAGGTTTCAAGTCAAAATTCAGGGCAAATCAGAGGATGCTGCTCAGCCTCATACGACTGCAGATCCAGTACTTGCTGCATCATTTTCAATCCTTGCACTCCAACACCTCGTTTCTCGAGAGACGAATCCTCTTGAGTCCAGGGTAAATATCAATCACTAAACCTTCGATGGATTCGGAATTAGTGATTCGTTTTCCCGAAACTACAGGTTGTGTCGGTAGGGATCGTTCAATCCGGTCCAGCAGTGAATACTTTCCCCGAAACAGTAACATTCGGAGGCAAATTTCGAAGCATGACCAATGAAGCATTGTATTATCTACATCTGAGGATCAAACAGGTTAATGTTATCAATCAGTATTGTGTCTTTTAGGAAAAACTTAAACATCTAGTTCTGATACAGATGATTTATTGGTGATCGAGACAAGCGACAGTACATCGATGTACATCAACCATAGACTTCCTCGAGAAGAAAATGAGACCTTATCCTGCAACTGTCAACGATGAATCGATGTACGAACATGGGAGAAAGGTTGCCGAATATGTGTTTGGAAAGTCTAACGTATTACTGTATCCAATGGTGATGGGGGCAGAAGACTTCAGCTTCTATGCAAACAAAATGGCGGCAGCCTACTTCATGATTGGAACAAAAAATGAAACACGAAAACCAAACTACGGATTGCATTCGCCTTACTTGGTTATTGACGAGGATGTTCTTCCTATTGGAGCAGCCATCCATGCTGCAGTAGCCATGTCTTATTTAGATAATGAGAGTCATGGTGCTTTTAAAGATCAGTAACTTTTTATTCTTAGGACGAAGATTCAAAAAATGTCGACGGTAGATCGAAATGATTAAAGACATTGAAATTTACCTTCCAAAAACAATTTTGAAAAGGTTGAATATGAGTCAAAGGGTAGGACTAAATCCATAGAGCAGAGAATCTGCAAATTTTATAATCTGCACCAGGAGAACCAAATCCGCCAAGAATGAACACACGAGAAGAATAGATGATCAAATAATTCCAGAGCCATTCGAAAAAAAAAAGCATAGGCATGCATCCCGCATGAGTTTGAGCATGACATCTGCATTTATTCTCAAATAGTTTAGGGTCTGGTTCCCATAACCACATTCTCAATGGCCTAAACTCACTCTGAAACAATTGATCAATTTACTCATTTTCAGTTTGACTTATAATTCATTAATCCTTTCTCCAATGGTCGAGATTGAATCAACACCCAGTTCCTTCTTTTGAGCCACTCTTTGATCGCAAACTGAGAAGTCTTTAAAATACATCCATTGCCCGAGCCCTTCTCTTTGTTAACAACAGTGCAAAGAATCTCGTTGAAGCCCACTTCTTCCATCAAATGGTTAAAAAACTTTAAAATGTATTACTTGTTATAAAATCTTCTAAAGTTACATTAAATACCTCAAATTTATTATTATCTATGAAGTATGTAAATTACTGATAATAAATATCCCAACATTTAAAAGAAGTCTTACGCCAAAATTCGAAATAAGAGAGTAAATATGACAAACTAAATTACCTCAATGATTGTTATTTCTAGAGGTTACGGATTCGAGCACCAGCGACTGCAGCATGGATAATTGAACGTTTATTGCTAAACGATTGAGAGTATTTAACTGTTCAATTGTATAATTGTAACGAAAACTTACTTCAAGATAATAAACAATAACATTAAAAAATATTATTAGCCAAGAAGAAAATAATAGTAAGTTAAAAATAGTGAAAAATAAATGTAAACGGTACAATGCAGTGATACATGCTAATGACAGTATCCAAAAGGCAATATGGTAACATGTCATTTCGGCTTATTTTTCAGTAACAATAGGCATGCTTACCAGAGCAGATAGTATTATCAATAAACAGTGAATACAATAAGATAAGCACAAAAATATACATCGATTTAGATTCTTCTTAAACAAATATTAGAATACAAAAAAAAAAAAGTTGGTTAACGATAAAACAATATATCAATATGATAGATAATATAAATGTGGCAACATATAAGACACATACCTAGATTCATAGGTTAAACTGTCATGGACTCGGAATCTTCCTAAAAGCTACAGATATACTGGTGTCCATGTGTTTCAAACTTTTAGTCTCAAACTCACGTTAGCATATTGGAATCTGATTGTTTACCAATGAAAATATTAATAACATATTATTAGGATTATGCTTCATTCGAATTAACGATTAAGACTGATTTGAGATGTTCATAGTTGATCTCAACAGATGAAACCTTTGCGGATCGATTAAGATGCGGATAATAAGTAGCTTGACGATAAAGTGTAGGCGAGAGCTAAAAAGAGAATGAAAATTATATTACCGGGTAGAATTTTTTTCAATGACGTTGAGAATAGAATAATACAAGATAAATCCTCATAAATAACTCGATTTGTAACCTTAATTCTTATCCTTAATATATATTTATAGGGATAGTTACTTGATTATAAAGGAAATTTATTCAGTATAAATATACTCAAACTAGAGTTTTTACTTTTAATCAACATAAAATAGAATAGGCTTCATACTCTCAGTCAAACTAGTTCTCATACTTTCCCCAATCAATTTGAGTCATATCAAATTTGTTAAATTCTAACAATTCTAAAAGTGTAAGAAATTTAAAGTACTCTCTTCTACTTGTCAAATTTTCTATGCTCATGAAGGCAATCTTTTTTCTACTTTCCAGAATCTTTATACTCATGCTTGTCTTGTTCAATATAAAATCCTCTTCTATTTGATTCAATTAAGACATTTTCACTAATAATATCATCATCTGAAACATAAAGGGAAACAACAAATCTTTCAAAATTGTTGAACCTTGTAGAACAAAAGTTTATAGTCTTTTTCTATCATTTCATACAATGAGATAGTCTTTGTAAATTTTCATAGCTTCAACTTTATTGGAGCAATTGCATCTTTTTGAATCCAGAGTACCTAGTTAAATTAGATTTCTTCTCAAGTCTTCTCCAACTTGAATATTGTGTTCGATTAAACAACAAAATTTAATACTCTATGGTGCCATCATCATGATCAAGACAAACAACATTGATGCTCGAATGTCAATTTGATAAAGATAATAACAAATAATGATCACATAATAAAATAGAAAACATTGTGGGAAGAAGAAAAGAATTTTTACTAATGTACAAAAGTAGAAAACTAAAAGAAAAATCCTCAAAAACAAGTTGACTAACCACCTAGCTTCAAGGTAAAAACATCGGATGGATCTCTATTGGTGTGTAGGTTACAAAAGGTTTTTTTACGGGCGGAAACAAGCTCTAAGGAACTGCATTCAAAACTCAACACTTACCTATATGAGATAGGTTTTGAAGGTTTTGTTGTTGATGTTTCATGTATCCATAATAGAGATAATTTGTTTGTATATATTATTTTCTATGTCGACTGATATAATTATTACAAGAGTGTCAAATGAAGAAGTTTCACAAGTTATTCTTCTTAGTGTGATGTTTCACAAGTAGTTGATGATCTATTCACTTGAAGATATTCAAGTAGGGATAATGTTGGCATAACAGAATAAGTTATGTTAGGTTAGGTGGGTAATTAGTGGACTGTTATTCTGAAAAAATCTTATCATCTTATCTTTCCTTCTTTATTCTCTTATTCGTTGGTTTTTGACGAACTCCGACAAACCGATTTGTTTTATCCACGAATCAATTATAGAAGTCGAAATGAACAAAAGAAAAGTATGGTGTAAAAATGTAAGCCCCACACTCTTTTATAATGCATGCCCTGGTCCATGCCAATGCGTGTCTGGCCATGTTATTCCCCCATATCTTATTCAAATATGGTCCCCGCCAACTTTTGTACTATTGATATTTGTTTTGAAAATATTTCAGCAGCTTCAAGGCATGCATATAATTATTGCACAACTTAGAAGAAAAGAAAAAAAATATATAATGCTAACTCAATTTCCTCAAAGTATAATTTGGTCGTAAAACACTTTTAAACTTAATACGATTAGATGGATGAAACTATTTAGAAGGTAGGAAAGGTTTGTTCTTTTTCCTAGTTTTTTTAGTATTATAGTAATTTTTTAAAATATTAATTAATTAAAAGTTTTCTCCTTAATTTTTTTATTAATCTGAATGAATATAAAGGCACATCGGGGATTATTTCCCCAACTAGGGTGAAATCTACAGTAACAACACAATCATGGAGTCTTCAGGCCAATGGATAAGACTCCAAGAGTGCACGGTGTCTTCAGGCCATGCAAGTAGGTTGGCTCAGACTGGGAAACAGATAAGTAATAATGGCACCATTAATTGTCCATTAATAACCCGAGTAGGTTGGTGGATGTGAGAATCATTAATATCTCGGGATGGTATAAAATGGGGTATTTTGGTTGAGAATTGGGGATCACAACATAGGTGAGGAGAGGGGAGAACAAGCAAAAATTCGAGAACAATTGAAAGAGTGAGCATCCAGAAAGAATATTAGAGAAAATTTTGAACGGAATTTTATTTCAATATTTATTATTCGAATAAGACTTTATTTGAAGTATTATTCGAATAAAATTTTTATTTGAAGTATTATTTGAATAAAATATTTCTATTTGATCTCGTATTATTTAATATTAAAATATTAATTTTAATATGTTGTTGCAAGTAAAAAAGAAGTGAGTAAGAAATTCAAAAATGTTCTTTTATAACATCAACTTGTCGGAAGAAACTCTCAAATAAGTGCCAATTTTTTTTTATTTAAAGTATTTAACGATTCATTGTTAGTTACATATTGACTTAGTAAATATCAATTTACGATTTATTGTTATGTAAATATCATTATTATAATTTTAATGTTATTGATTTGGTATTTGTAGTAGAACTGTTAAGACAATTAGATCAACATATTGATTTAGTATTTGTAGTAGAAATGTTAAAAATATATTTATAACGACGAAAAATAATATTTATTATAATGACGAAAAATAATAACTTCAATAGTATTTATTATAATTAATAATATTTTTAATTATATTTAATTATTATTATAATTCAATCATAAGTATTTATAAAATATTCGAAATAAAGATATAACATTATTATTTTAATTGATAAAAAATATTGTTAATATATTAACATTTTTTGCAAGGTTTAATAAATTTAATTTTTACCTTACGAATCATTAGTATAATTTGATCAACATTTGATTTAGTATTTCTAGTAAAAATGTTAAAATAATATTGATTTAGTGTTTGTAGTGAAAATGTTAAAAACAATTATTTTATTTTTAATAATAATAATAGTAAATTTAATATAATATAATTTTAGTCTAATATATAACAAATTGTTTTATTTATGTATTTTATTTTTTATTTATTATAAATATCTATATTTGTATATAAGAGAAAATGAGCAACAAATTTTTCATGATTGTCCATTACAATGGACAAATTATGAATAATGAGGTCGGAGTTATCTTTAGTCTGAAGGACCTATAAATATGATGTTTAAAAGGGACATCACATCTGTAGAAATGAAGGAGAGGATAAAAAGGAAAATCGAGCTACAGTTGATGGTTTGAGGTATAGGTTTATGGTATGTCCAAATTCAGTCAGGTATGTTGCAATACCACTTGAAGAAGATGATGATATTAGAACTATAATTGAATTGAATGACTCAACAAATATTCCAATTATAGAGTTATTTATTGAGGTGTGTAATATATCTGATGTGCCTAGGTCATCAAGAAATATGGTTGGAACTTCATCTCAAATGACTTTCGTAAGTCATATTGAGAACCCGACATATAGGTCTATAAACAGTTTCGTGGAGATATTGGAAAGTGCAAACAAAGTCGATGGAACATTTGCAGCCGTAGAGTATGGGGAAAGAAGCATACATCATCTGCATTCGACTATTGATGTTGACGTTGAAAACTACTGGGAGAAATACATGATATTCCAGTGAAGATGAAGAAACTGAGGAACCCGTTTTGGCTGAGGATGACGATATTTTCGATGGTGATGAACCTGATATGACCATTGATGAATATCTGACACCGTATCAATATACCCCTCACATGCACGAGATAAATTATGATGCGATTAGGGCACCTGAATTCCCGGAGATGCAACATTTAACTTCTGGTCACATGATTGAATCAACTAAATACTCGGTGAATTATCAGTTGGGAAGCAATTTAGAGGAAAAAAAAGCTACATTGGCGATTAAAGAGTATTGCATAAAAGGCCATGTAGATTGTAAGGTTGCAGAGTCAACCAAAAAACTCTGTACACAAAGTGTGTTAAATATGGGCCTGAGTGTAAGTAGTTGATCAGAGTGTCCAAAATGCAGAGGCAAGATTCTTGGGTCATCACAAGGTACAATGGTCCACACAAATGTTTGTAAAACTCTATCGAACAAGACCACTGGTTATTGGACTCTGATGTAATAAGTCAATATGTGAAGGTGTTGGTTGAACAAAATCCAATGATATCTTGCTCGATGTTAATTGCATCTATTCGAGACCAGTTCGGATACAATGTAGAATACAAACCGGTTTGACATGCGAAGAAGAAGACAATGAGGTGTTTATATGGTGATTGTGATACATCATACAATGAGCTATCTGATTTGTTACAAGCTATGAAACGATTCATACCTAGAACTATCGTGAAGTCTTAGACCATGCCTACATAAAACCTAGAAGGTCAACTTATTCAAGGGAAGAGAATATTCCATAGACTTTTTTAGGCATTCAAGTATGCATAGAAGGTTTTCCATTTTGCAAACGTATGGTCCAAGTAGATGGTACATGGTTATACGATCAATATAAACATATATTATTGATAGCAGTTACGCAAGATTGTCAAGGAAATATCTTCCCGATTGCATTCGCCATTATTGAAGGAGAGATGACAGAGGCTTGGGATTTCTTTTTGACTAATCTACGTAAGTATGTCGTCTGAGAAGATAGATTTTCTTGATACCCAAACGAGAAATAAGCCTTTTGGCAGCAATTGAACGATTGGGACGTCGTTGGACACCTCTGCACGGATATCACGTATATTGTATCCTCAATATTGGTAAGAATTGTATTGAGAAATTTCATAACGGCCACATTCGTAGTGAGTTAGTTAGCATGGGTAAGTTTTATTTTCAACATGTGTATCCATTTATTTAAAGTTTGTTCTAAATTGACGTTAACAAAATATGTATTATGAAACAGGATATGAACCACTCCAACCAAATTTTAATAAGAGATTGGAGAATTTAAAGGTTATAAGTGAGCGTGTTGGAAGTGGACGTCGAAAATCGAGCCAAAAAAGTGGTTGCAAGTATACAATGGTGGTCAACGATAAAGACAGATGACAATAAACCTTGTTGAGGCCATTAATTCAGTACTAAAAGGTACATCCATCTCCCAATGGCGAGTATGGTGAAAGATATGTACTTTAGGTTGGCTAAAGTTTGGTCTGATAAAGGGAAAGAGATTGAGTGTATGATAAATCAAGGTAAAATCTGGGCTCCGACAGTGATGAAAGCAATGGAAGCAAATGAGTGACTGGTAACCTCAATGTTTATTCATGAATTCAATCGAATTGGACATATTTTTGTTATTATCACTTGCATACGTCACAATCAAGGAACAGAGTGAGAAAATTTTAGAGTTAATTTATGACAAAAATTGTGTGATTATGGCTTTTCAAGCATGGAGATATCCATGTGCTTATGCAGTCGTTGCATGTATGCATACTGGAATAAATTTATACACCTGTGTTGATGAGTGCTTTCACCTGCAGAGTATTTTAAATGTCTACAGCCACGAGTTCTGACAGATCCCAAATGAATCATATTGCCTGGAAAAGCATCATGATGAATGGTTGCCAAATCCAATGCTTCGTAGAAGTCCAATGGGTCGACATGAGTCCACTCGTAAACCAGTATGGATATCCATATTAGAGAGAAAGGTCAACCGAAGAGATGTGGATTATATAGAGGTGAAGGACATTAAAAAAAAATATCCAAACTTACCACGGTACAGGGCTCAACAGTAATCTTATTTATATTTGAATGAATAATTGAATTTCTGGCCTATTTGTTGATGTTATATTTGAATGATTCTGATTAATATCAATATTTGAATGAATGTGATTAATAACAATATTTGAATGAATGTGATGGATATTTGTTGATGTTATATTTGAATGATTGTGATTAATATCAATATTTCTATGTGAATAATATCAATATTTTATTTAATATTAATAAAAATACAACAAATCAAGGAAGCATTTATAACTCATGTCGGTGTCGGGTATTGTTGAATAATAATGCCAAGGCACACGTCAGTTTCGTTGTTGTCGTTGTGGTTGTTCATGATTTTGTTCATCATAACCAACCTACTCATTTACCGAGGACATATAATACGGTGTTGTAAGTACATTCCCACCAGCACTCTACTCTCCCACCTAAGGAAAAATACTCGTATTTGACATTATAGATGTCATCTGATGAAAATCATATGTTGCTCCAAACATAGAAGAGAACATGTGTGATTGATGAGGAATAAGCTGAAGAATGTAGGCCATAACACCAAAATCACCAAACACTTGATGAAATGCGAAAAGATTCTGATGGGATATTATCCATTGTCGCTTGTTATGCTTCATAATGAGAAGAACTACTACTTCCACTCCATCTTGATTATATAAATTGTCGTTTTTCTATATTCGTTGTCAAGAATGACTTTCCATGTTCCCAATAATAATTCAGGTAATCCAAATTCTGGAAGCCAAAGTCATCCACTTGAATGGGAGTGAGAGTTAGCATGTATGAAGTCATGTTGTTCCAAAGATTGATATAGTTGGCATGCCTCACAGCCCAATCCTCACTGTGCCTACCCCGCCCATCTAATTGTGGATAGCGTCATGATTCACTAGAATCCGCAGAATAGGTTGGTGGAATCCGAATTGCCTCAACACTTTATCGGAAAATTGAAACTCATCAAAAGAAAAATAGATCAATGGTGTAACAACACACCAATATTGACAACCCTCCCTCACATGGTGCGGCCCACACGATATAATTTCTCCATCATCGTACAACCTCCATATAAACTATAAAAGACAATTATATATTAATTAATTAAATAATACTAAAATTCAACTAAATAAATAAATAATATAAGAAACTAAGTAAATTAATTATATATCTCAACTTTGCTTGTAATGTCCATCTTAAATCTAAACTCTTTCACATTATTATGCACTAACCTCGTTCCTTCTATTTTATGCCTCCATCTGTATACCAATCAAAATAAAATTCGCTAATTATTTTTCCCATAATAAATCATTAATTAATTTAAGATGAAATATTTTAAATCAAAATATTACCTTCCGGTAAGATGAAAGTCAACAGCAGTTTAGCTAATCGGTGTTAACCATGGAAGTCTGTGACAGGCCCACGATTGTAATGACATCAGACATCCATCGATTTCCATCGTACACGTATTATTTACAAGTAATGACACCTTGGACATCTCGTGGTACAAGAACGCCAATATTGACGATTCACAACTATACTGATGGGTATTCAAAAAGTTATCCAAAAACGCAAGATATTGAATATGAACAAGATTACTGTATTTCTCCGGCGTCAAGACTCCCCGATCAACTGTAATATATATGCTCGAGTTGCATATATAATGTCTTGCTCAGTACTATAACGACCAAGCTTAAACTCATTCGCCAACCATGGTATCCTCAAACGTGACCTTTTTGTAACTGTTTTTTCTGGCACCATCCCAATGTACGCCCCGCACAATTCAAATATGTCCTGATCACTTTTCCCACCACTGTCATCCCATTTGTAGGGACCCCGAGTATAAAGCCATATCATCCAAAGTGATCGTACATTTATCACACGGAAGGTGAAATGAATGAGTTTATGGTCTCCACCATTCAATGATCAAACCGGGGACCAACTTATATTCTCTTAAAAAGATTACATCGTAAAAGCCCATCATTTGTAAATTCTGGACAATAGGATCATGTAACTTATCACAAATGTTCACTCGACTATGAAGGGCTCTTTGTTCGTCATCCTGCAATTTATTAATCCATGGAATTAGAATTAATTATACGTTCTCAAATAAAATATTTTATTCAATAATAAAACCTATGCTCCCAAATGACTAAAAATATGTCGATCATCTAGTATCAAAATAACCTTTTGTTCTATTGTTCTTCAACAAATCTATGAAAAAAAATTAAATATTTCAATTTATAATATTAATCATAATTAAAGAAAATTTAAACAAAAAAATCTGTCAAATCAAAATAAATAGTCTAATTAATTTATATTTACAATAAATACAACAAATAAAACAATAAAATTTAAACAAAACTTACCAAACCACTCAAATACGATTTAATCTATAATATAAAAATAATTAGTCTAATAATTTATATTACTCAATAGAAAATTAAAAATATAATTTAAACTAAACTTACCAAACTACTCAAATACAACTTAATATGTAAAATCAAAATAAATAGTCTAATAATTATAATTTAAATTAAAAACAAAAATTACACAAAATTTTAAATTAAACTTACCAAACCACGCGAATACAGTTTAATATGCAAAATCAAAATAAATAATCTAATTAATTTATATTTAAAATAAAAAAAAAATGAAACAATAAAATTTACACTAAATTTATCAAATCACTTACGAGACCACTCAAATACGAATTCTTTCTTCCTTCGTTCAAACTTTTTTCTTCCCTTTTTATTTTTTTATTCTCTCCCGTAAACGCTCTCTTTCTCTCGCCCTCACTCTCCTCCCCTCTTCTTGCATCCCAAAATCCAACTTCCCCCCCTTTTTATAAAATAAATTGGTGTTGCATTATTGGTCTAATAATGACACCATAATTATTGACGTTCCCCACTTCCCCACGCCATGTAGCTTTGCTTCAGAGTCAGGGCTACAGTGGTTGAAGACGTCACATATTCCTGAGGGCTTCTACATGGACTGAATACACCGTACACTCCATGCGTCTCTCCCCGGCCTAAAGACGCCGTGCACGCGTGGAATCTTTATGTTTGTCTTGAAGACGCCAGGTGCTCCACGCGTCTTTGGTTTGGTACTATATTTCACCCTAGATGGTGAAATAATCCCCGATGTGGCTTATATTCGGAATTTTCCCCACCACAATATCTCAACCATTTTGCCGTAGGAAAGGGTTGTTCTTTTTCCTAATTTTTTTTAGTATTTTAGTACTTGTTTTTTTCATTTAAATATTAATTAATTAAAAGTTTTCTCATTAACTTTTTTATTAATCTGAATGAATATAAAGGTAGTATTTGTTCAAAGACTCTTAACCATTTACCAATGAATGTTCATACATCTCTGCATATGCAGTACTCGAACCTTAGATCTCAAGAAATAATAAAAATCTCTTGACCACTGAGGCCGCTTGATTCGTGTTTTAATTTTAAAATTTGGATATTTAAATATTTTTTTTATTTTTAAACTCATTAAGTGATTTAATGGCAAAAGAAAATATTTTCTCCTTAGAAAGTTTAAATTCATGCAGATGTGTTCTAAAATATGTATATTATCAATTGACTAAAAAATTGATAATATATACTACCTTATAATAACTCTAGATTATTTAAAAATTAATTAACTTGTATCACCATTTATTGCCATATAAAGTACACACTACAAAATTTACGATAACAATTATGTAATTAGCATGAAGGAATAAATTGAATGTCAATATTTTTTTTCTTGTTGCTCATTAATTATCATTCAAATAAAAACATATTATGGTGCATGGATTTTGTCCCTTTCGTACGGGTGAAGCATCTATCCACTGCAGTAAACTATTCAGATATATTATAAACAAATAATATTCTACAACCTTTCTCACAGAAAACACAATAAAAATTTGCTGGCCTTCGTAAAATTCCACCAACGCAAAACTTATTTTAAGAACCAAGTGTGAGTACATAAATAATTAATTAGTTTGTGAACATGGACTCATAGATTGGTCATACAAATCCAGGTAGTTTTGTTTGGGAACTGAACAATCTCTCAAACCCGTATACATAGGTTTGTTTTTATTACAAAATTAGGGTCTATTAGTTCACCACATAGCATGTGGGAGATTCCCTGGAAAACCCTTTTTCCCCACTTTAAAATCAAGAAGTCCTCGTGTTGTGAGCCGAATAACAAACTCGAGGCTTTGGTTTTACAAACTTTCATTGAAAAGTGAGTGTGTATAATGAATAATCAGCCTATTATTATGGCAATTTTTCTTAATAAAACCCTATTATATTTGATGATTTCAGATGCTGTAGGTATACAATGAATAAGATGACATAAACATGTGGACGGATTACATATAATATCACACAGCAAAACAACAATGTATTATGTACTTAGTTAAAAGTCAGTCCCACTTCTGTTTTTCTAGGGATAAAAAGGTTGCCTGAATCTACCTGGAAATTGAGGTGGGTTTTATCTGATAAATATTTTAAGGTTTACATGGATTTCAACTTAAATTATTTCATTAAGTTAAAAGTATCTTATAAATTATTTTTTTTGTAAAATTTATCAATCAGTCTTTGTGACTAAAGAGAATATTATTTTTTTCTAAAGATCTAAGTTCCAGTAATTAATTAAAATAAATATTATATTATAATCATCTCGTACTTATAATAAAATAAAATAAAATATTCTAGTGAAAAATATTTCTAAAAGAAAAAAAAGGGTCTCCCGTGGTATGTTTACTTGCTCTTTTCTAAAACTAGGAACGACTAAACGTCAATAATGCTTTCATGCACGTGAAAAAGAAAATAATATTCTCTGAATTCTCAATCCTTTCTTACTCGTAAGATTTTTCACTGTTTGAAATGTTGAAAAAGAAAGATCAAACATGTGGCTCTGAGTACCAAAAGATCTGCTCCATCCTGCCGTTGGATGGCTAACCTGGTTACCCATATTGCGTCACTACCCTTTTGATTTACTTGGTTAGTAACATGGGCTGTTTTCTAAATTACTTCTATTTTCTCGAGCTTCATTTTTTATGACCACCAATATCAGATATAATGACTGGATTAAACGAAGTGTGAGAAGAGAGCTGTCGCAACCGTCTTTCGGTTGGGTCCCGGAATTGGGTTTCGACTTGAAAAATGTGGATTGGGAGTCGCCACCGATCATTTACTTTACGAAAAGTGGGTTGATCGGATACCTTATTTCTTACATGATCTGCGTCTTACAAGTGATATGTCAAATCCGGGAGTCGATTACGGTCAAGGAAGAATTAGCACCCTTGAACCGCCCTTTCGGTACTATGTAATTTCCAGTTGTCTTTAATTAAGAATTTTGAAAGTTTAAATTGAAAGGTAAAATAACGATCCAAAACTTACATTTGATTGATTGAAAATGTACCCTTAAGAAAGTAAAAAAGCCATGTTAGATAAAATGGTAATAAATTAATTAATTAAATTAAAATGAAAAGAAAACAAATTAAGTAAAATGATAAAATGAAGAAAGCAAAGATAAAATAATAAGTAAAAAAATAAATAATAAAATATATATAAAAAAGAAAAAGAAAAAGGAAATAAATAAAACAAATAAATAAAATAATAATAACAAAGTACGAATAATATATATATAAAATAAATAAAAAAGTAAATATATAATTAATAAATTAAATGACGAAAAGAACATATACACATATAATGGTAAAAAAAACCAAATAAAGATAATTACAATATATATATATAGTAACAATACTAATAATGATAATAAGTAGTTAAAAAAGACAATCACACCGAAAAGGGAAGAAAAGAAGTAAGGTTTGGTAAAGTATAATTGACAGGAAGAAAAAATGATGAGGGGTGAGGACAAAGTAGGTAGATATAATTAACTTGTGTAGAATATATATATATATGATAATAGTAAAATGTATATATAACAACAACAATATCAATAAAAAAATAAAATAAATATAATATAATGATAATAAAAAATATAGAAAATTAATAGAAAAATATATGTATAATATTATAAAATATAGCACTTAAAATAAAAAAAATCAAATATTTATTAATAATAGGTATAAAAACTAAAATATTTAAAAAGAACATACGCATATATATATATATAAAATAAATAATATAAATAAAAATAAAGTAATAATACAAGAATAATAAAAAGAAAGAGAAAGTAAAAAATATAATAATAAATATAAAAAATATACATATATAATATAAATAAGTAGAATAAAAGGAAAATATAATAGTAAAAATAATAATAAATATAATAGTAATAATAAAAATGCAAAGAAAATAAATATATATATGGGTAATAACATATATAAAAAGAGAAAAATTAAAAAAGTGATAAATTAAAAATAAAATTAGCAAGTATGTATATATATATAAAAAACTAATTAAGGGATTAAAATGAAAGGAATGTAAATTAAGTGGGTAAATGTCAAAGAACATCGAAGATTAAAACCGGCAAAAATAAAAAAGTTTTCATTTTTTGATAGATTTTCGTACTCCCATTCCAAAAATGTAATTTGTTTTTGCGAAATAGCCTCTAGGGAGCGTAGATCTGAAATCAAAGTTTCGAAAAAACTCTCTCTGGGTCATCAGCTAAAATATTTGTCTTTGGGGTTCTCCAAAGAAAACACGATTAACAACGCATGCAAGTGAAGAGTAAAGAGAAACAAACGAATGATAAAAAAAGCTTTCACCTTTATTACTTCGACTCGTTTACAATAGCTTTGCCTTTGTATTTTCCGTGTTTTCCTCTGTATTTTGTCTGTAAATCGTGTCTTACAATAGTGAGTTACAATGGCTATTTATAGTGCTTGTGGATCCTATCTTTAGGAGTTTAAATCATAGTAGAACTCTATCCTATTTTTAGGAGTTTAAATCCTAGCAAAATTCTATCCTATTTTTAGGAGTTTGAATCCTAGTAGGACGAAAAGGTGTGTTGACAACTGCCCCTCTTTGCCCATAGTCGTGTAACGGGGATAGGGCAAAGATTAAAAGACACACTTTTCGTTCGGTGGAGTTGAAAATTGACTCTGATTTTCAATAACTCCCTATCGAATTGAGTTACAGATGACTCCTCCGTCGTGAAGCTGAGTTCATCTTGAAATGATATGAAATTGAAGCCATTGTTCGGAATTTGAATCAGTATGTGGCTTCTCGTTGCCCTTCGGTCTTCTTCTCGGTTTAAAGACCTTGGATCGGAATCGAACTCAGAAATCTTCATTGACAGATAGCTTTTGCTTGAAAATGGTTGCTTATCACTAAAGCACGGTTAACCCAGGTCCTCTTCTTGACTTGAAAACCTCGACTGCAACCGGAAAGTAGTGCGATTGATGTGTCATCGAGCTGAATGAAATCGAACTCGACAATTTTGATGGCAGATAACCATTCTAGCCTTGAGTTATGCTGTAAATGATGTGCCTTGGAGCTGAGAGTAGTTGAACTCAAAGGTCTTTGTTGACAGATACTCCTTCTTTGAGTTGGATATCCTTCGTCATGAAGTTGAAATACAATCTAAAGATGGATGATGCTTGTGTGCACAATTCCCTTCGTCGTGAAGTTGAAACCGCGGGTGACCCCTTCATCGTGAAGTTGAGCTTGGAATTGGATATCCTTCGTCGTGAAGTTGAAATCCAAGTAAGTATCATTGTTTCGAGTCCAATATCCTCCGTCGTGAAGTTAAAATTGGCTCTAGAATAGGGAAATTGTTTGTTGACAACCAGCCGTCCCTTCGTTGTGAAGTTGAACTTGTGTTGTCTCGAGTCCAATATCCTTTGTTGTGAAGTTGAAATTGGCTCCGAAATTGGGAAATTGTTTGTTGACAACCAGCGGTCCCTTCGTCGTGAAGTTGAACTTGCGTTGTCTCGAGTCCAATATCCTTCACTGTGAAGTTGAAATTGGCTCTGAAATTGGGAAGTTGTTTGTTGACAACCAGCGGTCCCTTCGTCGTGAAGTTGAACTTGCGTTGTCTGGAGTTCAATATCCTTCGTTGTGAAGTTGAAATTGGCTTTGAAATTGAGAAGTTGTTTGTTGACAACCAACGGTCCCTTCGTCGTGAAGTTGAACTTGCGTTGACTGGAGTACAATATCATTCGCTGTGAAGTTGAAATTGGCTTCGAAATTGGGAAATTGTTTGTTGACAACCAGCGGTCCCTTCGTCGTGAAGTTGAACTTGCGTTGTCTGGAGTCCAATATCTTTCGCTGTGAAGTTGAAATTGGCTCCGAAATTGGGAAGTTGTTTTTTGACAACCAGCGGTCCCTTCGTCGTGAAGTTGAACTTGCGTTGTCTGGAGTCCAATATCCTTCGTTGTGAAGTTGAAATTGGCTCTGAAATTGAGAAGTTGTTTGTTGACAACCAGCGGTCCCTTCGTCGTGAAGTTGAACTTGCGTTGTCTCGAGTCCAATATCCTTCGCTATGAAGTTGAAATTGGCTCTGAAATTGGGAAGTTATTTATTGACAACCAGCGGTCCCTTCGTCCTGAAGTTGAACTTGCGTTGTCTTGAGTCCAATATCCTTCGTTGTGAAGCTGAAATTGGCTATGAAATTGGGAAATTGTTTATTGACAACCAGCAGTCCCTTCGTCGTGAAGTTGAACTTGCGTTGTCTGGAGTCCAATATCCTTCGTTGTGAAGTTGAAATTGGCTCTGAAATTGAGAATTTGTTTGTTGACAACCAGCGGTCCATTCGTCGTGAAGTTGAACTTGTGTTGTTTGGAGTTCAATATCCTTCGCTGTGAAGTTGAAATTGGCTCTGAATTTGGGAAGTTGTTTGTTGATAACCAGTCATCCATTGTTTTGAAGTTGAACTTGTGTTGTCTCGAGTGGCACGATATCCTCCGTCGTGGAGTTGAAATCGCGGATAGCCACTTCGTTGTGAAGTTGAGCCTTGACTTGAATATCCTTTGTCGTGAAGTTGAAATCCAAGTATTGTATGTTGCGGGTGGACACAATTCCCTTCGCCGTGAAGTTGAAACGTGGAGACCCCTTTATTGTGAAGTTTGGCTTCGAGCTAGATATCTTTGTCGTGAAGTTGAAATCCACTCTCGAGCAAATTGTGTTGTTTCGAGAGAAACTTTCAATCTGTCGAGTTGGTCAAAGTGTAGCTTCTTGCTGCTGAGTTAAGCAACCAACATGAATCTTTAAAGGTGCTTTTGAATCGAGTATCCTTCGTCTTGAAGTTGAAACTTGACTCTAAAAGATGCAAAAAATTATGTATGTGGAAAATGATAAATATGATGCTCTAAAATGTATGCATAAGATGCATGTAACATGAATTGGTTATATTTTATCTCCTGAAAAAGGTCTGATAATTTGTATTAGGATGTTGAATCCCCAAATAATGCCCCAATATCCAAAAATGCCCCAATATTTGATGTTGAATCTCCAAAGATTCCCCAAATGTTCCTCATTTCTTGCTTCAGCATTGATTCTGAGCATGAGTTTTGTGTCTAAGAGTCACATGTCATTTACCAAGATCCACTCTAGAGAGACTGTCTTGTTTGAAAAAAATGTTTTTCTTTCTCTTTTAATATCAATTAAAAGAGTTTTGAAAACTGTTTGATCCAAAGTTTTGAAAATATTATCACTTTCACGGTTTTACAATTGAGACGAATCATAAAACTAGAGTTCATCGGATATCAAAGAATTAATTACAATGTTAATCCTTCAATAAATTATAGCTATTTGACAAGTGTCAAGATCAAAGCTATCTTTGGGAAATGGAAGTAAGGAAAGGATAAAAAAAATCTTAGGTTATTATGTTTGGTCAAAGGTTTGGCATTTGATGCTCAAAGGTTTGATGGGGTAGCTTTCATGTTTCTCTGCTGGAAGTGTTCTCTGACTCCCAACCTTCGTGTCACACTCGGATTGTGCGATGCCTTATCAAGGAATTTGTGTGATCGCCTCAGTTGCATAATTTTTATATTCGAGCCGCCTTTTCAGTTTTCAACTCGAATCCTCCTTTGGTTTCAATACGTCATTTGGAATTTACGTCTTGAACCCCCTTTGTTATTTTTCTCTATCATGCATTAATTACACTATTTTTTGCAAATAATAATTAGTCCTGATGGGCGGGATGAAATCTGAAGATAGTCTCTCCTGTTTAGAAATTCATGTATAATTAGAAGGGACTTTTAAGGCACGTAATGTAGGCCAGAGTTTGTGGTTATAAAAGAAAAGGTTAAATAGGCCCAAACAAGTGTTTCAGGGTGTTGAACCAAGGATCAATTCATTCTGATGCCTTCAATCTGTCTTGCTTAATTTGGATCTGCTCATATGTGTTTCTCTGGATTTTCTTTGGATGTTCCATGATCTTCGAGTGAAGTGATTCAGAGATTCGAGAATGATTGTGCTTGATCAATCTCATAGTTTGAAGTTTGATGTGCCATTTGTCTTTAGGAAATCTTTGCATGTGCTTTTTATCCCTTTTTCTTTCAATTTTTGTTCTTTCTTTTTGTTCTTTTGTTTTTTCCTTTTTTCCTTTTTTTCTTCTTTTCTTTTTTCTTTTTTCCCTTTTTGTTCTGATTGAATCTTCACACTTGGCGTTTGGTTCACCTTTCGATATCTCATCTGAATCAATGTCTTCACTCATGCGAGCAAATTTTTTCCACCTTAACCCCCAGTGTGGAGGGTGATCCTTGGTTAGGGTTGAATCAGAAGAAAAATACTACAGGCTCAAAAGGGGACACAAGGGATATTTTTTTTCTCCTATTGTGAAGGGATAAAGAAAGAAAGCCGTTCATCATTTCATACATGTAAATCTTCACAAAAGAGGTATCCCCAGGGGGATAGATTTTCAAGATTAATTCTATTCACATGAAAACAGTGTAATTAATGCATGATAGAATTATTTCGAATGAATTCTTCTTCTTTTTTCCCCAGATGTCTCAATGTTCAGGCTCCCCGCGAGATGCCCCAAGTTGGTTCTTTAGAAGAATGCTCATGTTAAAATGAACAACTCAATGCCTTGGGTTTTAATGGTAAAAAAGGTTATTTTTGAGTCTAAAAAAAACAGTGGTGTGATCTTATTGACTCAAAGAAAGGTATGAGTGTATTAAAAAGTAAAGGCAATGTTCAAGAATTTCAAAATGAGGTCATGTCAAAATTTTGTCTTTTGGTAATGACCACGAGTTATTTTGGGCAAAGAATCAAGGTATTTTATTCTGGGGTTTGAGACAGGGTAAGAAAGGTCTAATCTTTCCATATGTCAAAAATCTATAATTCTTGAAGAATTAAAAGAATCATTAATTCATTTAATATTCGAAGAACTAAAGATTAAAATTTGTTCAATTACTCCACCTTAGAAAGCATCATAAATTCAATCATTTAAAAAATTAAGCAAACATGAAAGATCAAAGACGTGTTCAAACAAAACAATCCTCTAAGTGCAAATGGTATATGCCATGCCCCCTTCTTCGGCAAGCGTCTTACAGTTTTCAAAGGATGTTTGGGGCTTCTTATGTGGTAACAGCTAACAGCTTCAACATCGTAGCTCTTAGGATATGGGGATTCTTTTCTTAGATCATCCTGGTAGGCTTTGTCCTATAATCAGCTGATCAGGCTCCCACTGTATTGCTTTCAGTTTTTTTCTTTTGATGTTTCAATCTTTCTTCTATGAGGTGTTATGTGGTTAAAACCACTTCATCGAATCCTCCATGAAGAAATTTCATGTTTATGAAAATGCTTAAAAATGAAATATATATGTACAACGCAAAATTAAAAAAAATGCATGAAATGTTCGAGGCATTGATCAGAAAAGTGTCCATTATTATAAATAATCCTTATTTCGACAAAAAATGTTTTATCTTGTAAGAGACATAAAAAAATCAAAGGTACATTTGGACTAAATCCTCTAGACCCCGAATAGCTTCCAGCAGGTTGACAAGTCTTCTATTTTCATCTGTCACTGGTTGTATGCCTTGTTGGACCACTCTAGCTTCCCTTGCCAGGCCGTGTAGATGGTGAGCTACCTTCTGTACTTGATCCAGGAAGTCTCGGATGACTGCGTCTCTGGCCTTCACCCTTTGTTGTGCTTGCTCCCAACGGAAACGCCACTGTAAACATCTGTCGAAGGGCACTATCTGAAGCTTGCTTGCTTGCTTCTTGAACCTATCTACAATAGCTTCTAACTCATCTATTGTTTTCCATCTCTCTCATGTTGTTTCTCCAGATCAGCCATCCGGATTCTCAAGCATTGGTTTTGATGCTGACTGCCTGCTAAGTGCCTCTGGGCAGTCTTCATCTGTTCTTTCCAAGCTCTCTCATTCCAGTATTTAGAAGCCACTTTCAACTTGGAGTTATTCTTGACTTTATCTTGATACCCCTTTCTCAAGTCTTCGAGCTCTAAATGGACTTTTTTGTTCTCTTTCTAGTTTGTCTGCTCGATCTTTCTGAGAGTCGACATCTAGATTCCACTGATAGCGCTCAGCCTCAAGTTCCTTTATCCTCTTCCCCAGCTCATTGTTCACAGCTTCAAACTCTGTTTTGGCTATCTCAAGTCCAGAAGGGACGGGCCTGAGATGTTCCTCCATGGTCCGGGTGTCATCACAGTCTGGCACCAGAATATTTTTATTTTTCCTCAATCTTCGCCACTCCACATAGTCCGAGCAAGCATGTTTCTGGTAGCTACCACATCCATCCGGAATACTTTCTTCCATGAATCGACTGCTTCCTTGATCATCTTCTTATAGTTGTCACCGTGATACTCAAACTCTGATTTAGCTAGTCCGCATGTTGTTGGGACAAACTGACGTGCCCCATAATGTCTAAGTGCTAACAATGGAGCATTCCCAACTGCATCCCAAAGTTCAGGTAAGGTCATAGTGTCAGAGTCCCCACATTGGAAAAGAACGTCACTGAGGAACAACCAGGGGGCTCTCCAAGTAATATCTCGATCTTGATAGATGAGTGAAGACTTTCATCCACTTCTCTTTTGATGTTCCTTTATGCCATTTCATGGTGATGAACTCTCTCAAAGGTGAATACGTAGTGCTAAATCGGTGGTAGGCAACCCAATTAGTCTTTCAGAAGTAGCTGTGAATCCAGACTTGAAGGAGCTGAACACATCCATTGAATCTACCTCCGTCAGCTCTTCGGTAATGGTTGAGAGACCGAAAGGTCTCGGCTAAGATGGTTGGTACTGGGTTGACTCGTTTCGGATGTTGGTCAAACAGTTCCACCATGGCTGCGTCAATGCATCCCAAAATCTTAGGAAAGATGATCAAGCCATACAGACCTAGTGCAAAAAAGGTCTATAGTCCTCCATTCATCATGGTGGTCATTCATTAGTTTCCTTATGTGGATCCACTGAATTCCTTGCTCGTTACCTTTGTTTCGGAGTTGGTCAGTCACCCACTTTTCATCAACTCCTGCAATCTTAGCCAGTCTGTTCTTAAAAGGCTGACTCTTGATGTGTTTGATGTAGGCTCGCTCCAGTTTAATGCTTTCACAGTGCAATAGTGTAGTATACTCCTCGATAGTAGGTACCATGTCCTCTTGGATAAAAGTAAAGTAACTGTATCTCGGGTTCCAGAATTGAACCACGGCTCTAATTAAGGGCTCACCGGTCTTAACATGAAGCAAAAGTGCAATGTCACCATACCGCTGACTGAACTTCTGTTTTCGATCATTCTTCCAACTGTCCCAGATGTCTTGAAGTTCTTGCACATTGTTCTGTTTTAGGCTGATAGAGGCATAGCTAACAAGCTCTGACACATAACTTCCTTGAAGAATGTCTCCCTTTTCTTTCTGAGTCTTCTCGGACCATAGTCGTGCCTCGGGGTTTTTAATCTCCTGTATTACAACACCTTTGTCCATTAATGCAGATTATTTATGGTTAACGAACACATTTTTTTGGTGGATCAACACCTCTTTTGAATGATGCAGATGATGGAAATAAAATAAAAGAGAGGGAAAAAATGAAAAGAGTTAGTAAGGTAAAGATAATAATCAAGCAATCATGAAAATAAAAGTCCTACTCCACATGATATCTACCCACATGCTTATTATTCCTACCCGTACATGATCTTATCCCGCAAGTTGATTTTGAATAAGTCCTAACCGCATAAATTTCTAGTTCACATGTTTTAAACAGAAAGTAAAGCAGAAAATAATTTTGGCATCCTAGGGTTTAAAATAAGGTTTTGGGGTGGGCCCTAACTCCTTCTAGTCTCCGGGTTTAGGTTCTAAAAAAAGGTACTCGAGTTCTCCTTGCCGGTGCCCCCTTGGGCTTACCAGACCCTTAGTCCTAAACCCATCACAGGCTTGTGTGGACTAAGTTAAACTCGAGGGGAAACATTCCCTTATACCCATACGGAGAATAAATTCACACGAAGGCATAAGGTATATGAATCCCGAAGGTTACTTGCTAGGCCCATACGATGAATAAATTCACACGAAGGCGTCGTTTTTACCCCCACTTAAAAAGGGTTCGAGCTCGAGTATGGAGCCTTTGGATGAAAAATCTTTAAGGGCTGAAATCATTAAAAACGGTCAGTACAACTATTTACTCGAAAATATAATCAAAAGTAAGTAATAAGGATCGAAATATTACCTTAAAATTTAAACTTACCCTTTTCATTAAAAAGACAACTGAAAATTACCTTAGCCTGACTCACTTACCTGTGTCCCCAGCGGAGTCGCCAAGCTGTCGCAACCGTCTTTCGGTTGGGCCCCGGAATTGGGTTTCGACTTGAAAAATGTGGATTGGGAGTCGCCACCGATCATTTACTTTACGAAAAGTGGGTTGATCGGATACCTTATTTCTTACTTGATATACGTCTTACCAATGATATGTCGGTTCCGGGAGTCGATTACGGTCAAGGAAGGATTAGCACCCTTGAACCGCCCTTTCGATACTATGTAATTTCCAGTTGTCTTTAATTAAGAATGTTGAAAGTTTAAATTGAAAGGTAAAATAACGATCCAAAACTTACATTTGATTGATTGAAAATGTACCCTTAAGAAAGTAAAAAAGCCATGTTAGATAAAATGGTAATAAATTAATTAATTAAATTAAAATGAAAAGAAAACAAATTAAGTAAAATGATAAAATGAAGAAAGCAAAGATAAAATAGTAAGTAAAAAAAATAAATAATAAAATATATATAA
The DNA here is from genome assembly GCF_006381635.1 of Hibiscus syriacus. Classification (NCBI taxonomy): domain Eukaryota; kingdom Viridiplantae; phylum Streptophyta; class Magnoliopsida; order Malvales; family Malvaceae; genus Hibiscus; species Hibiscus syriacus. Next base: position 352,641 of record NW_024063442.1, read on the forward strand.
AAAAGAAAAAGAAAAAGGAAATATATAAAACAAATAAACAAAATAATAATAACAAAGTACAAATAATATATATATAAAATAAATAAAAAAGTAAATATATATAAATTAATAAATTAAATGACGAAAAGAACATATACACATATAATGGTAAAAAAAACCAAATAAAGATAATTACAATATATATATAGTAACAATACTAATAATGATAATAAGTAGTTAAAAAAGACAATCACACCGAAAAGGGAAGAAAAGAAAGTAAGGTTTGGTAAAGTATAATTGACAGGAAGAAAAAATGATGAGGGGTGGGGACAAAGTAGGTAGATATAATTAACTTGTGTAGAATATATATATATGATAATAGTAAAATGTATATATAACAACAACAATATCAATAAAAAATAAAATAAATATAATATAATGATAATAAAAATATAGAAAATTAATAGAAAAATATATGTATAATATTATAAAATATAGCACTTAAAATAAAAAAATCAAATATTTATTAATAATAGGTATAAAAACTAAAATATTTAAAAAGAACATACGCATATATATATATATATATAACAAAATAAATAATATAAAAATAATACAAGAATAATAAAAAGAAAGAGAAAGTAAAAAAATATAATAATAATAAAATATAAAAAATATACATATATATAAATAAGTAGAATAAAAGGAAATATAATAGTAAAATAATAATAAATATAATAGTAATAATAAAAATGCAAAGAAAATAAATATATATATATGGGTAATAACATATATAAATAGAGAAAAATTAAAAAAGTGATAAATTAAAAATAAAATTAGCAAGTATGTATATATATATAAAAAACTAATTAAGGGATTAAAATGAAAGGAATGTAAATTAAGTGGGTAAATGTCAAAGAACATCGAAGATTAAAACTGGCAAAAATAAAAAAGTTTTCATTTTTTGATAGATTTTCGTACTCTCATTCAAAAATGTAATTTGTTTTTGCGAAATAGCCTTTAGGGAGCGTAGATCTGAAATCAAAGTTTCGAAAAAACTCTCTCTGGGTCATCGGTTAAAACATTTGTCTTTGGGGTTCTCCAAAGAAAACACGATTAACAACGCATGCAAGTGAAGAGTAAAGAGAAACAAACGAATGATAAAAAAAGATTTCACCTTTATTACTTCGAATCGTTTACAATAGCTTTGCCTTTGTATTTTCGTGTTTTCCTCTGTATTTTGTCTGTAAATCGTGTCTTACAATAGTGAGTTACAATGGCTATTTATAGTGCTTGTGGATCCTATCTTTAGGAGTTTAAATCATAGTAGAACTCTATCCTATTTTTAGGAGTTTAAATCCTAGCAAAATTCTATCCTATTTTTAGGAGTTTGAATCCTAGTAGGACGAAAAGGTGTGTTGACAAGAGCTTATGTATTTCAATATTTTTTTTATTAATCTAAGATGTTTACAAATTATAAGTGGTAGTATAAGTTTTAAAGACTCTCAACTGTTTGACAATCAAGGCTCAAATATCTACGATATCTGATGTTCGAACTTAAAACTTCTCATTTTTTAAATATTTAATTTTTTATTCATAAAAGTTTAGGTCGGTTAGCTCTCCCAGACCAGGCACTAAATCAAAATTGTTCTGTAGCAGTTTTTTTGCTGTATTTTAAAATAAAACGCCAAAACATTTGAACAAAAAGATGCGTTTACGGGTAAAACATCACAAAACAAAGACCTTAGCGACGTTTTTACTAAAAACGCCTATCACACCCCAATTTCTGGGGCAAATAATAATAATAAAATAAAATTTTGAATTTTGAAGTATTTAAGAAAATTTAAGGGACTAAATCGTAAGTTTTATACACTTGCAACTATGTTTTGAAACTTTGGGAAGTATAGGGACTTAACCCTAAAATTTCCCATTTTTCCTTGACAGTGAAAAATAAGTTATCAGAAACCCCTCCCTGTGATTCCCTAAATCCCAAACCCTAAATTTCATACCCCAACCCTAACTGCCATTATCATCTGCGATTTGCTCTGGTCCTGCCGCCTTTATCATGCTCTGTCGCCACCAGCGTGATAGGCGTCCTCCGACGATAGTCCCCAACCGTCAACGACCCTAATCAATCACCGAATGTTGTTAATCGAACAGAGGAAATCCATTTCGTTGTCATCGATTCTCTCCTCGATTTTGTTCGTTCAAGTAGTCGGTGAGCCTCACCGCCATAGTCGTTAGACTTCCCATCCAAGTCCGAAAAAAACCCAACCAATGGTATCGCCTCACCATCGTTCTATCACCGACAATCGTGGGTAAGCTCGGGATTTTTGTTTGGTTCATTTTCTTCCAATTTTGTTATGGTTTTAGTTAATCTTTGAGTTAGTTTGCTTTGATGATGGTGTGAAGATGTTCCCGGATGAAACAACAGATCACCCGACCTACATCGTCGTTGTCACACGCCTCCATGCGCCACCGTTGCACACAGGGCTTCTTAGTAAGCAAGGAATTTTCTAGAACCGGTCCAATTAGAATGGACTACATTGGATCGGCATGTTTAACTTAAACAGTTTTGAACCGAACCGGCCCACTGAGTCAAATCGCTAGTTGTGTCAACACGCACTGAGTCAACTCGAACCAGTCTAACCTGTTGACTTTGACCGAAAAGGTAATTTTTTAAAAGTCATATTTTATGTTTTTTAACGTCCTGAGTCCGATTCTGAAGTTCGTTTTGCCAAATTCACACTTGGTAAGCCATTTTTAGTGTTTTATCTTTGGATTCAAATTAGTTTTTTTTAATTAAGTTTAATTTCTGACGTAAATTTGTTTGCTATGTATCCGAGACATTATGGGACATAAAATTAAAGTTCAAGGGCGATCGAAAGGAGTTTAAATGTTCGATCGGTGGGGCATGAAAATCGAGGTAATACATTACTACCCTATGTATGCTTTATGGAGCATGCTGGCATTAGTTGTTGCATGGATAAATAAGTTTAGTTACAAGCGTGTAACTAATATATTTCTAAACTTGTTCCAAATGCGATAAAAAGTAATTAAATTGTATAAGACTTAAATGGCTCACACAAGAAATTGGAAGATCGATCGAAAACAAATTTTAAGTTAAGTGATTAATTAGTAAATAAATTGATCTCATGATCCACCAATTATGATTAATTCCTTTAAAGGTTAAATGATGAGAAAATTTGGTTAAGAAATTACAAAAATAGCTCTATGGAGTAAAATTAAAAAATGCCCTTGTATTGTAAAAAGACCAAGATTTGCCCTGAAGGTGAGAAATAATCCAAAAATGACATACTGACCAAATATCAGTAAAAGTGCATACATTCGGATTGAAGAGAATTATCGAAATGTCATCTAGCTGGGAATTAACTAAAATAACCTCTGATATTCAAATGATTATATTATATGACCAAGTTGAAATAAACGAAGTATTATATGTATCTGAATTCTGGAAACGACTAAATTACCCTGGAAAATCCGAAGGGACCGAAATAGACTTGAATACTAATTTACCTAAGTAACCTCAATGACCTAGAATTAAGCATATGATTTGGACAAGTCTGGAAACGCTGATGAACTTATATATGTTGTACCACCCTTAAGGGTTTTGAACCACAGATCAAGCAAGTCGACATTTCTTGATATCATTGCAATATAGGAATGAAATAAATATCATTGGAATACATGTTAGTCTCCCTTGTAACACCCATAACCCGTATAATTATACTTATACAGATTATAGATGTCACTAGTGTTTTAAAGCCATTTTCAATTCAAACAGTGATTTAAAATTTATTTTATTAAAATGGTAACTGATATTATAAAAATATCATATCATATGAATTGTGTTTCATTATAACAAATTTAATTCAAAAGATTTTTTATGAATAGTACCGTGAATAGTGAACAGTGTATAATGTACAGTGAACAGTGGGGGAATTGGTTCCCATAGGGGGGAATCGGTATCCCAAAAACAGTAGTTGCTACAGTGCTTTCCAAAAAACATATAAATTCATAAAAATTCCATTTTGTTTCCAATTTTGTTCAACAAAACAAATAAAACATTAATAATTACATGCCACTAATTAAGTCTACATTATATCTTAGGATGTCTCACTGATATTGAAATATACTCCCCGATGCTTGATGTCGCTTTAAACTCTTTAATCTACTACTGACTTTTTACCTACACGTGAAAATCATCACACGCTAAGTATATACTTAGTGAGGCAATTAAAACAATAAACAGTGCAATACAATTCATGCATGATTTCATTATAAAAACCAAATACCTTAAAATCATATTTAAGCGTATCCAATATTTTACCATGATCAAAATAATATAACTGAATATAAAATTCCTTACCAATATACTTGCCATTATTTCCTTAAGCTCGTAAGCTTAATTTCATGCTTACCATTTATTAACCAATAATCTATAAAACCATAGACAATAGCCCAGTATAAAACCCTGAGGACCCTGGGTATTCGAGTAAAATACCTGCACTGTAGTGCTAGACCTGCACTAAGCTTACGCCCTAGTGCTAATCTGGATAATACACATAAGGTCGTGCCCACCACCTACACTAAGCATACGCTATAGCGCTAATCCAGACATAAACCTGCACTTAGTGTCCTTACACACTATAGTGCTAATATAAATCTGCAGTTGCTATACTCTATGGCATGCCAACTATACCCTGTCCCTCAATGACTTACTTGGGCATATAGTCTATTTTATTCGATCCATCCATGGCAAAGTAATTATCATAATTTAACATTGGGCAGCTCATACCCAAAATTACATTCATGGTAAAATATCACATTTCCCATAATAAAAACATTATAATTTCATACTATGACATATCGATGTCATGTAATTTATAAAAAAATATGACATAATACCATGCTGATATAAACAAGGTCGACTTATCACAAGTCTTCCTAATGATGTATAAAACATCCATGTATAATTTTATGCATGTATTGCACTCACCTTGACACTTTATAATTTTCCAAATATATATTCCTCACTATTGTCCACAATAAACCCTTTTCTATTTGACTTGCTTTGGTTACAATTCAATCATGATATGTATAAATCACAAATTCATAATAATACATATGTTAGTATTGTACTAACATAAACATATCCCATAATAACTCCATAATATATTTGAAACTCATTATCTATCAAAATACTTATCTCTTAATAATTCCTTTTAACATTGGAACCAACTTTTCCAATTTACACAAAATGGTCCTTCACCATTTTATCACATACATTCTCAATACCAATAATTCCAACATTAATTTATTTCCATTCAAATGATTTTACAAAAGCATAATTACATTTAAGTACCCCAACTTTAAAAATGTTGTACTTAAATCACAAATCTTTTCAAACTTCCAAAATAGTCATTTTTCACATATAACACTCATTTAAATTCCCAATCAACAATTTCCAGCATAGTACATCAACTATATAACACTTATACAACAAAACCTCAATTTTCCAAAATTTACGAATTGATCTCCAACTTTTCAAAATTTATGAAATGATCCCCAAATTTTTCTAAGACTTGTAGAATACTTCCTTCATCATTTCCAACCCATATATAATTTTTCCATAATTTTTCTCACTCAAACAATCCATGACCAAAACTTAAAGAACAAGTTCTAGAAAGATTAAACATGCTCTAATCATCATACATGCTTGAATATGAATCAACTACCTCACAAACATCCATATTCATCATCAATTTCATGATCCCTTAAATTTGGGATCTTTGAACACCAACAAGATTACCATACAATATTGGTACCAAAAGATAGAGTTTTTCTCGTATAACAATTTTATATTTACAACTTACTCAAAATCCTAAGTAAATTACTTGAAAATTGAGTTGAAGCTTTCTCTTACCTTTGAAGAAGAACACATCTAGTTGGAGAAGAAGATAGCAAATTTGGGTGAAATGTTGGGTGCATTTCATCTTATTTTACATTGTATTCCACTATAAATGAATATAATATTTATTTAATTGGGATATGACCAAATCACCCTTAATGAATCTTCTTACCATAAAACCATAACAACTCATCCTTATCATATTTCACAGTCAAAGCTGAATTATTTGGACTTTAATTTCTGAAATTTCCCATGAAATTTCAAAACTTGTATTTTATTCACTAAATTCCACTGCTTCGATTAAATCTGAAAAATTGCACATTTCCAGACCAAATTTTTCTGATCCAAAATATTAAAATAATATTTCCAACCATTTTATAACATCCTTCAAATTTTTGTAAAATTCAATTCAATCTAAAATTACCGATTCCTTACCGGTTTTAACCATTTTTAATTTTTCTTTACTAAAATTCCAAATCCAAAATATAATTTCCATAAAACCCCACTCTCAAGAGTAAACTATCTATTTATGAAATAAAATTCTTTTTAGGAACTTTATCACTTAATTTCCTCAAACTTTTCCCAATTTAATATTTTGACCATCAAACTTTCAAAATTTACATTTTGATCATAACCAAAATTTGAGGTATTACATCCCTAATATCCATTCAACGATGATTATGAAAATGATCAGTTCTACAATAGCAATATTAAAGTGTGAATATCCTTGAAGCATATCGATTTGACTGGTTGACATATATCATAGTGCTGAGATTTGTTCAGTTCGAGATGACTCCATATACTGAGAAATCAACATGAATCTTAATACCATGAATCATCGTTTCACCCTTATTGGATTAAGCTACTAAGAATCCATCAGAAATTAAAATGTCTGAAATATCCATATTTTTCAAAATAATGGGAACACTCATGTTATATCTAGATCTTCAAAAAATTATGATGTAAAGGTTCCTGAGTACTTATTTAGTACACTTGAATCTTAAATGATTTTTGAAACGTTAATTTCCAAATGTGACTAGATTTGCTAATGAACGTACCTTTTTTATAGGGACCTCGAATATTAATTCCGTCAAATCTACAGAAATTATATGTTTTTCCTTCCTGGTAACGATCAATTGCCTCCGAAAAATAACCGAATGACTGATGAATCCGTCAGCTATCAAACCTTTTTCATAGAGATCTGGATTCTAAAATCCTATCAATTTACAAAAGTTTCATGGTTCCTTATATGATAAATACCAAGTACCTCCGAATAATAAATGGATCCTCTAGTGTGTTCCTTTAGTGACATGTAATTGTTTTACCCGTTTTAAAACACGTGTTTCCGAAATTATGGATTTACTGATGTTTTGATTTACTTTTAACTGAACTATGGCTACATGATATGTGTCCTCTGATTACATGTTTTCACTGGAAAAATTTAATTGTTCCTGATTTATGGATCATGGAATCTATTGGTTTATGAACTATGGTTACCTGAAATGTGTTATATGGTTTCTTATTTTCACTGGAAAATATAATTGTTCCCGATTTATGGATCAGAAATCTATTGGTTACTACTTGAATTGTTTTATTGGGACATTGTATGGGTAGGCTGGAGTATGGAGATTCATCTCTGATCAAGCTAGTAAATCTTACAGACCTAAGGTGACCTTTGGGTAGGCTTCGAGGCCCCGAGAAACTTTCTTGGGTAGGCTCTCAGGCCCCAAGGCACTCCCTTGGGTTAATCATGGGACTACATATGGTGTACAGGTAGAGGGTAGTTATGTGGTTTATTTCATTGTCACCCTTACGAGATTTTACTGGATCACAATCCTAATATTAGAATTTATTGTTAAATTTGATTTATACTGATATTGTATGGGTAGGATTTTGGAGTATGGAGATTCAGCTATGATCAAGCTGATAAATCCTTATGGAGCTAAGGAGACCCTTGGGTAGGCTCATAGGCCCCAAGGTACTCCCTTAGGGTGGATCCTTTATTGGGTGCTTAGGGTAAGTCCTTATGGATGTAGTTCTGAGGAACTGCAAACGGTATTTGGTTGGAGGATATTACTATGTTTTTAAAATATGTTTTAAACTATAAACGTTTTAAAGGATTTATATATGTTACTCTATTTTGTTGGAAAACACTAGACATCCTATTCTGATCTCATGAATTTGGTCCTCTGAAATGAAATCTTCATGTCTTTTACTCGAAGAAATACCAGTGGAACCATAGTTTATCCTGAAAACATATAGATGTCTGATTCGATAAGGAAAATTTTTATGTTTGCATATTATCTGCATTTTCTTTTAACATCACTTGGTAGTTGTGTATTATTGATCTTCCCAAAGCTCACATCTTTTACTCACTATTTCAGGTTAATAGAATCAAACCACGACAGCTATCGACATCAGTAAAGAAGTTTTACTGGCTTTGCTTGCGGAGTACGGTGTATGTGATTTAGGGGCATGTAGGTTACATTTGATTTTTATATTGAGTCTGGAACTTGTATTTTAAATTTTAATTTGTTTTATGATTTTATACGTTTTAACAAAAAATTTAAATTTTCCCGGATTTTTATTGTGGGTCACTCTGGTGGCCCTACACCTCGGATCAGATCGGGTCACCTGCATCAGTCTGAGGGTGTTACAACGCCTCTATTGACTCTTATAAGACGACATTTTTTTAATAAATGTCACAATAGTCATTCACCTAAAAAATGTCGCAATAGTCATGCACTTTAGGAGCATTTTTTATAAACACAACAATAGTCATGCACTTTAGTAGTGTTTTTGTGATAAACGCCGCAATAGTCATGCACTTTAGTGGTGTTTTTACAGTAAACGCCGCAATAATCATGCACTTTAACGGCATTTTTTATAAACAATGTAATAATCATGCACTTTAGCATCATTTTTTTAATAAACGTCATTATAGTCATGCACATTAGCGACATTTTTGTAATAAACGCCGCAATTGTACAATCCTTTTAAACCACCGAGTTCCAAATCCCTAATATTTTCATTCCCATTTTTTCTAATTTTCCTCTAATGCCCAACCATCACACTGAAGTCACCGTTCAACCATCACCACAAATGCAACATCACGTCATCGCCGTTGGTTTTCGGTCACCAACAGGTATAGTTTGAAAATGCCCAAATTAATCTCGATCTTTCATCTCTCTTTTTCTTTCAAACTGATTTCCAATCCCTAACCCAGCACAACCACCATAGCGCAACCACCATCAAAAGCGAGCATCGTCATCGTTGCACTCTTTGGCCAACCACCAGGTATGTCTTTCTTCTTGCCGCACCCTACTTTTTTCTATAACAATAGGCCAAACAAAAGTTGGGCATTTTCTTTTGGCGTTTCTCTATTTTCCATCAGTATTTCTACTTTTGCTTTGTGTTTAAAACTCCTGTTTCCCGCATTGTTGAAGCTCCCGATATATTACAAGTTCTCCTTGAATATATTAAAATGCTTCTCCTTCTCCGATTCGCTGTTATAATTTCGACCATAATTAACCATCACTGTTCATGTTTTTCAACAATGGTGATTTCTTGGATTGGTCGGGACATGACAAGAGATAACAAAGTACCAATAATTAAAGACGAAAACACATTGATTAAACCTATTCTTTTGCAATATATGTAAAGATTAAACAGTATTTCTTTTGGCTAATCGTTTATCTGTGAAGAAGTAGGAAGCAATGCATGTGTATATATATACCACGATGCATGAGAATTGAACAGCTCGTTTTAGAAGTTAATTGAGAAAAAATCAATAATTAAGACATTATATTTTTTTGCTTTGTGTTTATCACTTATTTACTTCATTTGTTTTTCTTTGTCTTGATTCCATTCCTTTTAAGCCCTCCATAAGCAAATGTGTATTTTGCATTGATTCCATTCCTCGGCAGCTTCAAGGAAATTAGGAAATAACAATGGCTTAGGAATACTTCCCAAATATCTAATTTCCTTTTTTTTATCAGTTTTATTTTTTATTGCCAAATATATTAGTTTCCTTTTTTTATCAGTTTTATTTTTTATTGCCAAATATATTAGTTTCAAATATCTGCTTAGCTGTGATTTTTCTTGGTTATTGATGTTTTTCATGATCTTCATTGATCGAGAGAGCTAGCTTTTACTGTATGTATTATACAATGTATTACACTCTTGGTTTAATATATTGCAACATGTGCTTTTGTTTGAATTTTAGAAGCTTGATGCGAAGTAGAGCTTATCGAATTCATAATCTGCATCAGTGGGTAAGGTATGTAGTTGTAAGTTGCTTTCGTCATACATGGTTTGCTCATAGAATGATTTTCCTGGTAATAGCAGTTGAAGTCCACCGCTTATAGTGTTTGTGTTTGAATTTAGGAAAATCTAAGTAGTTTTGGTGGGTTTATTGGGGTCATAATCTTAAAGTACATTCACTTTTCATTAGGCAAAAACATCATTACAAAACAATCCAGCAAAGGAAAATACTTAACCTGACAAAAAATAATATAATTGAACCAACTTTCTTCATGCATCATTCGCAACAGTAGTTTTCTTTTATTTTTCTTTTGACATTGATTTGGTGAGCATGTAGTTGCAAAGTTGTCAGGGTCATTAATTTTCTTTTTTTTCCTTTTCTCTTACTATCTCCTTTTTTTTTCCTTTTGTCATTATTTTTTTTCATTTTTTTGCTTCTACCCATGAAGATCCTGGTTGTCAGGGTCAAGTCATTAATTTTCACTAAAATTGTTATTTGTTTATTGCAAATATTATGCCTGGGAAAAAATTAAGTGATTTGCGGGTTGTTCGAGCTTCTCAAGAGGATGAAGAAACAAATAATGAGGAATCAACTGGTGTTGGATCTTCATAAATTCCAAATACTGTTGACGAAGCTATAGAAATTGAAGATAATGTTCGATACTTTATTTAATTGTGGGTTGATTTTCTAAACATACATTGAATTATTTCTTCTATAGTTGAAAATGGTCAAAGACGCAAGACTAGAGGACATACAATGTTGAAGGAATTATACTAACTTCCTCCTGGGAACCATGTGAAAGTTTTAAGAAACGATGTCGGTAAACCTATTGGCCCAAAAGCATGTCTTCTATCCGATTACTTAGGCATGGTTGCATGTAATGCTAATCTTTTACCGATTACTTATGAGTCATGGAGTGAAATGCCAAATAGTAACTAAAAATCAGGATGCGGATTTTTTAAGGTAATAATGTCATTATAATAGATAATCATTACAATTCAATAGTAATTTATATTTACTTTGAACAGTTATGTTATTTTTAGGAGAAAAGTTTCTCTAGAGGTCTCAGGCGATTATTTGAAACAAGCGTTAGGGAAGAAATAGAGAGACCACAAGAGTTCTTTAAAAAAGAAATATTTCAAGAATCATCTCATCCTTGAAGAGAAGCTGCAAATTGTCCACCTAGAATGCTCAGGTATCAATGGGAAGATGCATTTAGGTTTTGGAGTTCAAAGAAATTAGAGGTATGATGCATTTTTAAAAATACTATTATGTCATTATAATATTGAATTTATACATACAAATTTTAAATTGTAGAACCGAGAGCATGTTGGTGTTGCTAGCAGACAACAACAAAAATTTACTCACACAGCTGGATTGAAGAACTTTTCTTGTATAGCTAATGATGAGGTATTATGGATTATTCACATAGTGATTTACAATTGGAAGCACATAGTAACGAAAATTATTTATATTATTAATTAATTTTTAGCAAAACTTAATATTTATTCTACATTGTAGTAAAATACGTCTGGTACTAAAGTTGGACGAATAAAGCTCTTCGACATGACATATACAAAAAAGGATGACACTCCTATGACTGATGAAACTACAAAAATTATGGTACATTTATTGGACACAAGATTTGAATTATGTTATATTTATATATATTGTATGACATTTTTATTTAAAATAATTATTGAATTGATTATTAGGAAAACTGAGGGATAAAAGAGCAAAGTATGAAGCTACAACTTCAAGTCATGGTATTGTTAATGCGGATGAAAACGAAAATCAAGTTATTAATGAAGTTTTGGGTCCTGAAAGATATGATCGGGTTCGCTTTCAAGGATCATTCGTTACCCCAACCAAATATTTTGGATCTAGTTAATCTCAGTACATGTAATCACACAACCAATCTTCCTAATCAGAAGTTAGTCGTTTAAAACAACAGTTGGAATGGATAAAAAATTTGCTCAAATGAATGCCAAAACTGAAGCGAGGGAAACAGAGAGAGAAATATGATATCAGAAAAAATATGAAGACTTTCAAAATCAACTTCAAGCTATGATGCAGATGATACGACAAAATCAACCCCAAATTCCACCATCTTAGGTGTTATTTTAGATATATGCTTTGTTTTTTCTAGTTAACAATGTTGAACTACATTATATTTCACTTTAATGTAAACTTTGATTTATTATCAAGGATTTCAAGTTTGTTGTTATGGATTTCAGGTTTATTGGATAATGGTACATGCTAAAATTTTAAATTTGGGTAATAAAATAGCAAAAAACAACATTTGGAAAATCAGTTTTAATTAGCGGTGTTTTTATAATAAAACGCCACTAAATACATAATCAATACTGGTATTTGTAAAACAAAACACCACTAAAGTTCAAGATCTTTTGCGGCACTTATATAGAAAACACCACTATATACGCAGTCATAGCGGCATTTTACATTCACAAATGCCACTAAAGATAAATAAATAGCGGCATTTTAAACGTCGCTTACGATCATAACCTTTAGTGGCGTTTGATGTTCACAAACGTCGTAAACTTTTGCGGCGTTTGTTTTAGCAGCGCTTTTTGTAGTGTTTCTTTTTGCGCCATAAGGGTTTTTAGCGACGCATAAAAACCGCTATATGATAAAAAACACGCCGCTAAAAACCCATTTTGCTGTAGTGAGGGTTAGGGCATACCTGAGACCAACTTCGAATTTAAATGTGAACTTGTAGATTGTCCACCAAAAGTGAAGGTGGGAGGATTCAAACTTAACTTTACAAACTCAAATTCCTGAATCTCAACCTCTTGTTCTTATATAATTAATAAATATGTATAATTATATAATTATATAATTAATAATAATTTTGGACCCAATTTTTGGTTGGCTCATACGAAAAAAATGTCAACAAGCATAATATTTATTAGATAAATTACATCATAACCACTTTAATTTTAATTTTGAATTTTTCATTAAGTTATAAATTGATATAATTGTAGCACTAAAATTTAGTTTTACATACAATCATACGACTTAGTCAAGTGACATATAGGTAATAGGGACTAAAGGGGAGCATGCCCCCTAAATATTTATAAAAGTAAAACTTGGTCCCCTAAAATTTACAAAAAAATAATTTAGACCTCAAAATTTTTAAAATCCATATTAAGTTTCAGAATGTTTGGATTTGATTTTGAACCCTATATTTGGATATCCCAGAGGAAAATGATGCCAACAAACATAATATTTGTTAGGAGGAAATACACCAATACCACTTAACTTTAGATTTGAATTTCAATTTTCCATTAAACTATAAATTGATATGATTGTAGCATTAAAATTTAGTTTTATATGCAATTATACCACTTGACCATTAACATATAAGTAATAAGGAGAAAATGATAACATGTCCCTAAATTTTAGTCCCTTAAATTTCTTTTTTAAAAAAATTGAACCATCAAAATATTTAGAAAAACGTATTAATTTTTAAAAAATTAAAAAAAAAGTTGATTAAATCTCCTCTCATAATTTTTAAAATTCATCAATAAGACTCTAAAATCTATTGAAATTTTTTTGTATGGCCTTAAATTTGTTGAAAAATATATATTAAATCCTTTAAAAAGATTTAGTTTAAGCCTCTAAAATTTTTGAAAATTTTAAGTAAACCCTCAAACTCTTTCATCAAGTATCACCACTAATTGATTCTTTAAGTGGAAAAAGAAGCATTACATGGATGATAGTGTAATACCCCAAACTTTGGTTAGTAACCAAAATGTAAATTTTGAAAGTTCGGTGGCTAAAGTATAAAGATTAGAAAAGTTTAAGGACCAAAATGGTAATTTCCCAAAATTTTAGGAGGTCAAAAGTGTAATTTTTAATAGTTATGTATTTTGGCCCGTAAATGAATAGTTCATCCCCAAGAATGACATTCGGGTAGAAATCATATTTTTGATCCGAAAATTATGTTAAAAGCTACAAAGTGTTAAAGTCCAGTAAAAATACGGTAAATCAGATCGAATAGAAATTTCGAGAAAATTTGAAGGGTGTTAAATTAAGCTTAAAAATATTATTTCCACATGTTAAAATGATAGAAACAAATATTGAACATTGGATTTGATAATTTATCTCCATGTTCATTTTGGATCGTTGGATGAAAAATGACAAGATTGAAATTTTGGAAATGTTGCATGGATAAAATGGTAAAAGTATAATATTTTGTCCATGTTTGACTTTGGAAAGATGATAAGGGTTATGTGGCATGGTATGGATGTAAATATGAGGATTAATTAATGGTAAAATTGTCATTTCACATTAAATGATTTTTAAATCCATTTAAGCTTAATAAATGAAAAATTAACATGAAATTACTTATAATTTTCATGAGACAGGATCATTTTCAAGCCTCCATTTTGTGCTCCCATGAACTAGGTAAGAAAAAAATTTATTTTTCATTTTTGAGCAATTTTTTTTTGGTTTTTGGATCGAGCAGTGAAATAGAAAATTGTTTTATTCGAAAGATGCTATCATTTGGTACCATTATTGCATGTTAATTTTTCTTGAGTTCAAAGATCCCAAATTCTAGGGTATGTTCATGTTAGGTTTTTAAGAATTGATGATAAATTTTGAGGTTATTGAGGTTGTAGATTCATTTTCAAATTTGATTGATGATTAAAATCACTTATACATGTGTATATAAGTTTCAACCTAACTCTAGATTTGGGGAAAAGATGTGTTTTGATGAAATTAAGTTAAGGGATTAATTGTAGATGTCATACCACAATTTAGGGGCTTAATTTTAGAAATTATAAAGTATTGAATTTAAGTGGTATTTTGGAAGAAATTTATGATTAAAGTGTAAAATCGCAAAGTTAGCATACCATTTTATGAAGTGCAAGAAATTCAGGGACCTAGTCCTAAATTTATCTATTTTTCTTATGTGTTGAAAAATAAAACCCCCTCCCCCGTGCAATCTATTTTCCCAGAATATTTTTCCCCGTAACCCTTATTTATAGCTCTGATTCTCTACCGTTTGGCCATCGTTCGTCGATCTGAAACCACCAGTAGACTCACTATTGAACGATGAACAAAACCTGACCTTTATACCGTTGTGAATCGACACCATTCGCCGTAAAAATCAATCGGAAGCTTCGTGAGTTTTAACTCGACCGCGTTTGTTTTCATTGATTCTGGTCGATCCGGCCACCCGTTCATCACACCTCCTACACCATCGGACTCACCATCACCGTTCGCTCAAAACCTGACTGAAATCATCGTGCCATTGTTGCTCAAAATTCTACAATACGTTATGTTTTGTGAAAAATAACACTTGCACGAGACTCCCGAGGTCTCGATCTATAAATCTGGAAAATTTCATGCATAACTGATGACCGCAGCCATCGCACGCACCGCCCCTGAGAGTGGACGTCGTCTGTCATCCAGGGGAGATGTTTGAGCTGAGCCGAGACACTTGGACCGAGCCATTGACCGTTGACCACCGTTGACCGTTGACTTTGGCAAAAAAGTCCAAAATTTTGAAAAGTCATATTTTATGTTTTTCGACGTCCTGAATCTGATTTCGAAGTTCGTTTCGCCAAATTCAAACCCGGTAAACTGTGTTTCACTAATTAATCACCTGATTCGATCCTTTTTTGCAATTAAGCTCCGTTTTGGATGAAATTTATGTTGTTATGTATTTGAGGAGTTATTGGAAGTTGAATTAAAGATCGAGGACGTTCAAATGTAATTTAAATGGTCAATTAGTATGGCAAAAAAATTGAGGTAATACATTACTACCACTTTATGCTTTATGGAACATGTTGATATTGGTAAATGCATGAGTAAGATAATGTTTGGTCTCATCTTTGTAGTTAATTACTTTCTACACTCGATCCGAATATGATAAAAATTCGGTAACTAAATATGGCTCAAATGACTAATATAAGAAATTGGAGGACAATTGAAATTAAATTACAAGTTTTGTGATTAAGTGATACAGGAATCAGCCCTGTATATGTAAATTATAATTTATATCATTAAAGGTTAAATGCCAAAGGTACTTGGATGAGAAATTATGAGAATACTTCGGTTAGATAAAATTACGAAAATACTGTATGTTGTAAAAATACAAGAATTGTCCCTAGAAGTTGGATAATAACTCTAGAAAAGATAAGGATTGAAATACCATGGATTTGCAAAATGACCAAAATACCTCTAGAATGCAAATGACACAAGAATTACACCAAGCCCGTGAAAGATTGGATATCCGCAAACTATGAAATGACGAGAATAACATTGAGTACTAAAATGACCAAAATACCCTTATGGCCTAAATAAGTAAATGTCATAGATTAATTAAGGAATCCAAATAAGCATGGATAATGTACTATCCCTATGGGTTATGAACCACAAATCAAATACGTTATCATTTCCTGATATTGTTGAAGCGTGGAAATGAAATAAAGACATGTAAGCATCAATTCTTTTACCCCACCATACCTAAATTGGCACTATCCCTTGTTTCCTGCCACTAAAGGGATAAGTGCATATATGATGCATCAAACACCCAACAAATTGTTTTATTTTATGAAAATCTATATAAAATGGGTCTATAAAAACCCGAATGAAATGTAAGATGTGGAGGGGATTTTTTCTTGATTCAAACAAAATACCAAGCAAATAGAAGGTTTTTTTTCATCTTTGTCTTTCATTTTCCAATAACTAATTTGCTTATTTATTTACTATTTTGGAATCATAAGAGAAGAGAGGAAAGTAGTTTACCCTCATAGGGGATCGAGCGTCAGGCAGGGATGTCATCGTCGGTCTTCCTTTGACCATTATGGGTTGCGAATTGGAGCATCGGCATCTAGGTCTGATGGCCAGAGCGTTATCGATTAAGGTCTTAGGGTGTTGCGTTTTAGTTGAGAGGAGGGTGAGTAGAGATGAATATATTTTAGGTTTTGGTCTTAGTTTTCTCAGGCAGAAATGAAACAAAAGGGGGAACTATTAAACTTTTATAATTTTTGTGTTAATCACTCTAAGGTCTTTATACCTTTAGCGTGATTTCGTGTTTGATCATTATTTTATGGGTAAATTCATGTTCGGGTCCTTGTTTTTGTATAAGTAGTATTTTAAGCGAATGAAAGTGGGTAAATCTCCCCTATGTCCCCTAGTCTAACAGTGTTTTCATATTATGATCACTGGTGCATTTGTTTTTATTTTGAACTCTATATTTTATTTAGTTTTAATTTAGTCATTAAACTGCCATGTTTTTATTTGAATTTAGTTACTGCTTTTTACATTTATTCATTTTCAGTCACTGCTTGTGTTCTGTTATCATTATAATTTTGATGTGATAGTTGTATTTTTTATGTTTAGTCATTGTTTTATTTATAATTTGTTCACTATTTTATATTTTATTATGTTTTAATCTTTAATTTCCATCTTTATTTATTGTTGTTATGGACTATTTGATTTTAACTATGCATTTTATAATTAATTTTAATTTGGTTATATTATTTCTATTAATTGCCTTTAATTTATTTGATTTGCCTTTAACTTAGTTTAATTTCAATCCTTTAATTTTATTACTTTATGTTTTTTTATTATTTATGTATTTTATTTAGTACTTTAATTATTACTCTTTATTTTCTGTTCATTCCATTTTAGTCCTATAAATATATATGAAAGCCTCATAAGCATAACTCAATCGTTTAATAATTGGATTAATGGTAGTATTTATTTATTTTAAAATATTAAGAAGGGATTGCCTTAAAGTAACTATATGTCTATTCCGATGTTTTAAAATAAATAAATATCCCACTAGAAAAACCCAAAAAAATCGATTATATTTAAAATTAATCAAGTTTGAAGGGAAATAAAATATTCACTTATTTAAACTTATTGAGACAATTCGCTTAATTTTATTAGGGATTAAGTCTCAATATTTTTAAATAATTGAATATCCTTACCTTTTCTAATCATATATATAATTTGGATAAATTGTCTTAATTTCTTTCTTTGGTCGAATCAAATTATTTTAACATTGAGTTCTTGGGAGAAATTATTATATTCTTTTCATTTCACTTTGAAAGAGAAATATTCATCTTAAAGTATTTTAGGGATTATTTCGCTTTCATTTAAAATATTATAATATTTTCTATTCTCCTTAGAATTTCTTGTTAAATAAAACTTTATAGTTGAATCTGGAATAATAGGATTGTAACTTAAATTTATATTTGAATTCTTAGATTTCCACTATTAGAGGAAATTTATAATCGATGGGGTACTAATTTTGGGCGTTGTGGGGGTGCTTATCCTTCCCCACGCGTAATTGATTCCCGAATCCCTTTTTTATTACAAAAAAATGAATCTCTGGCTACACATAGACTGTTTTATCTTTTAAAATGACGTTTTCTTAAAAACTATTTTAAAAGAAATTTTAGGTATTAGACCTACCTAACCCAAAAGGTCGATGGCGGCTCTAAAACATTTCAAAAAAATTTCAAAGAAAAACCCCAAGTCGTACAAAAGTTTTTTTCCCCGCCCGGGTGAAAAATGGTGTCAACAGCTTGGCGACTCCACTGGGGAAGTAGAGAGTCAAGCCTTAAATTGATTATTATTGTCTCTATATTTAAAAATTGAGAATTCAATTTTATTTAAGTTATGATTCCTTTGATTCAATTGTTATTTTATTTCATATCTTTGTGTACTAATGTGTGTATTTGATAGATTTTCATATATTAAAGTCTTGGATTCGCTTTAGTTCACTTTTTTTGTGGTTTTTCGTCAAAGGTTTGAGAATTTCTCCTCACACACAACACGTGCATTGCATAACATAAGCTCTACATTTGAGCTCTTTCCCCTTTAAGTTGGAGCGAAAGTGACGTCTTTGTGAGAATTTATTCTCCGTGTCAGACCTAACAAGTAGCTTCTGGGGTTCATATGCCCTATGTCTTTGTGAGGATTTATTCTCCGTGTCAGGTATAGGGAAATGTGCCCTCTCAAATTGAACTCGATTCGCTTAAGCCTATAACGGGTAAGGATTGAGGGTCTGGCTCGCCCAAGGGGGCACCGACAAAGACAATTCGAGTACCTTTACTCCTAGAACCGAAACATTTCATATAATAAACCGTAAGAACCCACCCGATCTAAGACCATACTGAAATTATGTCCATAAGTATCCAAATAAGTGTACACAAAAGGGAAATGAACTCTAACCTCTGTCTTTTAATATATTATCCTTTTTTGTTTTTTAAATGCATGTGAATTAGAAAAATATGTGATTTAAGGTTTATCATCTTAGTTAAAGTGGATGGGTTAGAAATCATGTTTGGGTGGGATTTCTATTTAATAAAAAGCATGTTTGGGTAGCTATCATGATGGGTAGGTGTTTTTCCAAAATTTTATTAATTCATTACCTGTACTAACTCATTTTTTTTATAATTTTATTATTTTTTATCTGCATTGCATCATTCAAGATTGAGGGTGTTGATCTTTAGTTAATTGTCAAATTGGAAAGCTTTCAGTAATGGACGAAAAGTATTTGAATCAAGTAGTTCAAAACTCTTAGGTATGACAGTGGTCTAAAGCACTGCAAACACATGAAGGGTACAGTTTGCAAGCTGATCATGTGTCAGATTTAGCGGGTTATGCTTTCGTTTCTCTTAAAAGAAATGGCATCCAGGACTTACAAGACATTTGAGAAAAATGGGAGTCAAGCAAGAAACTGCAGTTTGACCAATATTATGGGGATATTTCCTATCTGCTGTATATTGATATAGATGATGAGTTGATCCGAGTCTGATTCAATTTTGGAATCCAGGGTACAACTGTTTCACTTTCAATCAAGAAGACATGGTCCCTACAATCAAAGAATATATTGCTTGTTGCATATAGAGGAGGCTCAAGAAAATCAGATTTATTTCAAGTCCATCAAAACTCAACCCTTCATAATCAAATTAGCAAAACTCGCATGTGTGCGCGAGGAATGGGTGGTTGCTCGTACCAAACAAAAGGTGAAAGCAAAGGCATTTCTTGGACTACTATTAAAGAAATCATTCAAAGTCATCCTTACGAGAAGGTGAGATTGGAATCTTTGCACTGGGTATTTATGGCTTAGTCATTTTCCCGAAGACCTTGGGATATATGGAGGTGCAGTTGTGGATTTATTTGAGAAATTACAAAAAAAAGGTTAACCCTGCTCCTGTGATTTTAGCAAAGACTTTTTGATCCTTGAATGCTTGTCGAAGGCTTTGAGGTGGTCGGTTTTTAGGATGCGCACAATTACTATATGTCTGGATTCGTAGCCACTTTTAGAAAATTGAAAAAAATTCATATCATCGGTTTAGTTCCAGTTACTTGCCTTTAATAGAATTTCTAGAGCAAGATTGGCCAAAAAGAGTCACTAAAGACATGTGGATAGGTGCCCTTAAGAATATTCAAGACAAGGATATCGTTTGGAACGCCCCTTGGAAAATACAAAGTGAGTTCCTCTATAAGTGTGGTGACTATAATTGGGTGATGTTGCTTGGTTTATGGGGTGAAATTGAGTACGCACCACTTTTGGTTATGAGGCAATATGGTGGTCGTCAATTTATCCCAGTCACTTCTAGACTGTACTCATCTGAGTTTGTGTTTCATGGAAACAATTACAAGAAAAACATCTTGGATGAAGTTAGATCATGAAAGAAGACTTTTCGTACTAGATTCAATGCAGCCAAGGTAATATTGACGCCAAATTATGAGGAGTTGAGGTTTTTTAGAAAAAATGAAAATATTCCTCTACCTGACCAAAATAAGGATATCACTATGGAGGAACGAATTCGGATAGCCCCGTCAGAAATAGAGATCTTAAAAGTGGAGTTCGAACCTGAGAAAGAAGCTGGTCGAAAGAGTTGGAAGAGTTGCGACTAGACAAATTCATGTTGAGTATCAATGTTGACTTCCATGCCACACAATTTGAAATTCTAAGAAAGAGAAAAGAAAAAGTAGATTCAGAGTTGAAAAATCTGAAGAAGGGTTACTACAAGCTGCAAAATCTAGGACAATATCTGGGTTAAGCAGAGCATCAGCACACTTAACCAAAAATTTAAACGTAGAGAAAGATCGAGTCAAAGATTTGAAGGTCAAAAATGATTGTCTACTCAAGAGCTTAAAGAAAGGGAATGAAAAAATAGAAGAGCTTGAGCTTAATAAGAGGAAGTGGATCATATAATATAAGGACGAGAGTCGCGAAGCTATGGAAGAACTAAAAAGGGAGAAAGATCATGTCAAAGAATGGGAAGCTTAAAAGAATAACATTCTTGAGGGGATCGAGGCTGAGAATACCATCACGTTCAGGAGGTTTGAAGCTGAAATGAATAACATGCTTGTCGAACTTAATATTAGAGGACAAAAAATTGAAGAATTTGACACTAAAAGAAGATGTGGGAATTAGAAAAGAAACACTTCAATACTAGGCTTGAAGCAAGACAAGAGACAATCAACAGCTGGATGAAAATGTGTGGAGACAAAAATATACAAGTAGAAAGTCTCAATCGAAGAATGCAGGAAACAAAAATGAGACCTGAAGAGGATCTGGCTCAATGTTGGGCTAAAAGCATAGAATTCAGTGATTACATCCTGCAACTCGAAGAATCCTTGTTCCGAGAAAGTGTTCTCTTGGGACTGAATAACCTTCAGGAAAGTCATGAAGAGAGTGCCTTGCTGCGAAAGCGAATTCAAAGTCTGGAAAGTGCACTGCAGAGTTGTGAAGTGCGAATCACTAATTAGAGCAAACTCTCCAAGGAATTATTGAACAGTGGAAAACATCAAATGATTTCTATAAAGAACAGAATGCAGATAGAATAGCATGGTAGTCACGACCATAATTCAGATGAGTGAAATTGCCAGATACATTGGGGAATTAGTTGTTGAAGCAAAGGTCATCGAGCATCATATCAATCCAGCTTGTAAGTTTGGGAAGAAGATGTCTTGGTTGATTAATGAAGTTGTAGAGCTTAATCGGAGAGCTAAGCCGTATATGTAGAAGTGAACTATTGTGTAATGAAAACTCTATATTCCAATGGAAGTTGTTCTATGACAATTAACTTTTTGAGATCAATACCTTTTCATAAACTCATTATTCATTGCATTTATTTGCATGAAGACATACATTTATTAATTAAAACACCAAAAATAATATAAAAAGGTTTCCAATCGCAGTTATTCTGGCCAACACTAGCAATAAAGAAACGCAACACCCTTGCGGTACTAGGAAAGTGAGTAAGAGATGGAAGAAAAGTTAGTCCGTATCGAGCAAGAGCATAAAGACATGCAAGAAGAAATGAGAAGTAAATTGGAAAAGATTGAGGCCGACATTGCAAGTTCACAACTAGATATTCTGAAAAAAATAGAAGACATATTTAAGAAACATGCTACAACTGAAAAATTTCATGCTGAAAATCCCGCCTCCTTTAACCAATAACCCATACCCCATCCAGGTTTCACACCAGAATATGGTCATCCTCCTGGTTTCACATCTATACAAATCTCTGCTCACCCTTCGGTACCTCAAGAAGCTCGACCTCATGCATATGTCAGCAATGAGAATCAGCAACACCATATGGGATCCGCATTCCCAAATATTTATCAGCATGTTTTAGGTGTAAGGCTAGGGGAATTTAGTACCGAGCACCTAACCCCAAATCTGAATGAGTTAGCCGAAAAGGAAAACGCTAATGAACAAATAACTCAACAATTGTAGAAATTGAAAAACGGTAAAATCGGTACAAGTGATTGAACCATTCTATGGGTCTGACGCCAGAGAGCTGAGTTTGGTCCCAGACTTGATCATCCCTATGAAGTTCAAGGTTCTCGAATTCAAAAAAACAATGGAACCACTTTCCCTTAATCTCATATTACCATTTTTTTCGGAGGATTATTGGCCATGTGAATAATGAAAAGTTGTTGATTCACTGTTTTCAAGACAGTTTAACACGTTCTGCCGCCAAGTGGTACAACCAATTAAATAAGGCTCACATTAAATCATGGAAATACTTGACAAAGGCATTTTTAGAATAGTATCACCATATTACATATATGGTTCTTGATCGGTGGACTCTTCAAAATATGGAAAAAAGATGTAATGAGACTTTCCGACAATATGCCCAAAGGTGGTGTGATGTCGCTACAAAGGTCCAACCCCTTTACTCGAAAAGGAGGCTACTATAATTTTTGTCAACACTTTGAAAGCTTTGTACTTGGGGCATTTGCTTGATTTTGTTGATTTGATCATCTCTGATGAGCTCATCGAAAACGCTATAAAAAGTGGCAAGATTGAAGTAGTTGAGGGGTCTAGTTCCAAAAAACCCATGTACCAGAAAAAAGAAAACGAAGTTAATAATGCAAGTGTCTACCACAAGAATACTGCAAATAGTGTCATAATAACCCAATCAAGGGCTGGGAGGAATGACATGAACACCACCATAAATGATTCTAGGGGACCTGTAAGGAGAGGGAGAGGTTTTCCTTCACACCACTAATCGTACACTATTTAGAGATATATGTTTCATTATTAAAGGCGGATGTGTACGCCCCTACAGTTTGACTCCTCTCCAACCACCGTACCCTCATTGGTATGACATAAACGCACATTGTGATTACCACGATGGAATTGATGGTCACTCTATTTAGAATTGTCCAGCCTTAAAAAAGGTAGTACAAAAATGATTAACATAGGAGGATTACAGTTTGACTTCCCAGATGTATCGAAACACCCACTACCAAATCATGGAGGTAAAGGGGTAAAAGCAATCCATGAGGAGAATAGGAGGACATCAAAGACAGATGTTCATGAAATCAAATCTCCCTTCAATTTGGTATTCCAACAACTCTATCAGGATGGCATGATTCGGCAAGATTCGGAGCCAAAGACCAATGACTGTAGACATTATTGTGAATATCACCAAGAAGAAGGACACGAAATTAAGCTTTGCCCTAAATTTAGGGGGTTACTACAAAAGTTGATGGATAATAAGGAGATATAATTATTTGAGAAAGATGGGGAAAAAAGAGAAGAAAATGTCTTCACAAAAGAAAATTCTGAGCCCATTCATAGAACAATCAAGCCAGTGGTCATTACTGTGAAACCATCAGCAATAAATTCTAGGCCCACAACACAAAAAGTTGTAATCACAACCCCTTCACCATTTTCGTTTAAAGACACCCACAAGGTGCATTGGAACTACATTGCCAATGTTTCAATGATAAGGGAATCTGGTTCGCTAGATAAAATAAAGATAGATGAAGAAGAAGCACCAAGAGGCAACTTGATAACTGAAATAGCGAATGAAGTCGGGCACTTCATAAGAAGTGGGAGGTGTTATTCTCCCGAGATATCAAAAGAAGTAGACAAAGTGAAAGCAAAAAAAAACTACAGTGGTGCCGCAAAAGATATTTAATGATGAACCCCACCAATAATCAATGAGCCGGTAACTAAAACACTAGCACAATAATTCTTTAAAATTTTAAAACATAGTGAGTACATGTAGTTGAGCATCTACAAAAGCAACAAGCACGAATTTTGATTCTGGATTTGTTAATGAATTCAGAAGTACATTGGCATGCTCTATTAAGAGTGCTCAATCAAACATTTTTTGCCTGAGGATATACCAGTGAACAAGTTGGATCGAATTATAGGGCACATATTCACTGATGATGAAATTCCTGATGTTGGAATAGGATCGGTAAAAGCCCTCAATATCATAACTCACTACCATGGTCATTCTTACCAGGTGTTTTGATTAACAAGGGTTGGCACTCAATGTTGTGCCTATGACCACATTACGAAGGTTATCGATGCACAACTCACATATAAGGTCCTACCAAAACATTGTTAGAGCCTTTGATGGAACCCAACGAGATGTGCTTGGAAAGATTGAGGTACCACTGTTGATTGGACCAACTGTCTACAATATTGATTTTGTGGTAATGGACATCAACCCCTGATATAATTGCTTGCTTGGAGGCCATGGATTCATTCTGCAGGGGCAGTTCCTTCGTCCTTGCAACAAAAATTGAAATTTGTGATAGATGGTCAGTTGATTAGTATTGGGGAAGAGGAAATTATTACTTACGTGACAACTAACGCCCCATATATTAAGAAGAATGAGAATGCCCTAGAGTGTTCCTTAAGAGCCTTAGAATTTGTCACGCTACTTTCATTGCTGAAGGAAACAAGATTCCTCCCGCTTTTATCTGATTGTACTAAGATGACTGTGCGAGAGACTCTAAAAGAAGAAGCCAATATAGGAAAGGGTCTTGGTAGATGCTTGCATGGAACTTTATATCCCAAATTTGTCATGATAAAGTGCGATCGCTTTGGGTTGGGGTTTAAGCCTGATTTTCAGCAAAGAAAGAAAGAATTGGAAAAAAGAGGTGAAGTAAGAAGAGCTAGACAAAAAGGAGAGGATATTTTGTGGGAGTGTATGTCTTTCCCTCACTTTGAGAGCTCTTTCAAGTTTAGAGGAGTGTATGATATAGAGAACCAGATAGCCAGAACAATTGATGAAGGAGAGCAGATGAAAGACAAAGACTTTTCGACGAAGCCATGGAGGGTTTGGTCATTAACATTATAACTGGGGATGATAAAGCGGAAAATATTTGGATGGAATCCGTCCTTGCTTCCTAGGCGAAACGCTAAAAAATTAGACTGCAGAGGATCTCCTTGTAGTTTTTAAAATTAATTCAGAGTAATACCCAGTACTAATCCTTATACTTGTGCCCGCAAGTATTAAGGAATTTTCGTAAGGGCAACTATGTTAACTCTACTTGCTTTCAATAAAAGAAATAGTCTTTTGTTTCTCAAAAGTCATTATTTTCATTATTTATTCTTTACATTCATTTCATAAATCTTGGTCTCTTTCCAAATATTTATTCGATTCAAATTTTCCCTTTACAGGTGTCACAATATCAATAACATGAATGTTTCTGAATTTAATACTAAGATAAACTTTGAGCAGCCCATATGTCTGAAAGAAATCAATGAATGTTAATGAGGTAGAATTTTATGTTCCTAAAGAACTATTAAGACTGGTAGAAAATGAGGACAAACAGATCTTACCTCACCAGGAAGAAACTGATATTATAAACTTGGGAACTGATAATGAAAAGAGAGAAGTAAAAATCGGCAACGCACTTTCCGTTGAGATGAGGCAAGACTTGATAGATCTATTCGAGAATTCAAGGATATCTTTGCATGGTCTTACCAAGATATGCCAGGGCTGAGTACATACATAGTAGTGCACAAGCTTCCGATAAAGCCTAAGTGTAAGCCAGTTCAGCAAAAGCTCAGAAGAATGAAGCTAGAAATGTTGTTAAAAATTAAAGAGGAAGTGATGAAACAGATTGATGCAGGGTTTCTTCAGTCTAAAAAGTATCCAGAATGGGTCGCCAACATAGTCCCCGTGCCAAAGAAAAATGGGAAAGTTTGCATGTGTGTGGATTATAGAGATCTCAATAGAGCAAGCCCAAAAGATAATTTTCCATTGCCTCATATAGATACTTAGTGGATAACACTGCTGGTCATTCGTGGTTTTCTTTTATGGATGGCTTTTCGAGGTAAAACCAAATAAAAATAAACATTGAAGACATGGAAAAAACCACATTTGTGACTATATGGGGCATATTTTTGCTATAAAGTGATGCCATTTTGGTTTGAAAATCGCTAGGGCAACTTACCAAAGAACTATGGTGACTCTTTTCCATGACATGATGCACAAAGAGATTGAAATGTATGTGGATGACATGATTGCCAAATCCAGGACTGAAGGCGAACACATTCAAAACTTGAGGAAGCTTTTCCAAAGATTGAGAAAATATCAATTGAAACTCAATCTAACTAAATGAACCTTTGGGGTAATGCCAGGGAAACTCTTGGGTTTCGTGGTTAGTCAAAGAGGAATTAAGATCAATCCAGATAAAGTAAAGGCCATTCAATATCTTCCACCTTCTCGTACACAGAAAGAAGTTTGAGGTTTCCTTGGAAGGTTAAATTATATATCTTGATTCATTTCGCAATTAACTGAAAAATGTGACCCAGTTTTCAAATTGCTTCGAAAGAACAATCTCGAAGTTTGGAACGACGAGTGTCAAAAGGCTTTGGAGATAATCAAGGGATATTTTTCTAATACTCCAATTCTGGTATCACCAATCCCTAGTAGACCATTAATCCTTTATCTATCGGTATTTGAGAATTCAATGGGATGTGTTGGAGCAACACGATGAATCTGGAAAAAAAAAGTCATCTATTATCTAAGCAAAAAGTTCACCGATTACGAGATCCGATACCCGCCAATTCAAAAGTTATGTTGTGCTTTGGTATGGGCTACTCGAAGGCTCAGGCAATTCATGCTATACCACACTACTTGGTTGATATCTAAACTTGACCAATTGAAATATTTAATGGAATCACCGGCTCTAACTGGTAGATTGGCTCGGTGGAGATGTTGTTATCAAAATTTGACATTGTATATGTAAACCAAAAAGCAATGAAAGGGAGTGTCATAGTAGATTTCCTTACAAGTCATGCCTCAGATGATTATGAGTCCTTAAACTTTAATTTTCTAGACAAGGATCTATGTACGTCACAAACAAGGAGGAAACAATTTCAGATGATAAATCTTGGAGGTTGTATTTTGATGGGGTATCCAATGCTTTAGGACAATGAATTAGAGCAGTATTGATTTCCCCAGAAAATGTTTATTATCCTTTTACAAGCATATTGGAGTTCTTTTGTACCAACAATATGGCAGAGTATGAGGCTTGTGCCATGGGGTTAAGAGCAACCATAAAAAGAAAAATTAAAGTGCTCTAAGTATATGGAGATTCCTCACTAGTGGTGTATCAATTGCGAGTAAAATGAAAGACAAATGATCCAAAGCTAGTGGAATATCGAAGATATATCCTTGAATTGGTAAAAGAATTTGAAGATGTCACTTTTAATTATCTCCCTCGAGAAGATAATCAAATGGCAGATGCTTTGGCCACACTGGCTGCAATGTTCCAAGCAAATAGAAGAGCTGACATGATGCCAATTAAAATACAAATATATAAAACCCCGACACACTGTTATAATATAGAATAAGAGGTAGATGGTCGTCTATGGTATTTTGACATTTTGCAATACATCAAGCATCAAACTTGCCCACAACATACGTTTGAGATTGATAAAAAGACAATAAGGAGAATGGTTGCCATATATGTACTGGATGGAGAAGTTCTGCATAGAAAGGATAATGATCAAGTTTTGATGAGATGTGTCGATGCCCGAGAAGCAAGAAGTATACTTGAAGAGGTGCATGAAGGGATATGTGGAACATATGTAAATGGGCTTTCTATGGCCAGGAAGATCATGAGGTACAGATACTATTGGGTCACTATGCATTCAGACTGCGTTGATTATGCAAGAAAATGTCACAAATGTCAAATCTATAGAGATAAGATCCATACATCTCCGTCACCTTTACACGTGATGACTTCACCATGGCCATTTTCTATTTGGGACATTGATGTCATTGGGCCAATTACACCAAAGGCTTTAAATGGACATCGTTTCATACGTGTGGCAATTGATTACTTCACTAAGTGGGTTTAGACAACCTCATATGTCAATATCACGAGATCTACATTTTGAAAATTCATAAAGAAATAGATAATTTGCCGGTATGGGCTGCCAGAAAGAATAATCATATATAACGCCACCAATTTCAATAACAAAATAATGGTAGAACTTTATACTCAGTTTAAGATAAAACATTCTAATTCAGTGACCTACCATCCAATGATGAATAGAGTAGTGGAAGCAGCAAATAAAAATATTAAAAGGATAGTCACAAAGACCACTGATACTTACAGAGATTGGCACGACAAATTACCTTTTACTTTGTATGCATATCGAACTATAGTGCGAACTTCGACAGGGGAAACGCCTTTCTCTTTAGTCTACGGGATGGAAGCAGTCTTGCCAATGGAAGTAGAAATCCCATCACTTTGAATTTTGAAAGAGGTGAAGTTGGATGAAGCTGAATGGGTTCAGGCTCGGTTTGACCAGTTGAATCTCATTGAAGAAAAGAGATTAAAAGCTATTTTCACGATCAGATGTATCAGAAACAGATGATGAGAGCTCATGATAAGAATGTTCATCTAAGAGAATTTCGAGAGGGTGATCTGGTGCTAAAAAAGATACTGCCAATTCATAAAGATTTCTGAGGGAAATGGATGTCTAATTGGGAAGGTCCATATGTTGTCAATAAGGCTTTCTCTGAGGGAGCGTTGATTTTAGCAGAGATGGATGGAGAAAAACTGAGAAATCCAGTAAACTCAGACTCTATCAATAAGTACTATGCTTGAAGAAAAAAGAAAAATAAAAAGATGAAAAGGAAAATGAAAATGAAAAAAAAAAAAAATGATGAAAATATTGAAAACGAAAAAAAAATGAGGGTTCGAGATGAAAATCCACAAAGGACATCTTGAAACCAAAGGAAGATTTTGAGTTGAAAACCTGAACATATAACTCAAAGGTATTTTGAGATTAGGCATCAGGCAGCTAAATCCTCTCGAGAATCTGATATTTTGAGAGAAGCTTCACGTCTACAGACATTTCAGTAACCCTTGAAGTCCTCCAGACAAAAGTTCAACTCAATGCTCCAAGTTATATCAAGTGGATTGGTTCAGGAACACTCGTACTAGTGATCCATAGGGATATTTAACTTGTGTTTCTAAATTTCCACTATTTCTGTGATTGCCATAACTGTGAAAATTCAATTCCTTGTCAGTGAATTCGAAGTTTGTTATTTCAAATCACAATTCTATTCGTTCTTTACAAACATCTTATAAGTAGATTGACATGGCATTAAAAAATAAAAGATTTCTTGGTATTACTCTGAGCTAATACTTCTATCGTAGAGATTCTAAAGTAAGTCAGGACCCTATACATGTGTATATAGTAAAAAGAGTAGGGTAAAACATGACCAAAGAAAATGCATGTGAGCTGAGAAAAAACACATTGAAAACACTGATATTTTGGTGTGTGCTGAGACATAATCTTATCAGGAAATTATCTACCTGACAAAGATGAGCAGTTCAAAAAGGAAGTAGGAAAGGATTTGTATAGGAACACAAGAAATGAGAATTAGCATAAAGTAGTCCAAGCAAAGTGTGAAGTGCAAACGAAAGATCAAATGACGCATTTGAAATGAAGATTTGCAGGACCACAGAGATCAATATTAAAATGACATCATGCATACATCACTAGGCATCTATTAATAGGAGCATGCTCACCTATTCATATTCATCGAAATGCTCTAAATATTTTGACAGAAATTCAAGAGAGTCAATAACAATTTTGATCCACCACAGAAGGAGATGAACCAATATTTTCAGAAGAGTTCATAATGAAAAGAACTCGTCATAAAGGAGAAAGTTCATAATGAGAAGAACTTGTTCCTTTCAAACCCACCGCAGAAGGAGGTGAACCAACATTTCCAGAAGAGTTCATAATGAGAAGAACTCGTCCTAAAGGAGAAAGTTCATAATGAGAAGAACTTGTTCCTTTCAAATCCACCGCAGAAGTAGTGAACCAACATTTATAGAAGAGTTCATAATGAGAAGAACTCGTCCTAAAAGGAAAAGTTTATAATGAGAATAACTTGTTCCTTTCAAATCCACCACAGAAAGAGGTGAACCAACATTTCCAGAAGAGTTCAAAATGAGAAAACTCGTCCTAAAGGAGAAAGTTCATAATGAGAAGAACGTTTTCCTTTCAAATCCACCGCAAAAGGAGGTGAACCAATATTTCCAGAAGAGTTCATAATGAGAAGAACTCATCCGAAATGAGAAAGTTCATAATGAGAAGAATTTGTTCCTTTCAAATCCACCGGAGAAGGAGGTGAACCAACATTTCCAGAAGAGTTCGTAATGAAAAGAACTCACCCTAAAGGAGAAAGTTCATAATGAGAAGAATTTTCCTTTCAAATCCACCACCAACATTTCCAGAAGAGTTCGTAATGAAAAGAACTCACCCTAAAAGAGAAAGTTCATAATGAGAAGAACTTTCTCAACTTTTTACTTGATTATATCCCAGAAAGAGGTAGATCAACACTGACATTATGTTCAATTCCATCACATAAAGAGTTGGATCAACATCACTATTGGACCAACTATCACAAAATGAGAAGAATCAACATTTCCAGTGGAGAGTTCATAATTAGAAGAACTCATCCGATGAGGAAAAAGAAGTTCATAATGAGAAGAACTTGTTCAAACTTGCATTAACAGTTCCAGCGGAGATTTCATTATGAGAAGAACTCATCCAACGAGGAAGAAGAAGTTCATAATGAGATGAACTTGTTCAACCTTGCATCAACATTTTCAGTGGAAAGTTGATAATGAGAATAACTCATCCAACGAGGAAGAAGAAGTTCATAATGATGAGAATTTGTTCAACCTTGCATCAACATTTTCAGTGGAAAGTTCATAATGAGAAGAACTCATCCAACGAGGAAGAAGAAGTTCATAATGAGAAGAATTTGTTCAACCTTGTATCAGCATTTCCAGTAGAGAGTTCATAATGAGAAGAACTCATCCAACAAAAAATAAGAATTTCATAATGAGAAGAACTTGTTCAATCCAACACTTCACTCGAGAGATCAACATTTTCAGTGGAAAGTTCATAATGAGAAGAACTCGTCCGAACAGAAAAAGTGAAAAGTTCATAATGATAAGAACTTGGAGCTCAAAATTTCACCGATGAACCGAATCGATAAAAATTGGTGCTTTATATCTTTGCTTCATTCTGTTCCACAATAATGAGCAAAGAGGGGCAGCTGTAAGCACCAATTCTCTTACCCCCACCATACCTAAATTACCATTATCCCTTGTTTCCTGCCACTAAAGGGATAAGTGCATATCTGATACATCAAACACCCAACAAATTGTTTTATTTGATGAAAAATCTATGTAAAATGGGTCTATAAAAACCCGAATGAAATGTAAGATGGGGAGGGGATTTTTTCCGGATTCAAACGAAATACCAAGCAAATAGAAAGTTTTTTTCATCTTTGTCTTTCATTTTCCAGTAACTAAATTGCTTATTTATTTACTATTTTGAAAACATAAGAAAAAGAGGAAAGTAGTTTACCCTTCGTAGGGGATCAAGCGTCAGGCAGGGAGGTCGACGTCGGTCTTCCTTTGACCGTTATGGGTTGTGAACCGGAGCACCAGCCTCTAGATCTGATGGTCGAAGCGTTGTCGGCTTAGGGTCCCTTAGGGTGTCACCATTTTAGTTAAGAGGAAGGTGAGTGGAGATGAAAATTTTTAGGTTTTGGTCTTAGTTTTCTCAGGAAGAAACGAAACAAAAGGGGAAGTATTAAACTTTTATAATTTTTGGGTTAATCACGCTAAGGTCCTTATACCTTTAGTGTGATTTTGTGTTTGATCACTATTTTATGGGTAAATTTATGTTCGACTCCTTTTTTTAGTATAAGTAGTATTTTAAGCGAATAAAAGTGGGTAAATCTCCCCAAAGTCCCCTAGTCTAGTCGTGTTTTCATATTATGATCACTAGGTGCATTTGTTTTTATTTTGAACTCTATATATTTTTTAGATTTAATTTAGTCATTAAACTGCCATGTTTTTATTTGAATTTAGTTACTGCTTTTTACATTTATTCATTTTCAGTCACTGTTTGTGTTCTGTTATCATTATAATTTTGATGTGATAGTTGTATTTTTTATGTTTTAGTCACTATTTTATTTATAATTTGTTCACTATTTTTATATTTTATTATGTTTTAATCTTTAATTTTTATCTTTATCTATTGTTGTTACGGACTGTATATTTTGTTTTTATTTTAATTAGGTCACTATAATTATTATTTGATTTTAATTATGCATTTTATAATTAATTTTAATTTGGTTATATTATTTCTATTAATTGCCTTTAATTTATTTGATTTTCCTTTTAATTTAGTTTAATTTCAATCCTTTAATTTTATTACTTTAATTGTTTTATTATTTATGTCCTTTATTTAGTACTTTAATTATTACTCTTTATTTTCTGTTCATTCCATTTTAGTCCTATAAATATATATGAAAGCCTCATAAGCATAACTCAATCGGTTACATAATTGGATTATGGTAGTATTTATTTATTTTAAAATATTAATAATGGATTGTCTTAAAGTAACTAGATGTTCTATTCTGATGTTTTAAAATAAATAAATACCCTACTAGAAAAACCCAAAAAATTAATTATATTTAAAATTAATCAAGTTTGAAGGGAAAGGAATTATTCTCTTATTTAAACTTATTGAGACAATTCGCTTAATTTTGTTAGGGACTAAGTTTCTATATTTTTAAATAATTGAATATCTCTTATCTTTTCTAATCATATATATAATTTGGATAAATTATCTTAATTTCTTTCTTTGGTCGAAACAAATTATTTTAACATTGAGTTCTTGGGAGAAATTATTATATTTTTTTCATTTTAGTTGGAAAGAGAAATATTCATCTTACAGTATTTTAGGGATTATTTCTCTTCGATTGGAAATATTATAATGTTTTTTATTCTCCTTAGAATTTCCTGTTAAATAAAATTGTATAGTTGAATATGGAATAATAGGATTATAACTTAAATTTATATTTGAATTCTTAGATTTCAACTATTAGAGGCAATTTATAATCGACGGGTACCAATTTTGGGCATTTTGGGGGTTCTTATCCTTCCCCACACGTAATCGATTCCTGAATCCCTTTTTATTACAAAAAAAATGCATCTCTGGCTACACGTAGACTTGTTTATCTTTTAAAATGACATTTTCTTAAAAACTATTTTAAAAGAAATTTTTAGGTATTCGACCTACCTAATCAAAAAGGTCGATGGCGACTCTAAAACATTTCAAAACATTTTCAAAGAAAAACCCCAAGTCGTACAAAAGTTTTTTCCCGCACGGGCAAAAACATGGTCGACAAGACCATTGGAAGATCTATTCAGCGATATTCTGAAGATGATCTATGGACAAGAATTTTTTGTATTAAAGAGTAAATACCTTGAAAGGGCAATGAATTAACCAGTCGACAAGCATCAGTTCTGTAAGTTATTCAGCTCGAGTTGTTCGATAATCCGATCAATCCACACAAATTATAAGTGCCCTAAATCTTCGTTTCTCCCTTATCAGCTCAAATCACTTCGGTCATATATCAAAACAAAGTAACTCAGATATAAAGGATTCTAAATACCCCTGATTATTGAGTAATGTAATCACTCTTCGTAAATCTAAATCGCCCTAACTCACATGTAAAGGATTCTAAATACCCCTGATCAAGTGAAATCATGAAACCCTACACTCTTGATATTCGACCTAAGCTTCAAGAAGTGAGAAAAATTAAGAAAAAATTATATAAGGTTTGGAAATGAAGTAGGAAGGATTCTTCAAGCCTTAGAAAGTTATATGGACCCTTTTGTAATTTTATAAAAGTTAAGGGACTTATTTGATAATTATGAAAAGTTATGGGGTTAATGTGTAATTATTAAATAGTTATTGTAATATGGTGGAAATATTTGTTAGAGTGTTGAAATTAATGCTAGAATGTGAAATTGGTTCATTTTGGAAAGTTGAGAAAAGTTGAAATCATAAATATGGAAAAGTTGGAAACTTAAATGAAAGTGTTATGTGAAGTTTGGATAAATTGGATAAAAAGGAGTTGGAATGATCAGCTTGAAGTGCTAAAGTCAACATTTATGTTGTGACATGGAAATTGTATCAAATGAGCATCGAAATGTTTTTAGGAATTTATTTTCCTTTCTAGGCCTATGTTAGTGAGATTCTACAATGTGGTTTGAAATGTATATGTTTTATAATGATGTTCATTTAGATTGTGTGCTTGAAATCAAGATCAAATATTATCAATCGATTGGTATTTTAGAATAAATGTTTAATCTATTTTGGGGATATAACAACCTATTGTATGTACATTGAGAGTCATAGGTGCATTTCGACATGCTTTGAGTATGATGGTTATTGATTGATTTTGTTTAATGCATTATTTCATTTTCGTACCAGTACTTTGTGTACTATGGCACTATGTGTGCAATGATGGTGTTCATAATAAGCACTTGTTAATACCTTGAATAAGGTGGTTATCAATCGATTTTGTTTAAAGATTTGTTGTATTTTTTATTAGTACATTTGAGTACTTTCGGCACTCTGTAAGCATTGATGGTTTTCATAATGAGTTTTTGAATTACCATTCTAATATATTAGCATAGTGTTGTTGTTACTACGGTACCTATACTTTTGTTTAGCACTTATGTGCAATTTATGTACATTGCATTCTCATTTATCATACATTGCGCTGTGAATATATATTTTTGAATATGTCGATTGATAAGTATGATATGCATATGAAATAATGTTTTGCAGGTTATGTGATGAATATTTGGCTATCAAGTCATTTTATATGATTTAATTCGTATTTTGATCTTTTATGGCTAATTTATGCTTTAAAATGTTTTAATTACTATTCTTATATATCACTAAGTGTATACTTTGCGTGTAATGATTTTCACGCGTAGGTAAAAAGAGCGAGTGGAATAAGGAGCTGAGCTTTGCATCAATCATCGAAGATTACTTACCAGTATCAGTAATGATATACTACTATTGTTTTAAATTTCTAGTTGCCATGTTTACGTGTACAAAGAGTTCGTATTGTTTTAATATGGGTTTTGACACATGTTATAGTAGAAGTATATTTATTTATTAAACTGTTTTATTTAAAAAAAACCAAATTTTACTGGTTTTCAAGTACAGAAATGTTTTAAAAGACATGTAACAACTACGACTTGTGTACGGAAATATATACAGGAAATGGGTGTTACATTTGTTGGTATTAGAGCTACAGGTTTAGCTGATTCTCGATCGAAAATGAGTGTATTTTATGTGAAAAGTGTATACATGCCACTAGGATGTCATTATTACTGATATGATGATTATAAGGTTCGATTTATGCCACTCCTTACCATGAAAGTGAATAAGTAAAGTGTAAGTATTAATTGTTTGAAACAAAGGGTTCGAGATAAGTTTCAGAATTGAAGGTTCGAGAATAAGTGAATAGTAGTTGTAATGTGGTTAATTATGACCCTCTTATTCAAACTAATTTGTGTAATGCACTGGAACGATAGGAAGTTCCAGTGTAAGAGTAAAGAAACTCCCGTTCATACTTAAGTACAACATTGACTAAAGAAAAGGACATTCAGGTACTAAGTGATACATATGTGACTAACCCTTTAGGCTAGAGTGCGAGCGTGAGTAATATTTGTAGACAACAACTGCTTGTTAAAAATTCAAAGCATTAAGCTTTATGGACTCGATATAATTACCTTTCGAAGGTAAATTTTAGTATGGATTAGTGACCTCCTACCATGTTATAATGAATTATCGCTTAAAGCGATTGATTTTAAAGAACTTGAAAAGTATCTAGATCATTTTGGTAGGAAAAATAGTAAATCTGTTTATTAATGTGATTTTAGCATTAACTACTATGAAGTTATTGCTAGAAGGTTGTTAAGCCTTCCTGGTAAAGAAGATGGATACTCAATCTTTCAAGTTAAGTTGGAAGATGTTCCAACTGTTCAAGAATATACATAAGGGTTACAAGGAGAGTTAATTGGATTATCTCCAAATTGAAATGTATAATTTAAAATAAAGGTACTATCAAGTATAATGTTTTTCTATAACCCTGTACGGAATGGCTACGATTGAGCTTATATAATAAAAGGAATAATTACTAGAATTATTAAGATTGGGCAATTTCTAGACCAAGCGTGTCATATGGGATGCACCCGTTCTAGTAGTGAAAACAAAATATGGATCTATGCAATAATATATGGATTATCATTAGTTAAATAATGTAGTAGGGAGAAATAACTATCCTTTTTCATGAATTAATTATCTTTTAATCAGTCAAAGGGTGCATTGCGTTTTCAAAGCTTGATCTTTGATCTAAATGTTATCAGTTAATGGTGAAGGAAGAAGAACTTCCTAAGAAGTTTTTAGGACTCATTATAATGCTATGAGTTTGTAGTAAAGCCATTTGGTTTTGAGGAATCGAGTATTTTAGTTACACCTGGACTAATTGTGATAGTGTTCATCAATGATGTTCAAATATATTGAGAGACTAAAGAAGAACACGATGTATATCTTCGCATAGTTCTTCCAACTCTTCGAGAAAAAATTTGTATGCTAAGTTAACAGAGTGTGAGTTTGGTTGTCTAAGATTGTATTTTTTTTGGATAGGTAGTTTGGTAGAGAGTATAAGGATGAATCCCAAAAAGCAGATTATGGTGGAGTGTGAAACTCCCTAGTGGGTCCAAGGTTTGAAGGTTTTGGGATTTGTTAATTACTATCGAAGGTTTGTAAAGAACTTTTCGATGTTCGTCTCCCCTTTAACCAAATTATTGAGAAAAGACGTGCCATTTATTTGAATTGATTAGTGACAAGATAATTTCAAGACATTAAAAAGAATATTGATTGAAGCCCCGGTGTAAGTGTGATCCAATATGGAAAAGATATGGTTTATGCTCCATAGAAACTAAGAATAATGAAAGGAATCACCTGATCCATGATCTCGGGTTAGCAAAAATTATGTTTACTTCATAAGTATAACGCCATTATCTATATGGTAAATGATACCATATCTATACTTTTCTTAAAAGCCAAAGGTTAATGCCAACTCGAAGGAGTGAAAATAAAGTAAATGGATTAGATTCCTTAAAGAATGATGATGTGATTATCGACTACAATCAAGAAAGGCTCATGTGGTGGCTGATACGATAAAGCCGAAAGACATTTATGAGAATTTGAATATATGATTCTCTTTAAGGAAAAATAGTGCTCTGATTGTATAATTAAAGTTAAAGATTAAGCGGCTAGATCGAATAAAGGATCTTCAAAGAAATGATGAAAATTGTTGTGCTTGTCAGAGATGGAACAAGTGGAAAATTTGAAATCCAAGCCCCTGAAGTTAAGTTTGTTGGATGTTTATATTATCAAGGAAATGGTCGATATTAGTGATAGACATAAAAATAATTATCATCGAGTTTGTTCTAAATGTCTGACAAGGGAATCAAGTGTCTTCTAGATTGTTGTAACGTATTTTCAGTTCTTAATGGGAAGGGAACGAGTTTCAATGGAATAGACTCTGTAATAGGGAAAAAATATTTAAGATAATCTTAATACAACTTTCGATCCACAAAATTCTTACACAGACTTGAAAAAAAAAGATTGAATATCTGGAAGGTGATAAAGTATTTCTTAAAGTATCACATAGGAAGAAAGTATCGAAGTTCAGACGCAAAGAAAAGTTGAGTCCGAGATTTATTGGACCTTATAAGATTCTAAAAAGAGTCGGATCAGTAACTTATCAGTTAGCATTGCCTCTAAAATAGATAAGATTAAAAAAATCCATTTGTCGATACTCAGGAAGTATCAATCAGATCCTTCGCATGTTATTACCCCGGAAGAGTAAGTGATTCAACCAAATTTGATGTATACAGAAAAAACAATAGAGATTTTGGCTCGAAGAGTCAAAAAGCTTCGGAACAAGATGATTCATTTGGTCAAAGTTCTTTGGCGGAATCACAAAGTCAAGAAAGCTACCTGAGAAAGAAAATATTACATGAAAAGTAGTACTCGCATCTGTTTACTCCAAGTACGTACAAAATTCAAGGACAAATTTTTCTTAAGGAGGAGAATTGTAATACCCCAAACTTTCTTTAGTGACCAAAAAATGTATTTTTGCCCATAAAAAATAGTTCACCTCCAAAGAATGACGTTCGGGTAGAAATCAGATTCTTGATCCAAAAATTGTGTTAAAAGCTACAAAGTGTTAAAGTCCGGTAAAAAAATGGTAAATCGGATTAAATAGGAATTCCGAGAAAAATTGAAGGGTACTAAATTAAAAATATTATTTCTACATCTTAAAATGATGGAAAATAATATTGACCATTGGATTTGAAAATTTATCTCCATGTTCATTTTGGATTGTTCGATGAAAATGGCAAGATTAAAATTTTGGAAAGGTTCCATGGATAAAATGGTAAAGGGTATAATAGTTTGTCCATCTTTGACTTTGAAAAGATGAAAAGGGTTATGTGGCCTCGTATGGATGTAAATATGAGGATTCATTAATGGTAAAATTGTCATTTCACATTAAATAAATGTTAAATTCATTTAAGCTTAATAAATGACAAATTAAAATTAAATTACTTAGAAATTTCATGAGATAAGATCATCTTTAAGCCTCCATTTCATGCTCCCCATGAACTATGTAAGAAAAATTTTATTTTTCATTTTTGAGCGATTTAATTTGTATTTTGGATCAAGCTGTGAAATAGAAAATTGTTCTATTCAAAAAATGTTATCATTTGGTGCCATTGTTTCATGCTAATTTTGCTTGAGTTCAAAGATCCCAAATTCTAGAGTTTATGTTCATGTTACGATTTTAAGAATTGATGATGGATTTTGAGGTTATTGAGGTTGTAAATTCATTTCCAAATTTGATTGATGATTAAAATCACTTATACATATGTATATAAGTTTCGACCTAACTCCAAATTGGGGGAAATAAGTGATTTAATGATATTAAGTTAGGGTTTTAATTGTAGAGGTTTTGAAATATTGAATAGAGGTTGATTTCATGCTCGAATCGAATTCAATCAAGTGAAATCATGAAACCCTACACTCTTGATATTCGACCTAAGCTTTAAGAAGTTAGACAAATTATAGAATAATTATGCAAGGGTTGGAAATGAAGTAGGAAGGATTCTTCAAGCCTTAGAAAATTATAGGGGACCATTTTGTAATTTTATAAAAGTTAGGACATATTTGACAATTATGAAAAGTTATGGGGTTAATGTGTAATTGTTAAATGGTTGTTTTATTGGAAATTTATGTTAGAGTGTTGAAATTGATATTAGAATATGAAATTGGTTCATTTTGGGAAGTTGAGAAAAGTTGAGAATAAAATCATAAATATTGAAAAGTTGGGAATTTAAATGAAAGTGTTATGTGATGTTTGGATAAATTGGATAAAAAGGAGTTGCAATGGTCAGCTTGAAGTCATAAGGTCAACATTTATGTTGTGACATGGAAATTGTATCGAATGAGCATCGAAATGTTTTTAGGAATTTATTTTCCTTTCTGGGCCTATGTTAATGAGATTCTAACATGTGGTTTAAAATGTATATGTTTTATAATGATGTTCATTTAGATTGTGTGATTGAAATCAAGATCAAACATTATTAAAGATAAGAAGAAGCTTAAGGATGAATGTGAGTTTCTAAGGAAGGTTTGCGAGCTAAGATGTCAAGTGAGTGCATATTTAATTCGTATTTATGCTATCGTACAAACATTGGCTTGCGATGAGCCAGTAACAAATTTACAATGGTAAGAAGTGAATCCTAAATGTTTTTTGATTTGTGGTTCAAGCATGTATGTTCATTTGGTGATCTAATAGAAGTAGTGAAGAAGCTAAAAATGTAAGTTGGTCAAACTTGCCTAAAAATTATGTTCTGAACATTAAGTTTACAAAATCACCTTAAATTATATAAAAATGATTAGAGAAGGAATATTATACCATTGGATACATCATAAAACATGACCGAATATTCTGCTCAAAACAGCTTTTGTAAGTCAACTTTGAAAATTCACTATAAATTGTACATATTGAACTATAAGAATTGCCTTTATATGGTTCGGTTTGTATTTGAGTCTAGTTTCCATTGGTATAAATGGAATAATGTTTTAGTAAGTATATAATACATAATAATATTTCTTTAAAGGTAATGCAAATTGCAAAATATGAAATTGAGATGAACTTCTTAATAGAAGTGAATTTAAATCAGCGGATCAAGTTTAAAGCTAAGTGAGGCTTATATTTTCACTTGTATAAATAGTGTTAGAGTGAGTACATTTATTATGTACTTATATGATATGAGGATTACTTGCGATGAGTCAACCTCGAGTGTTTTTACTAAGCACGTTTTTAACGCATTCTGAAGTATTTTCATAAACTTTATGAAAATGATTTTATTGAAGGATTTTAGGGTATGAACTACCCTAAAATAATTGGATGTATTTTACTCTATTTAACATCTATTGGTGTTTCAGAATAAATGTTTAATCTACATTTTGGGGATATAACAGCCTATTGTATATACATTGAGAGTCATATATGCATTTTGACGTACTTTAAGTATGATGGTTATCGATCGATTTTCTTTAATGCATTATTTCATTTTCATACCCAATACTTTGTGTACTTGGAGTAGTACTTTGTATTCTGTGGCACTATGTGTGCAATGATGGTGTTCATAAAGAGCACTTGTTAATACCTTGAATAAGGTGGTTATTGATCGATTTTGTTTAATGCATATGTTGCATTTTTGTATTAGTACCTTTGTCTACTTTTGACACTATGTGTGTATTGATGGTGTTAATAATGATTTTTTGAATTACCATTTTGATATATTAGCATAGTGTTGTTGTTACTATGGTGCCTATACTTTTGTTTAGTACTTATGTGCAATTTATGTACATTGCATTCTATCTGTAATACATTGGGCTATGAATGGATATTTTTAATAGATCGATTGATAAGTATGTTATGCATATGAAATAATTTTCACATGTTATGTGACGGAAATTTGGCTTATCAAGTCAATTTTAAGCCTTTATATATATTTTATACGATTTAATTAGTATTTTGATCTTTTATGGCTTACTTATGCTTTAAAATGTTTTACTTACTCTTCTTATGACTCACTAAGTGTATACTTAGTGTGTGATGATTTTCATTCGTAGGTAAAAGGAGCGAGTGGAGTAAGGAGCTGAGCTTGGCATCAATCATTGAAGATTACTTACCGATATCAGTAATGACATACTACTGTTGTTTTAAATTTCTAATTGACATGTATACGTGTAAAAAGAGTTTGTATTGTTTTAATATGGGTTTTGACACATGTTATAGTAGAAGTATATTTATTTATTAAATCGTCTTATTTAAAAAAACAAAATTTTACTATTTTTCAAGTACAGACACGTTTTAAAAGACATGTGACATCTACGACTCGTGCATGAGAACGACACGGGAAATGGGTGTTACAAATAGTTTCTATAAAAGTGATGATATGGCTAAATTTATGTTAATTTTGTGTGGATATATTGTTTAAAATGATGCCATTTTTTAAGATTATATAATCTTTAATTTTTGTATCAATTTTGTCATCAAATTTTAAAATAATTCAATTTTAGGTAGTGAACTTTTTTACTAATGTTAACGGTTAATCGTCACTCTTTATTAGTCACTATTTGTGGCAAGATTGGTACCAAAATATTGTTTTCACTCTTTTCTTCTACTTGAATTGATTTTCCACGAAACCCACTCAAAATTAACAAAAATCTATTTAAAAGGTTCATCGTGCTAATACTTAAATCTCCTTCGATTTTCGATCGCTAAGGCTAGTTTTGTGGCATATTATTCATCTTATTTAAATAATGTTTCTCACCATTCTAAATTTTGAAAAAACACTCCAAATCCTCAAATTTATGAAAGTCTCAAGCCCCCAAAATTAATAGATTTTTTGTTTAATTGTGTGAGTTTTAAAAAGTTTTGAGAAAATCTAAATCTACAAAATGGCAGAAGAAATGAGATGAGTTCATTGATGTTTGAAGTGGTACAAATGATTTCAGAGAGTGGTGGTTTCCAACGGTGACTAAAAATGGGTAAAAAAGTTCCTAGTTTTAATGATGATGAAGATGAGCTGGAACAATAAATTAATTTTCTTGCTTCATGAATCACATGTTAGCGCAATATCAATATGTTGGTATGAACAAGTTTGTCTTGTCGGATATTGGCGATTTACCCCTTCTAGTTTTAGTGAAGAGTCACGGTCGGTGAGGTAACAATAGTTCCTTAATGTTTCTTTAATAGGAGAGATGAAAGCAAAATGAGAAGATTGAAGTAAAGAATGAGAAGAAATGAGATAAGATTATATCTTTCAGTCTTTCCTCGAGAATAAATATCTCAACTATAGGATGGCTATTTATTAGTGTAACAACCCAAATCTCATATTAGTGGTTTTGGATTGACCCGAGTGGGCCTTAGAGTAAACCCATTATCTTGTAAGAAACCTTGACCCAACTTTGAGTGGATTTGGGCTTAGTTTGAGCTAACTATGTGTTAATTAGGGGTGTTTTTAGTTTGTTATTAAAATTAGGAGGACTAAAAGAGCAATTTTATCATTTTTAATTTAAAGGTTGAACACCCATTAAGGGAGATGATCTCAAGTCTTGCAACCCTTTCTCATATATTATTTTCTCCATACTTTTGTCTCATTCATCCTCCATTTCAAACTTCATTGTTTCCCTAACATCTAAATAAAAGTTGAAAGTTTTATCCTATTTCAAACCTTGCCCAGCAACAACAAGGTAAGAACTTTAATCGTCTCTTTCCAAGCTTCAATTCAAGGCCACTATTGCAAGTTTTAGTTATGGCTCCCTAATATAGGTTTAGTGGGGGTTTT
This sequence comes from Hibiscus syriacus, assembly GCF_006381635.1. Classification (NCBI taxonomy): domain Eukaryota; kingdom Viridiplantae; phylum Streptophyta; class Magnoliopsida; order Malvales; family Malvaceae; genus Hibiscus; species Hibiscus syriacus. The sequence continues at coordinate 396,437 of NW_024063442.1, forward strand.
AGAAACCTAAGTGATTTCAGCTTATTTTTTAGAGATTCAAGCCTCAAGAAACGTTTTAAACTCCTTTCTAAGTTTCCTAACAAAGCTAGTAACACTTATGATTTATTATTGTCTAGTGAGAGAAGGTTGAGAAAGCTCCAAAGCTAGGGGAAAGGAGAATCTCACTCTTGGTTGAACCTTGCGTGTTTCCATTAGCTTAGGATATCAAGGCAACTCACTTCTAACTCATCTATACTACATTGTAGATCACTAGGTGAGTTTGTTAGCTTGCATGAGTTATAAAGCAAGTCCATGGTAGATTGCATCTTTTGATGTTTTCAGCATGTTAAAATACCTATTATGATCTCTTTTAACATACATAAAATTTTAATAACATTTGGGGACCTCAGTAGGATTTTTGAGAGTGTTCAAAAGAAATTTTTGTACCTAAAATAGGGTATTTCTAGGCACGAGTAATGGTACTGGAAGAACAGTATCGGATACTACTATTCATGTGTTAAAGACAAATGTATTTTGGGCTAGAAGTATCTATACTCATGTAATGGGTATCGATACTATAGGTAAGGTATCAATACTCGTAGGGTGGTATCGATACCGAGTTCATTTAGCTGACTTCAATAGTCATTTTAGGTATCGATACTCGTGGGAGTATTGATACCAATGGTAGAGTATCGATACTCCCCAATAAAGATATCGATACTAGGCATTTTCCAAAACATCAACACCAAATTTGGTATCAGTATTTGAAAAGTATCGATACCACAGGACAGAAGTATCGATACTCAAGAAGGAGTATCTATACTAGCCCTTTTGTTATCAACCTTTAATAAGTCAGTGGTATCGAAACCCAAGGTCAGTATCACTACCTATAGGTCATTATCGATATTGAGGAGCTTAGTATTGGTACCTACGAACAACTTTGGGTAAGAAACCCAAGTGTTTTAAGGGATAGTTTTGAGGGACCCAATTACATTAGAATGGCATGAAATAAAACTTCAAGTGAGAACAATAATAAACTTATAATAGTTAGAAATAATAATAGTTACGATGACATAAAACTATCCTTTTTTGATGCTGGGGACACAATCAATATACCAGAGTTACTTAATAGATGGTTATCGCAAATTCTGATATACCAGTCAATGCTAAGGCACTTAGCCACCAGATGGCCGTAGATGCCTTAAGACTCGACGGAGTATGTTAGCCAGGTATACGCTTACGATGTAATTTTTGATCTCACCCCAAATACTCGATAGTATTTAGGAATGCTAGAGGGGTGTGTGAGCTCCGAGATGCAGAACCCTCTGTCACACCATGATGCCTACCTCGGCATATTAGATCAGTATTCCCATGTCTTTATACATGTGCCACTAGCATGCATATTAAGTGAATGCAGGTACTATAGTACATTTATTAGTGAGGTACTTAGCTCTTAAGCTCAGCATTCAAAATGTGTTTCCGTGTGTAGGTTCTTAGAAGGTCGTCCGAGGAACTTTATCGTTAACAGATATTCCAACAGAGTCAAGGCATCATAGTATGTCTTGAATTGTATTAGAGGGCAAGTATTATTGTAGATGCTTCTTATGTCATTCATAACTCTATTTTGTAATAAACTTAGTATTCCTTTATTTTGAATATTTAGGAGCTCCCCTATATTTGTAAAATCAGATTTATGACGTCTTTTATTTTATCACTATTGATGATTATCTTATAATGATTATAGTCATTTTAAAAAGATTTTTTTTGGTTAGCCACTTTGATGTTCCCATATGACATCATAATCCATAGATCTTTGGGTCAAACTGGATTAGGGTGTTACATTTAGTGGATCAGAGCATAATTTTAGTCGTTCCTATGACCCTCGGGTTAAAGTCAGTCAATATCTACAAGTGTACAAGCCTCTAGAGAGTTAAGAGTACTATAAGTATGGAATGATAATAATAACCTTCATTTCTTTCTAATTTTAGAGAAAACATATGGCAGGCGATCGAACTTATAGTTAAGATTATAGGAATGAGAGTCATGCATCCCTAGTAGTCGATATAGGTGATGAGTTCATCCCGGATATAGACCAGCATAACGTACCTGTAGATGAAAAAGTTAAGGAGACGATGTTCTTTAGGGACCTTACCTTCACCCTTAGGTATATATTTGAGTTATACCTAACACCTCAGTTGTACGCCCCCTCCATCATTACCTCTAGCTCAATCAATTGTTACCCCCATGTGTCCCCAGTAGAGAGGCTCCGTAGATACAATACCACTGAGTTCTTTGGTTCAGAGGATGGCAATCCCATAGAAGTAGACTAATGGCTTAGGGAGACTCTTCTTACCCTTGACAGTTGTACCTTACCCTAGAGGGTAAACTTGAGTACGCCATCACGTTGCTTAAGAGTGATGCCATAGATTGGTGGGAGACAATAGAGATAATGCTAAAGCTAGAGAGTCCATCTTGAGAGCAGTTCCTAGTAAAGTTTCATCAGATGCATCAGAGAGGCTCACACTGACAACCTAAGGTAGCAGCTTCTGCATTTAGTTCAAGAGGATCACTCAATGATAGAGTATGAGCGAGATTTTCTCAGATTGAGTAGGTATGCTACATAGTTGGTCCCGACAGAGGAGCATCGCTGCCACAGATTTAGATAGGGCCTACACCTAGACATCTTATATCACCTTGTAGCCGACCCTCCTAGGATCTTTGTCTAGTTGTCTCACCAGGCAAATACGGTTGAGAGGGTACTGAGTAGTAGGGCCTGAAAGTCGAGCAAGGTAGTAGGTCAGTATAGGAGACTCATTGGGTCGACCAAATTATCGGAGAATCTAGTTAAGAGTACTAGATAAGTTAAGGTTTATAGAGACCCCATCAATGTAGTCAATAAGAACTGGAAAGAGTTCAGAGTGAGGGGGTAGATCCGAGTCTAGAAAGAGACCTTTGACCTTAGTCTCTAGAGCTAGTGCCAGCAATTCAACACCCAGGACATGCCAGTAGGGATCTAAGGGTTGCTTTAGTTGTGGCTCCTTAGACCACTTTGTTTGATATTGTTCGGGGGTTTTGGGAGTGGCTCCGATGTCGACCTAAGATCACACACTATGTACAAAAATGTCCAGGGCTAGTGAGAGTTTATAGCACTACATCTGGATAGTAGACTAAAGGGATAACTGGATCATTGGTTGTTGCAGAGCCTAGGTTAGCCTCTAGATAGTATGCGATGAGAGCCCATAAGGAGTTTGATACAGCAAACATGATATCAGGTACATTAATAGTATTTTCCATTTCAGTTACTTCTTTGATAGATCTTGGTTCCACCCACTCTTACCTATACTCTGACCTAGTTTGAGATATAGAAATCCCAACAGAAGAATTAGAGGTAGGAGTTTGAGTATCAAGCCTTCTAGGTCTAGATGTCCTAGTATACAATATTCACCGAAGATGTCTAGTAAAAAATTCAGGGTCATACTTTCTTAGCAGACTTAATGGAGTTACCTTTCAGAGAGTTTGACATAATCTTGGGTATGGATTGGTTAACCAAGCACGACATCAATTTAAAGTGTAAATCTAGGCAGCTTAAGCTTAGGGCATATGATGGTACCAAGTTATGATGATCAGTGAGAAATCGGGCCTTTCAAAGTTTGTGTCAACTATAAAAACTTGAAGGATGATTGATCGTGGATGTGAGGCCTTCTTGGCTCATATAGTCGATACTTAAATTTTAGTTCCAACACTCGAGGATATCCGAGCAGTGAGATATTTCCTCGATGTGTTCCTAGAGGTATTATCGGGTTTACTACCTGATCGTGAACTAAAGTTTAACATTGAGGTAATGTCAGGTTCAGCTTCAGTGTCTATTTCTCCCTATTGTATGAAACCGACAGAGTTGAAGGAGTTAAAGGCTCAGATTTAGGAATTGCTAGAGAAAGGCATCATCCAACCGAGGAAATCTCCTTGGAGAGTATCGGTCTTGTTTGTCAAGAAGAATGATGGGTCGATGAGGTTGTGCATCAACTATAGACAATTGAACAAGCTAACCATCAAGAACTTTTACCCACTTTCTAGGATAGATGACCTCTTTAACTAGCTGAGGGGAGCATGATTGTTCTCCAAGATTGACTTGCGGTAAAAGCTATTACCATTTGAAGGTAAAGGATTCTGATGTAGTGAAAAATACTTTCAGAATAAGATACATTTATTATGAGTTTTTAGTAATACAGTTTGGACTCACCAACGTTCTGGTGACATTCATTGACTTAATGAACCGAGTCTTTCAACTTTACTTAGATTAGTTCGTAGTGGTGTTCATAAACGACATCCTTATGTAATCGTGTTCAGACGAGGAGCATGACCAACATTTGTGTATCATTCTTTTAGATACTCCAAGTTCGACAGTTGCATGCTAAGTTTAGAAAGTGAGATTTTATTATTAGAGGTTTCATTTTTGGGTCATGTCTTATCAGCAGAGGGCATCTGAGTTAACCCTCAAAAGATTTATGTTATAGTTTAGTACGAGCCACCTAAGAATGTGTCAGATGTACATAGTTTCCTAGGTTTAGCTCGGTACTATCGTCGATTTGTTTAGGGCTTCTCATGATAATTTCCCAGCTGACCAAGTTGCTTCAGAAGGGAGTTCGCTTTGTGTGGGATGAGAAGAGATAGCAGAGCTTCGAACAGTTAAAGAACATCTTAACTTAGGCCTTAGTTTTAACCCAGCTAAAGTTGGGTAAGGACTTCACAATTTTCAATGATACTTCGCTGAATGGCCTGAGATACGTCTTAATGCATAAAGGCCAGGTCATAGCTTATGTATCCTGCCAGCTTAAACCTTATTAGCATAATTACCCCACCCAAGACCTTGAGCTAGCAGTAAATTTGTTTACCTTGAATATTTAGCAACACTACCTTTTTGGTGAGAAACGGCACTTCTTCACCAATCACAAGAGTCTCAAGTATCTACTCACCCCTAAAAAGAGTTAAACCTGAGATACCATAGGTGGGTTATGTTACTCAATAACTATGACTACATGATAGACTACCACCCAGGTAAAGCTAATGTTTTGGCATATGCCTTGAGCATGAATCAATATTACAGTTACGAGCCCTATTACTACAGTTGAGCTTGTAGAGTAAAACCGAAGTTAGTAGGTGAGACCAAGAGACTGCAGAGTTCAGATGGTTAGTTAAAAGAATGGGTTGAGCAAGTTCACTTAAGCGAAGCATCGGGTTTTGAGTTGTGTGATGGGGATGTATTATACTTCAGGGGTAGGTTATACGTACCCAAAAATGCTCAGTTGCATAGTAAGATCCTCTATGAGGCACATTGCAATCCACTATAAGTTTATCCAGGTATTAACAAGATGTACTAGGAACTTTGACAGTTGTATTGGTGGTCGGGCATGAAAAGGTAAGTGTTAGAGTTTGTCACTAGGTGCTAGTGTGTTAGCATGTTAAGGTAGAACAATAGGTTCCTTCAGGATTGATTCAGGCCATTTAGATTCCTTATTGGAAATGGGACAGAGTAACCATGAATTTTGTGATCGGGTTACCTATGACTAAACAAAGACATGATGCAATTTGGGTTATTATTGATCGTCTAACCAAATCAACTCATTTTCTCCCAATTAGGATGGATTATACCTTAAAGATGTTAGCTCAATTGTACATTCGTGAGATGGTGAGGTTGTACATGGTACCAATTTACATCATTTCTAACAAAGATCCTCGATTCACTTCCCAATTTTGGAAAGCCCTTCATGAATCCCTTGGCACCAAACTAAATTTTAGTACAGGCTTTCATCTTTAAATAAACGACCAGTCAGAATGTGTCATCAAGATCTTAGAGGACATGCTTAGGTGCACCATCGTGAACCTTGAGGGTAGTTGAGAGGACTACTTGTTGTTAGTGGAGTTCATGTACAATAACAGTTTTCAATTGAGCATTCATATAGCTCCGTATGAGTTCTTATATGGGAACAAGTATAGAACTCCTCTATGTTGGATAGAGCTTAGTGAGGGCAAGATAGTAGGGCCAGACTTGATCAGAGAAATCAAAGAGAAAGTTTGATTAATTCAAAACTTGTTGAGAGAAGCCTTATATAGATAGAGATCCTACGCATACTTGAAGCGTAAGGATATAGAGTTAGAAATGGTGTAAAAATTATTCCTCAAGGTTTCCCCAAAGAAGAATGTGCTTCATTTTGGTCACAAAGGGAAGTTAACCCCGTGCTTCATAAGGTCTTATGAGGTATTATAGAGAGTTAGGCCAGTAGATTACTATTTTTCTTTACCCCCAGAGTTAGAGCGCATACACTATATGTTCCATGTATCCAATATTAGAAATTACTGTTTGATCTTTTTTATGTCATACCCCTATAGTAGATTAAGGTGAGCCCAAACATAACCTATAAGGAGGAACATATTAGAGTTTTATCTAGAGATATAAACGAGCTAAGGAATAAGATGATTCTTTTATTAAAGATGTTGTGGAGGAACCATGACGTTGAGAAAATGACTTAAGAAATTGAGAAAGACATGCAGCTTCAGTACCATCACTTCTTCTATGTAAGTAAATTTTGAGGTTAAAATTTTACTTAGGAGGGGAGAATTGTAACACCTCAAATCCTAGGTTAGTGGTTAACCTGAGTGGGCCTTAAGCAAACCCATTAGCTTGTAAGAAACCTTGACCCAAGTTTGAGTGGATTTGGGCTTGGTTTGAGCCCAACATATGTTAATTAGGGATGTTTTTAGTTTGTGATTAAAACTAGGAGGACCAAAAGAGCAATTATATTATTTTTAATTTAAAGGTTAAACACCCATTAAAGGAGATAATCTCACATCATGTAACCTTTTCTCATATCTTATTTTCTCCATACTTTTTCCTCATTTCTCCTTCATTTTAAACTCCATTGTTTCCCTAACATCTCAAGAAAAAGTGAAAGTTTTATCCAATTTCAAACCTTTCGCAACAACATCAAGGTAAGAACTTTAATCTTCTCCTTCCAAGCTTCAATTCAACACCACTCTTGCAGTTTTAGTTATGGCTCCAAAATATGGGTTATTAGGGGTTTTATAAACCTAAGTAATTTTAACTTGTTTTTTGGAGATTCAAGCCTCAAGAAACATTCTAAACTTCATTCTAAGTTTCCCAACAACGTTAGTAACACTTATGATTAATTCTTGTCTAATGAGAGAAGTTGGAGAAATCTCCAAAGCTAGAGGAAAAGAGAAGCTCACTCTTGGTTGAACCTAGGGTGTTTCCAACAGCTTAGGATATCAAGGTAACTTACTTCTAACTCATCTCTAATATATTGTATATCACTAAGTGAGTTTGTTAGCTTGCATGAATTATGAAGTATGTCCATGTTAGACTTCATTTTTTGATATTTTTAGCATGTTAAAAGGCCTATTATGATCTCTTTTAATACACATAACATTTTATTAACATTTGGAGACCTCAGTGTGATGTTTGAGAGTGTTGGGAAGACATTTACGTGCCCAAAACAGGGTATTTCTAGGCACGAGTATTAGTACTAGAAGAATAGTACCGATACTTCTCTTCATGTATTAAAAACAAAGTGATTTTGGGCTAGAAGTATCAATATCCATTGCATGGGTATCGATACTATAGGTAAGGTATCGATACTCGCAGGGTGGTATCGATACCGAGTTGATTTAGCAGACTTTAATAGTTATTTTTGGTATCGATACTCGTAGGAGTATCGATACCAAGGGTAGAGTATCGATGCTCCCAATATGGATACCGATACCTATGCATTTTCAAAAACATCGAAGCCAAATTTGGTACTGGTACTTAGAAAAGTATCACTACCACAGGCCAGAAGTATCGATACTCAAGAAGGAGTATCGATACTAGCCTTTTGTTATCAGCCTTCAATAAGTCAATAGTATCGATACCTAGAGGCCAGTATTGATATTGAGGAGCTTAGTATCGGTACCCAATAACAACTTTGGGTAAGGAACCCTAGGGTTTTAAAGGATAGTTTTGAGGGACCCAATTACACAAGAATACTATGAAATAAAACTACACGTGAGAATAGTAATAAACATAGAACAACTAGAAACAATAACAATTATGATAACTTAAAACGAGCCTTGTTTGATGCTTGGGACACAGTCAGGACACCCGAGTTACTTAGCAAATAGCAATCACATAGTTCGGATATACCAATCAGTGCCAAGTCACTTAGCCATTAGTTGGGCACAGATGCCCCAAGACTCGACGGAATAAGTTGGTCTGGTGTACACTTTTGATGCAGTTCCAGATCTTACCCCAAATACCTGAAGGTATTTAAGAAGACTAGAGGGGTGTGAGCTTCGAGATACAGAACCCTCAACCACACCATGATGCTACCTCAACATATTAGATCAGTGTTTCCATGTCTTTACATATGTGCAACTAGCATGCACATTTAGTGAATACATGTAGTATAGTAAAGTTATTAGTGAGGCACTGAGCTCGTTAGCTCAGCGTTCGGAATGTGTTTCCATGCATAGGTTTTAGGAGGCCATATGAGGAGCATTATCGTCACTATATATTCCAGCACAGCCAAGGCATCAGAGTATGTCTTGATTTGTATTAGAGGGCATATATTGTTGTATACCCTTTTTATGTCAGTCGTAACTCTATTTTGTATTAAACTTAGTATTCCTTTATTTTGAATATTTGGGAACTCCCTCATATTTGTAAACTAAGATTTATTATGTCTTTTATTTTATGACTATGAATGATTAACTTATAATGATTATTGTCGTTTTAAAAAGAAAATTTTTTTGAGTTAGTCACTCCTGTGGTCCCGTGTGATATCATGATCCCTGGATCTTCAGGTCAGAATAGATTAGGGTGTTACAGTTAGACCTATGGTGGATATGACTACATGTAAGCTTACTTAAATAAGATGCTTACAGGTATTGGAGTAGGTTTGACTCTGGTAAATCATATGAAACTATTAGAGGTCTTATATATACATTGTAGTTGGCTTAGAAGCTATGATACTCATATTCTATAAGGATACAGATTCTTTGGAAACATTGATAAAATTAGTCTATTTGGAGGTCTCAACTATGGAGAGCTTGTAGTTTTCATAGGTAACCTTCAGAGGTATAACATTTGTCCCCTTTTAGTCGAGGGAATGCCATAAAATGACTTGGTCTGAGACTTATGGTCAAAAATATAATGGTTAGCTCTCGAGTTTTTTTAATATAGGAGGTATCTTAACGCCCTTATTTTCAAGATAGAGGTGTATCATTTTTTAATATTTATGTTGATATATGGAATCATTTTTGCATTGGTAAAGTTATCTAAACATTTATGCTCAAAGGAAGGATAATACCACTGAGTGGGGAATAAGGGATACACCTATATCTCAATGTTATATAATGGGAGTAAACAATTTCATATTAATGTACTAGAGGCATCTTGATACTCTTGACCAAAGAGGAGGTAATTTAACATTTTTTAGAGAAGTCTATACAACAAGAGGAGGCATCTTTATGCCAATGAACAGGTAGGAGCATCTCAACACTTGCGAAAGTGGAAGATGATATTCCTTATTTGACAAAGAAGTTGTAAATTCTTTAGAAAATTTCTTCAAAAGACATCTCTAAAAGCATAAGCTTACTCTACTCTTGTAAATAGTGATGTTTCTCACAGAGAATTACATCTCACATGGGGGATAACTTCTCTCATTAAGTATAACATTTCACAAGAAGGGTGAATTCTCTCACGAAGGATAACATCTGATTCAAAGGATAAGGAAGATGATGCTCACTTCTCAATGTTATGAAGGGTCACAAAGGCACCTCGACTCTTTCAGCTAGACACTATTATCGATAGTAGAGATATTATATCAAATGTAGGATTCATCTTAAGATCTTGTTTAAAGATAATGCAACTTAACAACCTCGGAAAGATCTGGTTGATGGGAAAGGCATCTTGATGCTTAAGCGGAGGCATCTTGACCCCTCGAGTATATCCATAGTTGTAAGCTGAGGTAAAGACAACTCAATACCATCAAAGGTAACTCACCGTTTTGTAGGAATGAAGGTAACTCTACACTTCTAAAATTAGGGAGTAAAGGCATCTCAACACTTTTGGCCAATTTCTTGTGACAATGGTACTTTTGTATTTTAAAATTTTAAATATATACAGAATTATCTCTACACTCTCGTATACGCCTGTGAAGGATTCTCAACTCTATTAGTGGTATAATAAAAATATTAATGTTGTTTCAATTCTTATCAAAGGTTAAGGGTAATTTTTATATCCTTAATGGAAAGATTATGATATTGAGATATTTTTATACTTCTAGAAATACTATCAAGAGATTGTATAGTGCTATTGTAGTAGCGGAGGGTATGCTTATTATGGAGTTAGTCATGGGGTTCTAGGATGTATATGGTGAAAATTTATTTGCTTATGCTGATACTGAGAATCACTCATGCTTCGAAAGAGCAATTTATCATTTACATTAAGGTTTCTTTATGTTTAAAGAATCTTATAAGTTTTACTCGTAGTGTCTTGCTGAAAAATAGATGATCTTATAATAAAGAATCTTGATGTTTAAGGTGGATATGTAATCAGATTTGCTTTGATACTATGGTATATATATAGGCAGAAATCTCCATGTTGTGTTTTGTTGAACATACTTTGATATTTTGATACCAAAAATAATTAATATTTTTAATAAATTTTAAGATTATATCCTATTCAATCATTTTAATATATAATTTCTTTTTAAAATAAAAGCATCTCAACATCATAGCATGGGTATCTCAAAAATACTTTGAGGCAACTCTAAGTTGTATTAGCAAGAGTACTGAGAGGCGTCTCTACATCATTCGTGCCTTCAGAGTCATCTCAATGGTTCTAGGGTAGGGGCATTTAGACTCTCGTTATAGTAGAGGCTCTCAACTCTTTCGGTTGGGTTTAGGACGTAATCCTATAGTCTAAGAAGAGCGTGATGTATTTCAACACTTTTCGGCTAGGTAGAGGAGTCTAATCAATCCGTGGTACTGTGGTAGTTGCGGAGGTATCTCAATACGTACCAATCACGGCAAGTAAAACTGATGCATCTTTGTCGTGTGAAAAAACAAGGCAAAGGCATATCGACATTGCAGCGAGGCTTCTTGACCTCTTGGGTAGATTCGTAGTCATAAGTTGGGATAAAGGTAACTCAACACTCTCAGAAGCAACTCACATTTCTATAGGTACAAAGACAACTCAACAGCTCTGTAGTTAACGGCCGAAGCCATCTCCGTGTTCAGAGGTATCTCAACATTTTTTGGTCAGTCACTAATGACATTAATATTTAAGTACAGAAAAGAGTGGAGGTATCTCAACACTCAGAAAGGAGGCAGCTTAATGTTCTTAGCTAAAATAAGAGGCATCTACATCATGGCAACACTGTAAAGTCAACTCTCATTGTGGTAATACAACAGAAGATAATATAAACGTACTCAGAGACTCGACGTTTAAACGAATGTATCAAACCCTAATACATGTATGTATTAATTGTTCAAACATTACACGCTACACTAAGGATGAGGTTTTAGAGTACCTGAGGCAGTCAGTGTTTGACAGGTGCCAATGGAGGTTGTTTCTAACATAACAGGTTAGAGCCAGATAATATAATACAAGATTGTTGTGATCGATACCTGGTGGTGAGTTATCTTATAGCTTACTGTCTATGTTTCTCTAGTGAGAAAGATGAAATAAAATGGACAAGCGAAAAGATATTGACATAATAATATAATTATATGCCAAATTAAAATTTAATAATATAATTATGTTGATAAATTCAGTATAAAATTAAAATAAGTGATATATGATATGCTGTACTTTATTTATTACTGAAAAGTGTACTCTAACAAAAATACTTTTTATAGACGAGCGCAGGCAAAATTGCTCATTTAGGATAATGAAAAAAATTATTTACTCATATAAGATCACGTCAGATTTATTTTCTGGTCTAATGTAAATGTTCAAGTGTTCGTCTGGAGATGTAGAGAACACAATGCATCTCCAGGAAAATGCGACGACCACAATATGTCTTCTGTTTTGTTCCTATGGTAATGGCATTCCAATTGCATGAAAATGAGAAAGAATGGTAAAGACGCATTGTATTCCTGGCGTCTTCTCCAACACTGTAGTGATCACACCATCTCAAGAAATAATTTTGACTAGATCCTATGTGAGCCAATTATTTTTTCCAACACCCATGTGTAATACCCCAAGTATTAAATGAGGGACTTTATTGAAAAGATTTAACAATTGAGTATTTAAATGCTTAAATGTTAGAAGATGATAATGGATTTGAAATAGTGGTGTAGACTAAATTGTAATAAAGGATGATTAAAAGGGCATTTTTGTCATTTAGATTAAATTGAATTTAATAATCAATTTATGGGGTATTAGATAAAGAGATAAGAGGATGAGTGGGGGAAATGATGTCGACTCTTCTCTTCTTCTCTTCTTGGCCGTGAGAAAACTCTCCTCCAGAGCTCAAAGGTGAGTTTTCAATTTGTTGATTAATCCTTTCGTTTTTTGTTAGTTTTTGAAGCCTTGAGTATAATAGAAGCTTAAGAAATGATTTAATGGGAGTAAAACTATGAAATAAAGGAAATAATGGAGATTTAAGAAAATGTGTTTTTGAATGATATGTTAGAATATGAGTTTTTTTTTTATGTTTACTAGCATTGACTTATCAAATAAGTAAATAAGAGATTAGAAGCAATGAATGAGTTTAAAAACAAGTTAGAAATTTTGGTGTGATTCATATAATCAATTGATTTTGAGGGATACTAGATGTTTTAAGTGTTTAAATAAAAGAAAGTTAGTATGGATAAGTAGAGAAAAGTTACATAGCATTGTTGAGGGTAAACATGAAGAAAATTGACCAAATTTGGGTATATTTCGGGTTGAAAACTGGAAATATGGGCAAGGGGTATCGGTACCTATTTATCAAGGTACCGATACTTCAAGAGTAAAATAGGGAAGGCATTTAATGGGTATCGATACATAGGAAGGTAGTATCGGTACCATAGCATAGGGGTATCGATACCAGGTTAATGGTATCTGTTGAAGAATCGAAAAAAGAAAATGAAATAATACAAGAATTTTAACGAGGTTCGGCAATGTGCTTACGTCCTCGGTGCCTAGGCGGCGCTAGAAGTTTTATTCAATGTCTCATAGGTTTAGGTTACATCTTTATTCAATGTACCATAGCATAGGCGTTCGCTTCGCTCACTCCACTCCATCCCCTGTCCTCTTTACTGGTATATTTATGAGTCATACCTATCAAATCTCCACCTTGGCGAATATTCTGCCCCTTGGAAACTTCAATATGGGTTGGGTTACCTTACTTCTTTAACAACTCGAAACATTCAAAAATCCAAGCAATGCTTGAACTTGTCTGTCGTAACTGGCTTAGTGAACATATCAGCGGTATTCTCATCAGTATGTACCTTCTGAAACAAAACCTCTCCAGATGCAACCAACTCTCTGATCTTGTGGAACCTTACATCAATATGTTTAGTTCTAGCACGATATACCTTATTCTTAGCCAAGTGAATAGAACTTTGATTATCACAAAGCAACTGAACTCCACCTTGTTGAACACCCAACTCCTTCACTAAACCAGTAAGCCATAAAGCTTCTTTTGCAGCTTCAGCCGCTGCCATGTATTCAGCTTCAGTTGTAGATAGTGCCACAACAGATTGAACATTAGACTTCCAACAAATAGGCCCTCCACCAAGAGTAAACACATACCCTGTCGTAGATCTTCTATTATCCAAGTCACATGCATAGTTTGAATCTACATATCCTATAACCAAAGGATTATCCCGCTGACTATCAAAAACAATTCCATGTCCCACAGTACCCTTTAAGTACCAAAAAATCCACTTGACTGCTTCCCAAAGTTGCTTACCAGGTTTAGACATGTACTTACAAACTTTACTAACATCATGAGCTAAATCAGGACGAGTACATACCATTGCATAAATCAAGCAGCCAACAGCATTAGAATACGGAACCTTTGCCATATCTTCCTTATCTGTCTTCGGGAACTGTTCTGATGAGAGCTTAAAGTGATTCGCCAATGGAGTGCTAACTGGTTTTGCGCTGCTCATCGCAAACCTTTCTAGCATTTTCTCAACATAAACCCATTGAGATAGCCACAGTTTCCTTGAGTCTCTATCCCTGCAAATTTTCATTCCAAGAATTTTCTTTGTAGCACCTAAATCTTTCATATCAAATTCCTGACTCAATAAGGTTTTCAAACCAATAACATCATCCATGTTCTTCGCAGCAATCAACATATCATCAACATACAATAACAAAAAAATAAAAGAACCATCATCAAGGCTCTTAACATAGACACAACAATCATACTCACATCGGTTGTAGCCAATCTTGATCATATAGGAGTCAAATCATTTATACACTGTCTCGGAGATTATTTCAACCCGTAAAAATATTTCTTCAATCTGCAAACTAAATGCTCGTTTCCAGGTTGAGTGAAACCTTCAGGTTGCCGCATGTAGATCTGCTCCTTTAAATCACCATGCAAAAAAGCAGTTTTAACATCCATCTGCTCTAAATGCAAATCCCAACTAGCCACCAATACAAGTACTGCTTGGATTGAAGTGTGCCTGACCACAGGAGAAAAGATTTCATAATAATCAACTCCTTTCTGCTGTGAAAAACCCTTTGCTACCAAACGAGCCTTGAACTTTTCCCCCTCTTTTTCTGTTACTGCTTGGTTTCTTTTTATACACCCATTTGCAACCAATCGGCTTCTTACCCTTAAGAAGGGGAACTAACTCCCATGTACGATTGTGATTCAAAGACTCCATCTCCTCAACCATAGCAGCCATCCACTTGTCGTTTTCCTGACTAGTAATGGCATCATGAAAAGTAACCGGATCATCACTGCTAACAGTAAGTGCAAAAGAGACCAAGTCTTCAAAACCCAATCTGCTCGGGGGCTTTATATTCGTCCGTCTCACCCTGTCTCTGGCGAGACTATAATCCTACAAATCATCCGTAGCGGAACCACCAGAAGTCGGTTGAGAAGTTTCTAGTTTCTCAACTGGAAACTGCTCGAAATCCACCACTGTCGTGTCTTTCTTCTGCTGCAACATGGATTGTTCATCAAAATAACATCTCTACTGATCACAATTTTCTTCGCAACTGGATCCCAGAACTTGAATCCTTTGACACCTTTCTTGTAACCCAGAAAAATGCACTCCTTCGATTTTGCTTCAAGTTTGGATCTCTCATCAGCAGGTACATGCACATAAGCATGACAACCAAAAATCCGTAAGTTATCAAAACTAACATCATAACCAGTCCATACCTCTTCTGTAACTTTCCCAGCCAATGATGCCCTTGGCGATCTGTTGATAAGATAACACGCCATGTTAACAGCCTCAGTCCAGAAGTGTTTGGGAAGCCCCGCATTCAACCGCAAACATCTGGCTTTTTCATTCAACGACTTGTTTATCCGTTCTGCAACACCATTCTGTTGTGGTGTCTTGCGCACTGTAAAATGCCTCTTAATCCCATGCTCCTTATAGAACTGTAGAAACTGTGAATATGTGTACTCTGTACCATTTTCAGACCTCAAACACTTAATTTTTCATCCTGTTTGGTTTTCTACCTCAGCTTTCCACAGCTTGAACTTCTCAAAAACATCAGACTTATGTTTCAAAAAATACACCGAAACTTTCTGTGAAAAATCATCAATAAAGGTAACATAATACCTAGATCCACCCAAAGACGATATCGTGGAAGGCCCCCATACATCCAAATGCACATAATCAAGAATCCCTTCAGTTGTGTGCTTCGTAGTCTTGAAACGAACTATAGTCTGTTTACCAAGAACACAATACTTGCAAAAGTCGAGCTTACAGCTTTTAACACCATGCAACAGATTTCTTTTATGTAATTCAGCCATACCACGTTCACTAAGATAAGCAATACGCATATGCCACAGTTTGGTTGTTTCATCACATGACTCAACAGAATGAACTCCACCTACAACGGTACTCCCTAACAATCTGTAAATATTCCCTGCTGTCATCTTTCCTTTCATCACTGTCAAAGCTCCTTTAACAATCCAAATGGTCTCCCTATCCTCATCAGCCTTAGGGATAAAACCATTCTTTTGCAAAGTGCCCAAAGAAATCAAATTCTTCTTCAAATCTGGGATATGCCGAACACCACTCAACGTCCGAACAGAGCCGTCATACATCTTAATTCTGACATCACCAATACCAACAATATTGCAACATTGATCATCACCCAAATAAACAGAACCAGAATTAACCGACCTGTATGTCGAAAACCATTCCCTATTTGGCGTGATGTGATAAGAACATCCAGAATCAAGAATCCACGCATCCGTCAATTGAGTCGTTGAAATAGAAAGCATATCACCCTCACTGTAATCAGAATTGTCATCCTCGACCACGTTCACATACTTGGATGAAACATCACGCTTCTCATCAGTCTGCTTTTTCAACTTCGGACAGTCTCGCTTCATATATCCCGCCTCTTTGCACTTGTAACAGTGAATTATCTTCTTATCCCTAGATTTGGATCTGGAATTCCGCTTGCCAGACTCTGCCTTCTCTGCCTTCCGTCCACGATCTCGATTACCCTTGACATATAAGCTATCGGCTTGAGAGTTTTTCCCTGCATTCTGCTTCCGCTGGTTGTGAGCCAACAAGGCTGCAGTAATCTCCTCAACGTTGATAGTCTTTTTCCCATATGTAAGAGTAGTCACCATGTGTTCGTAAGATAGAGGCAACAAACACAACAGAATCATCGCTCTGTCTTCATCCTCAATTTTCACATCAAGCCGAGCCAAATCAGAAACGATTTGATTGAAGATATTCACGTGTTGAGCTAAATCATGATCGTCCTGCATCTTCAGCCCATACAGTCGCTGCTTCAGATACAGTTTTGTCATTAAGGATTTAGACATAAACTGACTTTCCAACTTTCTCCAAATTTCGTCTGGAGACGAAAGATATATGACGTGATACATAACCTCGTCCGCCAAGCATTATCGTATGGTTCCTGCCGCTCGCTGTTGCAATTCTTCCTAATCGTCCTCCTTCATCGACGCCGACTTTATTGGTCGCAAAGCCTTCAGGATCCCCTGTTATGCCAACAGATCCTTCACCCTCGTTTTCCATAATCCGAAGTTACCCTGTCCATCGAATTTCGCAACTTCAAATTTTGCTCCTTATCTCTGATACCAATTGTTGAAGAATCGGAAAAAGAAAACAAAAGAACACAAGAATTTTAACGAGGTTCGGCAATGTGCTTACGTCCTCGGTGCCTAGGCGGCGCTAGAAGTTTTATTCAATGTCTCATAGGTTTAGGTTACATTTTTATTCAATGTACCATAGCATAGGCATTCGCTTCGCTCACTCTGCTCCATCCCCTGTCCTCTTTACTGGTATATTTATAAGCCATACCTATCAGCATCGATACCAGGGAAACATCGATTCTAATTTTGTATCGATACCAGAACGGGGGTATCGGTACCCTAGTAGGTAGTATCGATACCATGGTAAGGGTATCAATATCGTGTAACATCGAATATAAATTTGGCATTGATACCGAAAGGGAGTATCAGTACGATAGTATAGTAGTACTGATACTATAGTAGGGGTATCGATACTACCAAGTAAAAGATGCTAAGATAGATTGAGATTGTTATATAAATTTAATATGTATCTTTAAGTATTTCTTAGGTATAATTGAGAAGGAATATACTAATAATGTATATTGTACATGTTTTGAATGGATGCTTTAAGTAGATCGAAATCAAGCTCCCGAGTCAAGTAAGGAAAAAGGCAAAGGCCAAGTCCCGGAATAATTATCTTTATATTTTGGTCATCAAAGCAAGGCAAGCGAGGTGAGTACCTTTATTGTATTCAATTTAGATAAAGATGATTTGAGATTCGTCAAGTTAGAATATTTAAATGTTAATGTATGTTTAATCGAAATTATTATGTTTCTATTGATTATATGGAATTGATATTGTGAATGAGTTTTAGAGTATGAATTGCTCTAAAATGAATGAAAAATTAAAATGCATACAGGTGCATTATCAGCATGAAATGATGCTATAGTTGAAATGTATATGGGTACATTATCAACAGAAAAATATGCTATAGTTGAAATGTATATGGGTACATTATCAACAGAAAAGTATGCAATAGTTGAAATGTATATGGGTACATTATTAACAGTAAAGTATACTATAGTTGAAATATTTATGGGTACATTATCAACAGAAAAGTATGCTATTGTTGAAATGCATATGGGTGCATTATCAACATTAAAAATATATTATAATTGAAATGCATATGGGTGCATTATCAACATCAAAAATATTATGATTGAAATACATATGGGTGCATTATTAACATAAAGGTATGTTATAAATAAAAGTGTATACCAAGGCATTATAAATATAAATTGATATTGTTAAGGACAAGAGAGAATAATAACCAATGAGTATAATAATTGAGAATGAAAGGAAGTTTAACCGAAAAGGATCATGGAATCTTTAAAGATCATAGAATATTGTGACTCACTAAGTAAATACTTAACGTGTGTATTTCCATGCGTATGTAACAGAGGAGATCAATCAAGTAGTGCAGCAGTAACAGCAGATATCATCCACTAAGGTTGACTTATCAGTAACATTAGGACAATAATGATCATTGTGGAAACTTATATGGCATGTAATTAAATGTAATAAAATATTTTGTAATGTGTTTTGAACAAGTACTTATTTAATATTTTAAATTAAGGAAAAATCAATTTTAAAACAAAAAGTTTTAAAGGGTTTTCAAATGATAAATAATTATTAAGTGATGGGACATCAGTACTGTTTATACAGAAATGTATACGAGTTATGGGTGTTACACCATGCTAGTAATTTTGTCGACGTGCACACTTTCTTCTTAGATAATAGATTTAAATATCATTTTTATAAATAATCATGAATGCATATTATTTCTAAAAATAATGTTTTAAATGGTGATACTCAACTAATAAGTGTAGAGGTGAACGTTCGATCGAGTTTAGTCATTTCGAGTTATTCAGGTTGATGAGTTCTATTATACAATTTTAAGTTGACTTGAAATTTTTATGAGTCGAATCGATTTTATAAAATTCAAGTAGAGTCAAATTTTCAAGTTTCTTGTTTAAATTTAATTGTAAATATTTATAATATTATGATATTATTTAATTTTGATCAAAATAGTTTTTTATAACAATATAAAATTCATATATATTTCTTTATATTTTTTATATATAATATACATATATCATACAAATTTGATGGACTAAACTCAAACTTAACAATTAATCCATTAATTACTAAAAATTTTGAGTTATTTGAGTTGTATTTTACAACTCGATTTAAACTTTAATTTTTTTTTTTTGAATCGAGTCGGTTTTATAAAATTATAACTCGAAGTTAATTCGAATTAAATTTTTACAAATTAAATCGAGTAAAAAAAATCAAAATTTCTAATCAAAAATGGAATTTTTTGCTCACCCTAAACAAGCGTCTTTCCATATGTTTGTTTCCTTCTCTCTCCCACGGTCGTACCCTTTTAGCTGTCATTAAATAGTTTGCACATCGAACTCATAATCATCACGGCTGCCCTGTTTTTTCCTTTTCCATTTTTCTTTCTCCATACTTGTTCCAAAGCACCCATCTCTTTTGTCTCTCAAATGTCCATTAACCACTTTGTGTAAACTGAAAGCAAATCCATCGATGGAACCAAATCCTTCGAAGTCCCTTGAAAATGAATGGGAACCCATGTTTGATAAACCCTTAACTCCCAGCGATGTTGGCAAGCTGAACAGGCTTGTAATCCCCAAACAACACGCGGAGAAATACTTCCCGCTCGGCGGTGACTCGGGCGATAACCGTGGGTTGTTGCTGAGTTTTGAGGACGAGTCCGGCAAGTGTTGGGGTTTCCGTTACTCGTATTGGAACAGCAGTCAAAGCTACGTGTTAACTAAAGGGTGGAGCAGATACGTCAAAGAGAAGCAACTCGATGCCGGTGATGTTATTTTGTTCCATCGACACCGCACCGATTGTGATAGGTTGTTTATAAGGTGGAGGAGGCGTGATGCGGCGGTGGTAGTTGCAGAAGCAGCTGCGAATGGAAGAAGTGCCGCGATGGGCGATAATAGTGGTGGACATGGAGGGTGGAGTGGTGGCTGTTTGTATCGAGCGCACCCTTATTTTGAGCACATTCAAGACCTTGGAGCTAATGTGCTAAACCAACCTGACTGTTTCGGTGCAGGTATTTTTTTTCTTAATTCATCTATTAATCCTTGAATTATTTTTTCTAATAATACAAAGTAATTATAAAATAATATTTATCTATATTTTTTTAATTTATTAATAATCTCTACACGTTCTATAAATATTACTATTTGAAATTAAAATCTTTTAAAAAAAAGTTAAATTCCATTTTATTTTACTATTATATATGATAAATTTGGAACTCTTATCATTATCTCAATTGTTAGGATGAGGTGAAATATTTTCACATTATAAAACACTATCTATTTTTCTTCTTTTAAAAAGAAATGGGTTTTAACCTTTTTTTTTTTATCAATGTAAAAATAAGTATTCAAACTATATTTAAAGTTTAATTTGAGTGTTTAAAGAATTTTCTTTAAAAATAGGTACTTAATGAATTGTCGTTCAAAATTGATATATGACTTTATAAGTGTTATCATTTTAGGTGCTCGGACCGTAACTGCCGTTACAAAATCTATTAAGTAAAAAGTGTTACATTCTAATAATTTTAAAAAATTATTTTAAAAAATTTAAAAATTATTATATTTATAAAAAAACCTAATTTAACTAAAATTAAAAAAAATCCCAAACCCCTAACTCTAGCCCCTTATTTTCTCTAAAACAAATAAGCCTTATTTCTCCCTTGCCATTAACGACCAATGACGCCGACAACTCCATTACCATCTCTCTTCTTAGATATTGTCTTCCTTGTCGTTGATTGCACCATCAGACCTTTTGGAGTCGCGTAAAAGTCGCATTTCCTTGTTCTTGTTGGGTTTAAATCGTGATTTGAAGTTCATCGATGGTTGTTCATCGGGTGAAAGCGCGATCGAGGTTAGGTTTATCGATGACAATGATGACGATAATAAAAATTATGATTTTCAAAGTTTTGAGATTTCTTTAAGATTTGAGAAAATTTTTATTTTTTTTTAATTTTGGTATTTTTTATTTTTAATAAAAATTCTCAAAATTACTAAAATGTGACATATGTCACTTAGCGTTAGTTTGACGTGGCTTTTGAAAATTGAGAATTTTTAAAAGTATTGTAAAAATGAACTTTTAAAAATACTATACAAAAGTAAAGTTTAAAATTTAATTTCTTGGAATTATTATTAAAAATTGAATTTGAAAAGATAAAATGTCTATTATAGTTATAGATATTGTGTTGTAAATTACAAATATAGCATTTAAATCATATTTTCACTTATTAATACTATGATATACAAAATATATCAACTTCAACTATAATAAAAATACCAAAAGTATTTTAATATAACTCATTAATAATATTTTTATATATGAAACATTTTATTAAGAAAAATATATTATCAATATTTTTTAACATGTGACCATATAAATTATTATGAAATAATAACTTAAAAACTTGTTTTGACAAAAAGAATACTAAAAAATTAATATTTAAAATAAATTATTAAGTAATAAATTATTTTTTAAAGATGTTAGTATTAAATTATTAAGATAAAATGTAAATACATAATTAAGCGGAACTCCATAAGAGTAAAATTATAAATTGCTTTCAAATGCAAAGTTAAAAGTGAAAAAGCTAGAAATATTATCTTTTACAGTTGGTTTGAAACTATCGTTTCCACCATAATTTTCTTTTTACTTTTTATCTGTTTGATATTGATTTTACGGTCGAAATGAACTTTTTACCCAAACATACTTTTAAAAAGTCATGCTAAATGGAACCTTAATGAAATTTTAACAACGATTAATGTCCAGGTATTTAAATTGTAATGTTGAAAATATTATACATCTACCTTTAACGAAAATATTTTAAAACATTTAAAATAAATTTAAAGTATAATTTAAACATTTATTTTTATATTAAAAATTTTTATTATAAAATTTGGGAATTTATAGCACATAGAAGTGCGTGAAAGACACTTTCCAATTACATGGGAGCAATGTGCTTGTGTAAGTCTGTTTTTTTTTTTTTTCTAGCTAGCTTCTTTTTAAAATCAACTATTTCGGGAACTGCATTAGCATCGGGATTGGAAAAATAGTATTAAAATTGTCGGTAGTAAGTGGAAGATAAGTAAAAAGTTTTCGAGGTTTTTAGAAACGAATTTAAAAATATTTTTAAAGATAATTATTTATTAATAATATATTTTTTAAATATAATAGATATACATAAAATTTTAGAATAAATATTATTAATAAAATGAACTGTTCATATAAAATAACTCGATTATTAAGGTGGATATATGGTTATCTTGGACTGTGGTTTGCAGGAAGCATTGTCGAAAATGAAAAGCAAGGTACAAGAGTTGGGAATCCAAAGAGGCTGGTGCGGTTATTTGGGGTGAACCTAGAGTGCCACCAGGTGGAGGACTCCCCACCATCAACGCTTGCTGGTTCGATCCTGTCGAGCCACCACGGTCCAACCTCCTACCACTTTTATTAACCTAAACTACATGGTAAGGAATGCATTTATATAAGAACTAATAAAATATGAAGATTCTAGTCAAGCATGCCTGTTTAGATATTCATATCGACTTGATTTTGGTGCTGCTTCAAATGAGACAGATGAACAAAGCATTCATAAAGTAAGGTCGACCACTTGTCACGTGCCCCACTTGCATTACTCTAATAACCAGACATCAATAGATTAAGAAAAGAAAATGCCCCATCCAAGCTGTCGAATACTGTGGGAGGGTCTTATCTTTCATTAATTAAATACATAACAAGGGGGGCCGAAGTAGGCAATCAGTTCATAACTCCATGTCTACTTAATCCACTTTTACGATGATTAAACCCTTCATTGTGCAATCTTTTTTCCTACTTTTATTTCATCTAGAAAGTAGCTTTTCTGTTATTTAGCTTATTATAAATATTCTCATGTATGGTGTGTAAAAAGAGCTGGACATTCATTAATTGCAATTATAATCATGGATTAACATAGGTCAGGTCATACTAAAATTTTTATCCGCTTAAATTTGACTCGAAAAATAAATTCTTCTACTGCATCTAACCTATAGTTTATATTTAAATTTTAATTTTAAGATTTAAATCTGCATTTGACCCAACTTTATTAAACGTAAATATAAAATTTATTTTTATTAGGTAAAATAAAAATTTAACTAAAAAATAAAAAATGTATTATTAAAATTATCTTTAAATATATGATGAATATTTATAATATTATATCGAGTCAAGTCAATCAATTTTTATTATAAATTTGAACTCGATCTAACTCCACCCTAAGAAAACCTGATATGACCTGATTTATAGTGAGGGAGCCAATATTAAATATTATAAGGGACAAGGTACTTAAGTTTAAAATAATAAAATATTTAATCTAAAAATTTAAAGCGACAAAAATTTAATTTTATTCAAATTTAATCTAGTAAGATCTTAAAATGTTATTAAACTAAAAAATTTGAAAGGATAAGATCTGAGAAGTCGCATCCACCCTCCATATATGTCTCTATTCATCTGATTCCAATTTTTTAAAAAAAATCAATCTAGTTAGATTAAAAAGAATCAAAACTTATCAAATATGGACAAAATGTTGTCTGGTTACCATGCAATTTCTTATATGCTTGTTAGTATGTAAGAAAAGGAAAATAAATAGAATGTTTCTTGCTGAAAATTGGGTTAAATTTGTTTTACTAACATTTTTATTGGGTCTTTGAGGCTTTTGCTGCAAATTGGGTTAAATTTTTTTTACTAACATTTTTAATTTTTAGGTGTAAAATATAGAAAAGGAAAATAAGAACGAAGTTAAAAGGGGTCAATTTAGTTAATTCACTATTTGTCTCGACAGACCATACCAGATATAAGGTTCTAGACACTTAAATAAATAGAATGTTTCTTGCTGAAAATAAGTCTACATCCCTATTGGAACACCCTTAGTTTGGGTTATATACAAGCTTTTTTTTATTGGGATTGTAAGAGGAGAATAAGGTGGCTCAAAAGCATAGCCCATTTGGTTCAAGAAAATATTTTATGTTTTTGGTTTTATTTTTAAAAATAGATTTTAAAAAAGATTGGAAAATATGTTTGGTTAATATAAATAATAATTTCAATTTTGAAATAAAAATAGTTAAAATATATTTTACATGTGTTTTTTTAAAAAAAATAGAGATGAATAAATAGTTATTAAATAATTATATTAAAATATAATTTTAATAGGTGAGTTATGCAATAAAATAATAACGTTGATAAGAAATTTTATAATATTAAAATTTTAGTTTATAATAAGAATATAATGTTAATACATATTGGACATCAATTAAATTAAAAATATATAAAAATATTGTTGTAAATAATAGCACACAAAAGTGTCATTAAAATAAAAAATATATGTTTTGTTGTATTTAAGTCCTCAAACTTTTGAGGAAAAAAAAGTAGTGTAGCCCTTGAACTATTTTACACTCAATGCAACCCTTAAACTAATAAAAAATAAATCTAACATTTTGACTAACCAAATCAAACGTTGACTGTCACAACACTTACTTAATAGTTCACAAAGATTGCATGACAATCTATAATACAAATGTGATATTTCACGATGTTGTTATGGTAGTACATGATGGACAATGTGGTAGATGAGCTTAATAGATTTTTTGACTAAGTTCGAGGGCTTAATTGATTATTTTAAAATGTTTAAGGACTTAATTATTTTTTTAGAAATATTAATAAATATTTAAATTTAAAATATAAAAATAAATAATTATTAAGATATTAAATATATTAAATATAAAAATACTACAAAATTAAATTATTAAAAAATTTAATTTAAGGACTAAATTGAGTGCAAAATATTTTAAGGACCATATTTATTTTTTGCAAAAGTTTGAGGGTTTCATGTATTATTAAGTCAAAAGATATTGTGAAAAATATTTGAAACCGTCTAAGTTAAGTTAAAACTCTAAATATTGTGTTTTCCTATTTGTTTTTCAAATTTTCAAAACTATTTTAATGAAAATATTGAAAACATCTTCTTCTTTTTTATGTTTTCATATTTTTACTTAATTTTTGTTTTCATTTTCAGAAATTATTTTTCAATTTTACAATCAAGCATGTCTTCTTCATTGTTTTCTATTTTTTAAGAAAATAAAAATAACATATATTTTTTAACATCAAACGGACCCTCAATTTTATACGAACCAAATGATTTCAATGGTAAAAAAATTGATGTTATTCTTTAAGGTTTCGGATTTGAACATCATGAAAGTAAGATGTGAAAATTTTGAAAAATATATGAACATTTTGAATTTTAAATTAATCAAATCGTGTTATTCCAATTTATAACTTTTGAAATTGAAATGAGTTAAATTTTACAATTTGAATAATTCGAATGAATAAAATTACTGATTTTTATAAATACAACTTAGGGTCTATAGTTTCAAAACCTTACAAATTGGTCACTCGTAACAAAAAAGTAAAAAAGATTCTTCAAAATTTTAATATATATACATATATATAAATTTATTTTTTATAAAAAAAATATTATATCTATATATAGTTATTCAATAGTCTACAAAAAATATATAAAATGTTAAACTATTAAAATATTGTTACAAAATGATAATTGAGGCTTTAAACAAATAAAATTTTAAATCTAAAAGATCTTATTTTGTTTTAAAGAGTTTTCAAATTTATGATTAAGGGTGTTTAAATGGTTAATTCGACTACCGATCGAACCAAATTACCATTAACCGAATTAATCTAAATATTTTTCTTTAACCGTTAACCTAATCGCACTTTTTTTAAAATATTAACCAAACCGAACAAAGTTCAATTATTTCGGTCGGTTAACTGAATTAACTAAATGTTTTTATAATTTTTATAATTTTTTATAATTTTTTAATTAGATTAATTTTATTATAATTGAGATATTTTTATTTGGGTTAAAATTTAATTAAGCATTGATAATTTAATGAATTTAGTGTGGTTAAAAACAATTGAATCTTAATTTTTAATGGGGTTGAGCTTAAAATATGGATTTAATATATTTAATATTTAGTAATTTTGGTTAATTCAGTTAATCGGTTAATTAGCAAATTTCAAATTGAATTAACCATTATCCAAATATTGAAAAAAATTAATCGTTCCCCGACAAACTAATTCGGTAGCCGACCGAATTAACCGAACTAATTCAGTTCGATTGATTAATTCGATTAAAACTGAATAGTAAACACTGCTATATATGATATTAAATTTACGTGCTATAACTTGAAACTTAATCATAAGATTTTAGTTTAATCTATTTTTTAAATTTTAATAAAAACAAATTTATTTTATTAGATTTGTTTAAAAAAATCACGCAATGTGATTTTAAATCACGAAATATAACTTATTAATTCGATTAATTCAAAAAAAATATTTTATTTATCTCGATTTAATTAAATACTCATCTTATGTTTTTTTAGAGAAAATAAATTATACTCATCCTATGTTAAATAGGATGAAATTGGCAGTAAAACTTTTATAAATTTTTAATCAATGTGAAATGATTTTTATTAAATCGTGATATTTTTTTATTAAACTATGGTGATTATAAAGTAATATTTGTTCTAAATATTTCAAATTATTTAATGATGAATGTTTAATCACCCTTACTGCATCCACTGATATTTGAACTCGAAACGTCTAAGAATAATAATCATTCTTTTAACCATCGATAATTTGATTCGTACAAGGATAAGTAAATTAAATAGTTTTGGTATAAAATAAGTTTTAAATACAAGTGGATTAAATCGTGATACTTGCATTATTTGACTTAATTTTTATTTCATCCCCTCTGGCTTTGGTGCCTTGTGAAATCATGCATGCTTTTTAGGTTATATATATTATATATAATTAATCTTACATCATGCAAGCTCTACAGTCAAAAGTGTTGTTTAAATAATGATTTAAACTAAATTTCAATAACCAATATCATTTATTGATGACACTCTCAAAGATATCGGATTACTAGATCATTTTCGTCAGTTGATTATGCGATGCGTTTCGTCAGTCCCAACCCAAGTCCTATGGAATGGAGCTGCATTGAAACCCTTCAAGCCCACGAGAGGAATCCGACAAGGGGATCCATTATCCCCATACCTATTTGGTCTGTGTATGGAATGACTTGGCCAAGCTATACAGAGGAGTGTGTCAGCTAAGGCTTGGAAACCAGTAAGGCTAGCCCGGAAAGGACTAGCTATCTCGCATCTTTGTTTTGCGGATTATATGATACTATTTACGGATGCATCGACGAACCAAGTGGAGATAATAAAAAAATTTTGGATACATTTGGCCTTGTTCCTAGTCAGAAAGGTAACCTTGCAAAAAAAAAAACATTTTGTATTCCAAGAATGTAGGACAACAATGTCGAGCCACGATCAATATTTTGTGTGGATTTCCGGAGGTAAGAGACTTTGGGAAATATCTCGGAGTACCTATATTACATAGCCGTGTTACAAACGCCACATATCAGTACTTGATTCAAAAAGTTCGGATCGACTTACTGTATGGACGGAAAAGAACTTATCCTTGCCCGACAGAATTACACTGGTAAAATCCATACTATCGACAATTCTGTTTTATGCAATGCAGTCCACACCTGTTCCGAAAGGTACTTGTGCCGAGATCGAGAGGATAATAAGGGGGTTTCTTTGAGGTAAAACAGAGATACGACACGGGATAAACTTGGTTTCATGGAAGACTGTATGTTCTCCAATCCCGGAGGGTGACCTTGGTGTCAAAAATCTGGAGAAGAAAAATGATGCATTCCTTATAAAAATCGCCTTCAAAAATCTGGAGAAGAAAAATGATGCATTCCTTATAAAGAAGCGTCCCGGACAATATTACGAGACACAGTTGCTCAAGGTTATGGAAGGGGTTAGTCTAGTGTGGGATAACGTTCGTTTGGGTCTTGTCTGGACAGTAGGTGATAGCTCGTCTATTGATTTTTGGAGAGACCCTTGGCTTAATGATGTGGGTCCACTAAAGAATCATGTGGTAAACCGAGCAGTATCTAAGGCTCTACTGGCACTAACAATTTCAGAAATGATTGATGAACATGGAGAATGGACATGGAGAATGGACATGGAGAATGGAAATGGAGAATGGAAATGAAAATGGAAATGGAAATGGAGATGGAGATGGAGAATGGAAATGGAAATGGAAATGGAAATGGAAATGGAAATGGAAATGGAGAATGATTGATGTTGATATTTTGATATAACAATTTAAGAAAAAATATTTTTGGACTTGAATTGAATTTGTTCAAAGTTTTCCAAAATAATTCGAAGTCCTTAAAGCTTGGAATTGATCACAAAACATTTTTCTGGACAAGTAGTACCGATACTGTTCTTACAGTATCGATACCTAATGAACAGTATCGATATTGTTCATATGGTACTGATACCAAAGGTAAGGGAAGTATCGATACTCACTAGGTACTAGCATTGCTCAAATTACAGAATGCAAAAATGGTATCGATACCCAAAGGGGAACCGATTCTACTTTGTAGAGTAGTATCGATACCAAAGGCATAATATCGATACCATCAGGCCCAAATGGCTAGTAACAGCTAGTTGATTTAAATATAACAATGGTAGTACCGATACTCCCTTTAGGAGTACTGATACCCTCTGTTCTGGACAGCTTTATTTTGCACGAAATTGATCCCCAACGGCTCCAAAAAACCTCCAACGGCTAGAAACGGCCACAACAACATTCCAACATATAAAAACAAGTTGAGGACACTTGAAGAAGGGTTAGAACACTTATCCAAGCAATCAAACACAAGAGAAGAGTTTTCCAATCTAATTTTTATCTCTCTTGTAAATATTTGTTCTTGTGAGCTAAATTTTGTAAACACCCTACCCTGTAGAGGTTTATTGTTTACTTCTTTTTATCTTTTTTGTAAAGGGTTATGGTTCTATCTTAGCAAGGTCAAAAGATAGAGAGTTGTAAAGGTTGTCTCTTTAACCTTGAAAAAGAAAGAACAAATTAGTGAATTTGTTAGAAAATCCTTAGTGAGGAGCTAAGGTAGTGAATGTAGACTTGGTTGATAAGTTGAACCACTTTAAATCCTTGTACGAAATTTTTCTATCTTTTGCTCTCCTTACTCCCATATCAAATTATTGTCAATTAACCCCCTTTGCACTCTTTCGGTTGTTCATTTGAGCCTCTTCATAATCCTATTAATTGATATCAAAGCTTGATTCATTATAAGGTTTAACCACCTTGAGACGATTCTCGAAGAAGCTCTATCGATTCCCGATAAAGAAATGACTTCAACCTCCAGTGCCTACTATATTGAAAATTCTCAACCGCTCAACAAGCCATCCTACTTCAATGGAGCAAATTATGCCTATTGGAAGAATAGGATGGTGCTCTTCATTCAAGCCAACGATCTAGGAGCTTGGAACTCTATCATGAAAGGCTACACCATTCCAACCGGCGAGATGAATGATTGGAGTGAAGGAGAAAAAAAGAAGTTCCAACTCAATGCTAAGGCTATGCACATTCTCTTTTGTGCATTAAGCCCGGATGAATATGGAAGAGTCTTCTCTTGTTCCAATGCCAAGGAGATATGGGATAAGCTCTAAGTTACTCATGAAGGATCTGATGAGGTGAGGGAAACCAAAATAAGTCTTCTCAACCATAGCTACAAGAATTTCAAGATGAAACCCGATGAAGACATCAAATCTATGAAGGATATATTTTCCGTGATTGTCAATGGTCTCAAGGGATTTGGAGAAGTTATCTTCAATGAGAAGCTTGTGAGAAAGATGATCTACTCTCTTCCAAAGTCTTGGAAATCGAAGAAGACGATGATTATCGAAGCTAGAGACCTAAAATCTCTCACTCTCGACAAGTTGATTGGTTCTCTTCTTGCTCATGAGTTGATGGTAAAGGAAGAGGAAGAAGTGGAATAAGATGAAGTGGAATAAGATGAAGATAAGAAAAACAAGAAGAAGAATGAGGTAGACACTGCCTTCAAGTCCACCAATGAGGGCTATCAAGATTCAAGTGAAGAGATGGATGAAGACGATGAAGAAGAAAAGATGACCAAGCTCTTCAAAAAGTTTAAGAGATTCATGTTTTCCAAGGAAGTGAAGCATGAATCAACCAAGAAGAAGGGTCCCCCGGTGTGCTTCAATTGTCAAAGAACGGGGCATGTTAAGTATGAATGCCCTATCCTAAAGAAGAAGTGATTAAGCAAGAAAAAGACATTTGTGGCGGCTTGGAGTGATAAAGATGACTCCAATGATGAAGATGAAGTAGTCAACCTATGCCTCATGGCCATCGAAGGAGATTTAATAACTCAAATGATTTAAATTCACATTCTTTTGATGAGTTACAATATGCTTATAATGAGTTGTATTTGGAATTTGAGACCATGAATTCCAAAAATAAGAAATTATTTTCAAAACTCAAAGTTGAAAATGATTTGGTTTCGAAAACTAAAGTTGATTTTGAAAATCAAACTGAAATTTTGAAAAATAATTTATAGTCTTCAAAAGTCAAAATCAATAATTTAGAAAAAGAAAATTTTGATTTAAAAGTTAAGCTTGAAAGCTTAACAAACGAAAAAGAATTAATTTCTCAAAACAACTCATTATGTTTAAAAATGGCAAAATGCTCACATTGTCATTTTTATGGTCATTTGGAACATACTTGTCCCATAAAGAAAAGAAAATCTTTTAAAATTAGACAAGTATGTGTTCCTAAGGGAACAAGGGCATTGAAACTAACGTCCAAGGATCCAATGCAATTTGGATACCAATATCCAAATAAATGTCTCTTGTAGGTATGTGGGAGCAATGGTTATGAAAATGAAGAAATTAATATGCTCTAGCCACACTCTAAAAGGAATGTCTCTTTTAAAGCCTTTTATTTTTTCTTAATTGGCTGCTCATTTGATTTATGCATGCATGAGTTTTGATTTTAAATGATTATGCATTTTTTTTAATCTCATGTATGTTGAAAAGTGTTTTATGATGAACATTTTAAAATTTTTAATGATTTTTCATAATTTTAAGTTAATCATAATGAATTTTGGTCAAAATTGATTTTTAATGCAAATGATATCTCTCTAACAATTGATATCAACTTTTCAAATGCTTTGTTTTTACAAATTTTAAATTTTTGACCTAAATTTAAATGTTTATGCATGTGTTTTAAATGTTAAAGATATCTCTCTAACAATTGATATCAAATTTTTCAAATGCATAACATTTTTGAAAGCTTTATTCACATGTACTTAATTTAAATTATTGGTATTGCATAAAGTATTTTAGACTTGGATATATTGAATTTCAATTGCTACTAACATGTTTGTTACTCTTTGTTGAAATTCAATTTTGTTTAAGTGTCAAGATTTTAAAGTCAATTTTTGTTTGGAATGCACTTTTTGATGGGGAGCTTTGATTTTTCAAATGGTTTTAATGTAAAAATTATCACTTACTCTCTAAAGTTATTTGAACTTTAAAGTTAAGTTCTTTTGATCTAACAAAAAGGGGGAGAACTATGGGTTTGAAAAATTCAATTTCTTAATGAAAAAGGGGGAGCTGAACATTTTCACATATTTTTCAATAATTGGTATCTTTTTCATTAAACATTTTATTAAGGGGGAGTTTTGTCAAAAACAATTTTTCATTGTTTTGTTATATAAAAAAGGGGGAGATTGTTGAACTATATTTTGATATAACAATTTAAGGCAAAATGTTTTTGGACTTGAATTGAATTTGTTCAAAGTTTTTCAAAGTTTTCAAAAATAATTCAAATTCCTTAAAGCTTGCAATTGAGCACAAAACGTTTTTCTGGACAAGTAGTACTGATAATGTTCTTACAGTACCGGTACCTAATGAACAGTACCGATATTGTTCATATGGTACCGATACCAAAGGTAAGGGAAGTATCGATACTCACTAGTATGGATTCAAATTGCGGTTGCGGCCGCATTTCGGTCGCGTTGCGTTTATCGCGGTCGCGGACGTAACGAATGTTATCGCGGACGTGAATTTTTTTTTTAAATTCGCACAACTTATTAAAAAATATAGTATTTACAATTATAATTATAGAAAATCACTTTTAAAGATTTTTAGACTATTTTGTAACACTTATAGACTTTTATTAATACATAAACACAATTTTTACCATCATTAATTAATTTTGTATTTATTTATAAATTTCTTAAGAATATTATAAATCCCTTTAATATTGGTTTAGATTCCATATTTAAAAGTTAAATTGATATTTTATCTAAAATTTCTATGTTAAATAAATATATTATTAAAGTTTAAAAATTTAATTAAAAATTATATTATTTTTCTAACATATCAATAACATTTAATATTTTATTGCAGTCAAAGGAGGTAACAGGGCCGTAGAACTCACTGTTCTTATTGCCATTTAGAAGAGACTTGAGGTCGACACAGAAGTGATCATCGGAGATTCGCCAGATGCGGAGGAAGTCGGAGGAGGTTGCGAGAAGATTGGGTTTCTGGCATACCTTGTCGGGGATGAAGATGGTCTTGGTTGGGGATAGGGATGGTCGAAGGAGAGGTTTGGGTCAAATCGGATCTCTCTGTTGGAGTCATCGAGGTGGACAATCTCGAGGTGGTTAATGTACTGCTCGAGAAGACTGTTGATGGCGACACCATACTTCTTGTCGCGGCGGACACTCCAGTTCATGGCGTAGACATGCCAAGGGGCCTCGTAAGTGTATATCTCCGATCGTTTTTGTTTCTCATCGGAACCCTCCGGGTTCGGATTGCTGCTAGTGGCCATTTTCAACTGACACTCCCTTTTTTTGGTGTTGTAACAGAATTAACGGGAAAATCGGTCCGTTATAGCCGTTATCGACCATTACCCGTTATATTGCGGTCGATATCGGCCGTTATGGGTGTGATTCTGTTTCACATCGTGATTTTGACTGATATCGGTAACAGGAGCCGCTGATACCATGATATAACGGCCGTTATACCGTTACATGGCCATCTTTGAATCCCTGCTCAATAGGTAGTACTGATACTACTAGTATTGCTCAAATTCTAGAATGCAAAAATGGTACCGATACCCAAAGGGGTACCGATACTGCTTTGTAGAGTAGTATCGATACCAAAGGCATAGTATCGATACCATCAGACCTCAATGGCTAGTAACGACTAGTTGATTTAAATATAACAAATGTAGTACCGATACTCCCTTAAGGAGTACTAATACCCTTATTCTGGGTAGCTTTATTATGCAAGAAAATTGACCCCCAACGGCTCCAAAACACCTCCAACAGCTAGAAACGACCACAAAAACATTCCAAAATATAAAAACAAGTTGAGGAAACTTGAAGAAGGGTTAGAACATCTATCCAAGCAATCAAACACAAGAGAAGAGTTTTCCAATCTAATTTTTATCTCTCTCGTAAATATTTGTTCTTGTGAACTAAATTTTGTAAATACCCTACCTTGAAGAGGTTTATTGTTTACTTCTTTTTATCCTTTTTGTAAAAGGGTTTTGGTTCTATCTTAGCAATATCAAAAGATAGGGAGTTGTAAAGGTTATCTCTTTATCCTTGAATAAGAAAGAACAAATTAGTGAATTTGTTAGAAAATCCTTAGTGAGAAGCTAAGGTAGTGGATGTAGACTTGGTTGATAAGTCGAACCACTTTAAATCCTTGTGCGAAATTTTTCTATCTTTTGCTCTCCATACTCCCATATCAAATTATTGTCAATTAACGCCCTTTGCACTCTTTCGGTTGTTCATTTGAGCCTCTTCATAATCCTAACAATTGATAACATACTCGCTCAGGAAACAAAGTACCGATTGATAGCCACGATGACTCCAGTACATGTTCAAGCCATAGATTATCCAGGGTGGAAATAGATCCCTAATCGATTATTTACAGTCAAATCCGCTTATGAGATTAAAACTGGAGGTGAAACAGGTACAACTGATAAACTGTGGAGCAACATTGCTAAATTCTGAGGGGTACCAAGGGTAAAAGTATTTCTATGGCTACTGGTTGGTGAGAGACTCCTCATTGATTGTGAACGTGTGAGGCAACATATGAGTAACTACTCAAAATGGGTGTATGTGACTCAAGCAATGAAACCGCCGACCATCTCTTTTATCTATGTCCGACAGCGATGGAGACATGGAAGAGATTGATTCGTCCCGACAAGATGTCTAAGTTCTTAATAATGAATAAAAGAACATGGTTACTAGTTAATCTCACAAAACCTGGATACTTTGTAATTGAAGATCAACAATGTGATGTGATGTTTGGAGCAGTTCTTTGGAACATATGGAACCACCAAAACCAATGTATATTCGACGTTGAGAATCTAGGATCTACTTCCATCCTTGAACAAAGTAAGAGACTCCAAACCAAGAATGGCAGAGCTATATTAGCCGGAGCAAATGCAAACAATACTAGGATGTTGACGAGACTGAGATACTCTAAATTGGAGGCCCCTTCAGAAGAATGGCTGAAGATAAACACAGATGGAGCACGAAACATCCAAGGTTATGTGACTTGTGGGGGAGTAATTCGGAACAGTCGCGGAGAATGGATTTTAGGCTTTGCTAGTGCTGTCGGAATCTATTCAGTACTTGAAGTTGAACTATGAGGGGTCTTGGAAGGTTTAAACAATGCATGGAATATGGGAGCATGTCGCGTCATACTCGATAATAACGAAGTCTTCCGGAATTTAAACAAGTTGTGCCGAAACCAGTTTCACCCACCATTTTACAGCACATCAGTAGCTGCTAAACAGATAATGGTTAGCCTCGTTTTCTTTTGTTAATCGAACAAATAATAGAGTGGTTGATTTTATGACGAAGATAACCCACATCGATAATTTTGGGGTCAAAGTTTCTCAACATCCCTGGTAGCTGTAGAACCGATACATAGTAAATAATGTGTAGTAGTTAATAGCTAGAATGTTTTATGTCCTTATTTCACCCAAAAAAAAAAAAGGGGATAAAAGTAAAAAAGTTAGGCATTCAGAGGTTTAAAATTATTTTTATTATTTAATTATGAGATTAATTTCATCGCTTTTTTTATATACAGATAAATCGATTTTTTTATTGTTGAGAAGTCATTCATACACACAAGTGGGCTACAACTTATTATATATAATAATATAATCAATATTAAAGAATTTATCATCATCATTGCCAACTTTGTTATTCTATAAGTAATACCACCCGTCATAATCTCACTGTCAATTGAGGATGGACACTATAATTTATATTAAAGATTAAATTTATAAATTTTAAATTAAAATAAATTTATAAAATTTTAACAAAATAAAAATATAAAATAATTAAAATATAGGAGAATTTAAAATTTTTAGGAGTGATTATTCTCATCTGTCTCCTTGATCCATCTCTAATACTCACTGTTGAATTTGGACAGAAGATTTAGTTAAATTTATGTAAATATATACCACATTAGTTATATTATTGGGGTTTAGGGTGACAAAAAGCGCGTATCTCGTGGTTAAAGGACGGAGACAAGAATTCGGTGTTCTTCCATCGGGTGATGAAGTTAAGGGCAAAAAAGGAGTAATTTATGGGGCAAATCTTGGAGTTCAAGGTGCTGATAATCCAGTGAGTCTGAAAGAAAAGGTTCTTGGGCACTTCGAAAACCATTTTAGTTGCCAACCGAAAAGCTGGAATACACTGTGGGATCTAAACTTCAAACATTTATCAGAAGATGAAGCTGCAACTCTAGAAAAGTCGTTTACTTTAGAGGAGATAAAGAAGGCGGTTTGGAGCTGCTATGACTCGAAGGCCCCAGGCCCAGATGGTTTTAACATAAGTTTTTATAATAAAAAAAATGCTGGAGCTCAATAAAAAACGATCTTATGTGTGTATTTAAGGATTTCTTTTGCAACCGTCAGATTAAGGGCAAAATCAATACCTCATTCATAGCCCTTATTCCTAAATCAAGGAACCCGAGCAACCTATCGGACTTCAGGCCAATCAGTTTGATAAATTCTGCCTACAAAAATCCTCTCTAAGGTGCTATCCGAAAGACTGAAAGAGGTAATGAATGTACTAGTGAGTGACATGCAATGTGCGTTTATCTCGGGAAGGTAGATATTCCAAAGCGTACGATTGCGTGTATTGGGACTTCCTACTAATGATACTCGAAAAGATGGGTTTTGGAGCCAAATGGAGAGGGTGGATGTTACAATGCGTTTCTACTGCTAGAGTCCCAATCTTGCTGAAGGGGTCTCCAACAAAAGAATTTTACATGAAGAATGGATTAAGACAGGGGGACCCAATTTCCCCATTTCTCTTCATCCTTGTCACGAAGGCATTACACAATCTGCTCGAGAAGGTTGTGTCACAGGAGGCATAAATAGCATAGTCCCTGGGATGTCGATTTCCATCTACAATTTGCGGACGATACCATCTTATTTCTTAGGCCAAGTGAGCGCAAACTGTAGAATGTGAAACGAATATTGAGAAGCTTCGAAGTTTACTTGGGTTTAATGATAAATTTTAAGAAATCATGTTTTATCAGTATTAATATGAATGAAAATGAAGTGGATTCCCTTATTCAGCGTTGCGATTGCCAAAAAGTGTCGCTCCCTTTTAATTATCTGGGGTTCCCTCTAGGAGCAGGCCCAAGGAAGGCTTCTACTTGGGATCCGGTGATAGAGCGGTTCCATTAAAAGCTGTCAGGTTGGAAGAGTCATTTTTTTTTATCCTTTGCAGGGAGGATCGTGTTAGAAAACGATGTATTGGCAGCTCTACCCCTCTATTACCTATCCCTTTTTGAAGTGCCCAAGTCAGTATTATTAAAGATTGATAAGTTAAGAAGATATTTCGTTTGGGGCGATGACTGCGAACCGTGAGCAGCACCTGCTGCTTCCAAAGCAAGAAATTCATCTTGTCCAAGACAACATTTACCTTTTTGTTACTGAACAAAACGGACCGCACCACAGAACTATCTCCAGTGGCTGAAGAGAGAGTCGAACTGTCAAGAACCATCACCGCAGACGGAAACTAGGAACCAGAACCTTCAGCAAATGATACCATATTGAGAAACTTGAAAGAAAACTTAAAGAACTTATTTGACTAACAAAACAAGATTACTTACAAGGAAACAATAGTGCTCTATATATAGCACTGTAAAGATCATATAGGTTGCTTGCTTAAGCAGCAACTTAACAGACTAACAACCCTAACAACTTCACACCATCTTAACCACCTAGTGCAACCAGTTTAGCAACAGCTTTTGGCACGTGTACAATTATAGCCGTCACTCAAAGCTATGCAGTTCGAAGAAAAAAGGCGGAGCATGTGTA
Source organism: Hibiscus syriacus (assembly GCF_006381635.1). Taxonomy (NCBI): domain Eukaryota; kingdom Viridiplantae; phylum Streptophyta; class Magnoliopsida; order Malvales; family Malvaceae; genus Hibiscus; species Hibiscus syriacus. The sequence goes on from NW_024063442.1 coordinate 434,089, forward strand.
ATCAATATCAAGCTAAAAAATAGAGCGCTTCTTGCAAAATGGGATTGGAGATTCCAGTTGGAAAAGAACGTCCTATGGAGAAGGGTAATTAGCGCTAAGTATGACGATAGTGAGCTTACGGGGGTCAGAATCGAGGGTAATAAAAAAATATCGGCAATTTGGAAAGGCATAATTAGGAACCTCCAAGCAAGGGAGGTGAATAAAATGGATGAACAAAGAAGCATTTTGTTGGAAGCTAGGGAATGAGAGATCGATTATGTTTTAGGAAGACTGCTGGTGTAGTGAGGCTTCCCTTTTGGTAAAGTACACTCACCTTTATAGACTTTGGAGAAGAAAAGGTGAAATAATAAACTCAATTGTGGGAGATTTGAGCCTTCAAACTTTAAATTGGCATTCTTTATTTTCGAGAAAACTCCTGCCACGAGAGGAAGCAATCCTTGAAGAGTTGAAGCTGTTAATAGAGAAAGAAACGATAAGCATGACCACGCACGACAGACTAATTTGGTTAAAGTCGGCTAGCGAGGTAGTTTTAATTTCATATGAGAATTGGTGGTGTTTCCCGAGGAAATGCATTTTGCGGCCTAATAGTGTCAAAGAGAGTACGATCTGGCGTCCACCTGAGTCGGGGTCTGTAAAATTTAATGTGGACGGGGCTACTAACCGAAGTGCGGCAGGTTGTGGCGGGGTTCTGAGAACGGAGGTGGCCGAGGTGAGAGCCATGTTGTCGGGCCCAGTGGAGGGAGCTGATCCAGAGTTTCCTGAACTTAAAGCAATTGAAACTACTCTTGCAGTTTTTGTCGAAGCGGGTTGGGTAGGAAAAACTCCCTTAGTGATAGAATAGGACTGTCAAGTTGTTCTAAACTTGATCGTTTTCTCGTTAATGCGTCCTTGGAAGTGGTGGAGCGGTTTTCCAGCAAACCTGGGCAATCTCTCATATTCATTTCTTCTATACCCTGAGATATTTAAATGCTGTGGCCGATAATCTAGCGAAAGAAGGAATAACAAGACCTGTTTTGTTCAAAGCATGGTGGTAGAACTAGTGTGGGTCTTGAGTTTCCTGTTATAGTGTAGTTTTTTTTTTTAGTTTTGTTTCAATTTGTATGCTATAAACTGGGTGTGCTGTATCAAAGAAAAGGGTCCTTCCGTTTTATATCATTTACTTTGTTGAGACTACTCTTTTTCTGTATTTATCATTAAATAAAATCTTTTGCTGAGCAAATATATATATATATATATATTTCAAATGATAAAAAATAAAATAAAAACCCACGAAAATATTAACATCTAGATCTGATAAATTTGACTTGTATCTAATTATTTGAATTAATCTATCAAATCTGAAATTTGAAATACATCCAAATATAATGATTTAAAATTGATCTAAAACTCTAAATAACTTGAATTGAATCAAAACCGACCCAAATTTTAGTTAGATCTAAAACAACTCATACCAAAATTAATTTGAACCAAAAACATCGAAAGCAACCCGAATTTAGTTTGTCTATATTTGACCCAAGCCAAATTTCGATCCGATTTTAACCAAATAATTGATCATTTAATATTATAGTACTAGTTAACCACCGCTTCTAACAATAATTTTAGTCTAATGATTTAATATAATATTTTCTCAGTTAAAAGATCATTTCTATATTTGATAAAATGACTTCTAGCTCTGAATTTAGACGGTGAAAATATATATTTAAATAAAATTATTAATTTTAAAGATTTATTAATTCGATAAACTAAAACTAAAACTTATAGCTTTGAATTCGAGATGTGACAATATATGTTCACATAAATTCTTGAATTATAAGTAATAAAGAGAAATATTGAAAATTATGATGATAAAGTGCGACAACGGTTTACCTGAAAATTTAAAGATTGATTTAAAATTCTAAAGGTTGACCTAAATTGACCAAAAAATTTAATGGTTGACTGTAATTGAAATCAATTGATCTAATATTGACCTAACCCAAAGATAAACTATCTGATATTAATCAAACCTAAAAACTAATTGATCCAATTTTGACATGATCTGATACTCAACTTAAACTGAATTTCTATAGAACCGAACTAAACTTAAATCAAATTCTATCCCATCAAAACTAAAATAGTCTAGACCCCGATAAGTTCCAACATAAATTCAATCCAAATGATCTGATTGCCATCTCTAACAAGAACATCATTGTTATAGTCATCAACACTCATATGATAAGTTTTGATTTATTAAGACTCCTTAAACTAATTTATTATTGTTATTTTTTTAATAGTTTAAAGTGATTATAAGATAATATTTATTTAAATTCTTTTTAATCATCGATAACTTATACACTTCACATTTTGAACACAACTTATACACTTCACATTTTGAACACTTTACATTTTGATCACTTAATAGAATATATAAATATTGATGTATAAAGTAGTTTGAGTTGCTAATTTGTTAATCCTTTGTTTCATTCGTCATGATTTTAATTTACAGGTTAATATTTTAATGGAGTTTTACATGTTGAAAAATTTTATTTAAAAAAAAAATAAGGCGGAAGAAACAAACGCCAAAACCCCAAACGCAACGCATAGCATATCGAGAGTCCCTTCCCTCTTCATTCTCCTCTCTGTTCTCCCTCTTTTCCTTTCCAAGAAGTCCTCTACTTCCTTCTTCCTTTCCATTTCCCTCCTCTTCCCTTTTCCTCTTTTGCCCTCCAATCCTCTCTTCAAAATTCCCAAACTATCCTTCCCACTGAGGTACATCCCATCCATGTCCTCCAACTGTAAACTCACCTCCCTCACGTGCATCTCCCCTCCAGCTGACCCCCCGCACGTGACAACCACCTCGCACTGCACCCACTCCGTCGCTGCCCCAATTCCTCCTCCGGCTATTACCGACGCGAACTTCACCTGCACCTCCCCGCTCAGCCAGTGCCGGTGTACGGTAACCGGTCTCTGACTCGAGAGATTCATCGCCCGTTTTCCGATTGGGTCGATCATGATCCAACTCAACTCCATATCTTCTTCCAGATCCCTATACGTGTCGTCCTTATCCGGGTTTGGTATCCGGGTCGAAACAGCTTCTTTTGGATCCAATAAATCAACCCGGAACGGTGAGCTGTTGAACCAAGCGCTTACAGTTTCCGTTTCGACGACTTTACTGAAAATCAGCTCCTTCTTGTAATATACATCAACGGCAGAGATTAATTCCGATGGAAGGTTAGGATTTTCCGACGAGTCGCCTAAGGTCGCTGGTTCGATGGCTAATGGGAACGCGTCCGAGAAGAAGGAGCGGGAGCTCTGGTGGAATTTAGAGAAGACGTGGCTTACACGTGGAGAGGCGATGGAAGGCCATGTAGAGAGGCAGATGTTGGTCCAGAGGTTTTCCTGCGATGCGAGTGCATTGAGGTGGGCAGAGGCGCAGGAGGCGGATGAGAGAGTTGGGCCGTCAAGCCGGGTCAATATGTGGGTCTCAATGATGTCTTGATGGACGATAGAGATTGCTGCTTCGCTGTTCTGATCAACGGTGGTGATGCCTGCTGTGCAGCGTCCTAGTACTGGTGGCGATGCGGAAGAGCCAGCCATTGCGTTTGTGTTTTTCTGTGTTTTAATTAAAAACAGCCCGAGTATTTCGTCTTGGGAGCAGAGTATTTTGTAGTTTGAGGTTTATAAAGGAGTAATTGAAAGAAGGCAGTGCAAGAAAATGTGGAATTGCCCTTCCTTTTTCCCATTAATAACAAAAGTACCCTTTGTTTTACTAAGAATTATGTTCTACCTGGCACTGGAACGTTGACTCTTCCCTCCTGTTTTACATTTTATCACAACTTGCAAATGCTTTAAATTTTAATAATCATCAAGTCTAAAATATCTGCTACCAATGTATTCAGTAATTACTTAATTGCTTTTATATATATTGAAACTTAGAAAATTTAATAATAAATAAATATTTTAAAAAATATTTTTTATTAAATTAAAAAACTAATTTTTGAAACCAAAAAAATCAGATATTACTATTAAATTTGAATAATATTGAATTATTTTGAACTAAAATTATAGGTCCAATAAGTTAATTTTTTAAGGAAAAATACATTTTTGAACAATTTTCATTTAAAAGAGAGAAAAAAATATGGACAGAGGACTTTTTGACCATCTACTCGTTGTTGATAAATTTTTATAATCAAATCAACGTATAAAATTTCTAAATAAAAATGATCTCAGTAATACAACATATTGGAAAATATATTATTTGATAAATTCTTAATTTATTTTTTGAATATGAAAAAAAGTTCACAAAAAAGAAAACTCAAATTAAATATGCATAACCATTACAACTTTTTTACTTAATTTATCCATAAATGCTTTGGTGAAGCTCTAGAAGGCACCCACGCCAATGAAAGCATTTTGTTGTTTGATGAATGATGATAATTTAATCAATACACTAAGTTTGACCCACTGTGCTTTAATAGAACATATGCCATATGTTTATATAAATTTACGTGAATATATATATATATATATATATATATATATATATATATATATATATATATATACTTTAAGTTAGAAAAAAATTATTAAAAAAATACATAAATTTTATTACTACACTTCAGTTAGAAATTTAATAATAATAATATGAAAATAAATTATACATAATAAGTTTCACAAAATATATTTTTAAAACATTTTAAGTTGAAATTGTATCATATACGAAGATAAATAAACAAAAAGCGTTTACACAGAGCCCCCAGTGTCTAATGGATACCCCGAGAAGCAAAGAGATTCGCTGATGCCCTTGCTCACTCCCAAGTTGATATTCTTGCTGGTCGGCACGTTTACACAGAGCCCTCGGTGTCTATCTTGGATCTGCTTAATCGTGATTGCTATGGTCCCCTTTACATGAGAGCTTAATGTAACTTTGCTGTCTTTACAATAAAAAAAAAACGTTATTTTCATTTGTATTCTAAATTGAACCTTTCTGCTTGACGTTTTTCTAACTATTTTATTATGTATTATTTTAATTAATTAGTTAATTATCCATCTTACGAGCTGACGTATTAGGAAGATAATTATTTTTTCAATTTATGTATAAAAAAATCTATCATATTGGCAAAGGTTTATCTTAGGAGTCAAATAAATATTATAAATAAAAAGGATTAACGTTGAAGGAAATTGCAAGCCAACTTGACCGTATGTGGCTTATTTACTCCAATAACGTTCTTTAAAGTCACCCTCTCAGATTATTTATGAATATAATATTTATTTATGTTAAGTCGATATTAATAATTAAAAAATTACTATTAAAGTTTTGAGTTCGAACACCAATGATTGTATGATAGTTGAACGTTCATAGTGAAATGATTGAGAGTCTTCAAAAATAAATGATATTATTGTAATCACCTAGATTAAAGAGAAAAAAGTATAAATATTTTAATTAAGAAATACATTTAATAAAAAATGTTTTTATTAAATAATAATACTTTGTTCACATGGTTATTTTGTATCAATCATTTTTAGTTAAAAGTATTTTTAATTAAACAAAAAATTATATTAATATAATACCATTTCTTAGTTTAATGTTATTTTTAATATATATTTTTCTTAATTATTGATAATGCACATGCATCTTGCAAATAAACGATTACTCGAACTCGAAAAAATTAAAAAATCATTATCTTTTACCACTAAATTCACTCAATGAATTTAATAAAACTATATTATATTAATGATAAAAAGATATATTTAATTAAAATACCAATAATTAGAAAAATAAAATCACGGTACTTACCTTGAGATATGAATCCAAAATACATTACTATAAACATATGAATTAAATATTAAAATAATTCGTTAAAAGTATTTTTTTGTTAAAATATTTTAATTTATTAATTATACGTGTCATATAAGACAAAAATATATTTCACCAATTATACTATTTAAAAAACATTATTTATAGGATATACATTTATCCCATATGATATAAATTAATTTTATTTTTAAAAAATGAGTGCATGAATAGTGATTTTTTATGCAAATAGTATGGACACTCGTTTTCATCCCGACGCTACAATTATTATTATTATTATTATTATTATTATTTATACAGGTCAATTACAAAACCCAAATTGGACCCCAATCACAAAGGGTCATCCACCCAAGACCCGAGCCCAACAAAGATAAATTCGGAGCCCAACAGGTCCGGCTCAGTACCTAATTTTTTTAGGGTTTTCAAACTCTAACCCCACTCTGTCGCTGCCTCAGTTGCCTAATCCCAGACCACCTTCGTCTGCACCAATCCCCTGTCATGCCAACTGCTACTACATAACACCCACTTTCCGTATACGTCCTCGTACATGAGTCACATATGCCACATGACTTTTAAAAACATTTCCGTATTTGAAAACCAGTAAAATTTTGTTTCTTTAAATAAAATATTTTAATATAATAATAATAATAAAAATGTTCATTAACTATAGTTTGTAAATTAACCTTAAAGTTCTAACATAGTAAATACTACAACATCATAATTCAAATACATTCCATAGAATTATCATAAATCTATTACATGCCATCTAATAATATCAAAATTAGACATAAACACCATACAGCTACTGATGAGGCAACCTCTAATTTACGATATCAATTGCACTCCTTACTCCGCTCGTATGCTATTACCTACGCGTGAAACCATCACAAGCTAAGTATTCACTTAGTGAGGCATAATAATATAAGTGAGGTATAACCAAAACATAAGTACATCATAAAATATCAAAAATGTGAATTTAATCGTATAAATCATAATAATACATAAAACTGGCTTGGTAAACCGAGTTTCTTTCACATAACATGCGAAACAATATTTAGTATGCCCAACATATCTATCAATCAATATTTTTCCAAAGTATCATTTTATTTGCCCAATGTATGTTGAATGAGAATGCATGGTACATGAGTTGCACATAAGTGCTAAACGAAAGCATAGGTTCTGTAATGACAACAACACTATACTAAGGTAACTAAATGGTAATTCACAAACTCATTATGAATACCATGGGTGCACACAGAGTGCCGAAAGTACACATAGTACTGATACGAAAATGCAACATATGCATTAAACAAAATCGATTGATAATCATCATACACAAAGTATGTCGAATGCATCTATGACTCTCAATGCACATAAAATAGGCCTTTAAATCAAATTCACAGATTAAACATTTATTCTGAAACATCGATAGTTGTTAAAACAATATAAAAGTCCATCCATCTATTTTAGAGCAGTTCATACTCTAAAATTATTCGTAAAATCATTTTCATAAACTTTATGAAAATATTTCAAAATGTTCTAAAACATATTTTTTATAAAAACATTCGAGGTTGACTCATCACAAGTCATCCTCATATCATATAAGTACATAATAAATGCAATCACTTGGTATACCTCAATATTATGCCTTAATGTTGTCTGACTATTCTGCGACTTTATCTTTGCCTTTTTGTTTGCTTGTCTCAGGAATTTGATTACGATCTACCCAAGCATCCATATTTCACACATACAATATAAAATAAAATGTTAGTATACTTTCTAACATTTATACAAAATAATAATACTCAAAAGTATTATTATTTTCAAATTCTTTAAAATTCATCCTAACTTTTCCTTTTTTATTCATAATGACCATTGTCCTAAATCCTTCCATTAAAGCCCTCAACCAGTAAATTTCAAGTAGTATACATCAAATATTAACAAATTCACATTTACATAGATGAAATAAACCATCAACTTAAAATTTCAGACTGAAAAGTATTCGTGCCCCTCCTACAGTATCGATATTTCTCTTATATGGTACCAATACCCACTTCAGTATCAATACCATTTTCGCATTCTGGAATTCCATTTTTCAATTACAGTAATCATATTCAAACTTTTTCCTCTAATTTAACCTTATAGTATCAGTACTATTCTTCCAGTACTGATACCCTTACAAAGATTTTACTTATTTCACTTCGATTTTTACCCAAATTTCACCTAAATCTGTTACTCTTATCTACAACCATACCATCAAACTCATTATCACATATCCTTACTAACTTACATTCATAAATCTCCTTATAACACCCAAATTCTCCAAAGAACACTTAAAACTAAAAATCACACCAAATACTCGAACATGTTTTCAATCACTTTTAAGGCTCCAAATCTCTTATTTACATCTTTGACAAGTCAAATATGCTTTTAAAATCTAATTATTGACAAAATTTAATCAAATCACTTAAAAACCCATTTTATTAAATCACTAATAAATCACTAATCTTTTAGTTTTAATCATCCTTAAACTTTCCTTAAGCTTCTATATCACTCAAGGCTTCAAAACCAACCCAAAAATGTAAGGAAAAACAAACTTGAATATATCTTACCTTAGCAATGGAGTTACGGGGAAAAGAAGAAGAATAATAGAGAACCAAAGTTCCTGCCTTATCCTTTATCCCCTATTCATCACTTAAAAATATCTATAAAAGAAATGGATATTAAATTCATTTCCTTCTAAAAGACTATAATACCCCTCTATTCTTCCATTCTTAATAATAAGTCTTAAACATAATTTCCTAAATCAGTCCTTGTACTTTTTAATTTATTCAAATTAAACCACCAAGTTTTAAATCCTTACACTATAGTCACTAACCCGATGTTTGGGGTATTATTATTCTCCACTTAAGAAAAATTTATCCTCGAATTTTAAGATGTACCTGATGTGAAGAGGTGTGGGTACTGCTTTCTCATGTCTTCCTCTCTTTCCTAAGTAGCTTCCTCGACTTTATGATTTTGCTAAAGCACTTTAACTAGAGGAATCGTCTTGCTGTACAGTTCTTTGATTTCTCGAGCCAAGATCCGTACTGGTTCTTCTTCGTAAGTCAAATCTGGTCTGATCACTATTTACTCTGGTGTAATAATATGCGATGGATTTGATCAATACTTTCGAAGCATCGACACATGAAAAACATTATGGATCTTGTCTATTTCGGGAGACAAAGCTAACTGATAAGCTATTGGTATGACCCTTTTTAAAATCTCATAAGGTCCAATAAATCTCAGACTCAGCTTTCCTTTGCGCCAAAACCGCAATACTTTCTTCCAAGGAGATACTTTCAGAAATACCTTATCTCCCACTTGTTATTCAATCTCTTTTTTTTCTTTAAATTAGCATAAGATTTTTGTCGATCGGAAGCTATCTTAAGATTATCTAGGATAACTTTCACTTTATCTTTCATTTCTTTCATTAAATCAGGGCCAACTAGATCTTGATCTTTTAGCTCAAACCAATTTAATGGTGTTCGATACTTCCTTCCATATAATGCTTTATACGGAGCCATCTTAATACTCGATTGATAACTGTTATTATAAGAAAATTCTACTAAAGGTAAATATCTTTCCCATGATCCTTTGAATTCAATCATGCATGCTCTTAGCATATCCTCTAATACATGAATAGTTCGCTTTGACTGACCATCTGTCTATGGATGAAAAGTCGTGCTGAAATTCAATCGAGTGCCCAATTCCTTGTGCAAAGAATTTCAGAATCTTGAAATAAACGTTGGATCTTGGTTGGATACTATTGATACAGGTACTCCATGTAACCAAACTATCTCTTTTATATACAACTCTGTATATTTATCCATTGAGTATTCTATTCGAATTCGAATAAAGTGAGTTGCCTTGGTCAATCTGTCCGTAATCACCCATATTGAGTCATTTTTACTAGGTGTCTAAGATAGCCCTAAAACAAAATTAATAGTAACTCGTTCCCACTTCCACTCAGGAATGGATATCAGTTGTAACAATCTAGAAGACACTTGATGTTCAGCTTTCACTTGTTGACATGTCAGGCATTTTGCAACAAACTCTGATATATCTCTTTTCATGACAGGCCACCAATAACGACTCCTTATATCCTGAGACATCTTATTCCCACCTGGATGCATAGTCAAAGGACTATAATGTATCTCGAAGAGAATATCTGTCTTCAATTCTTCATTATCTGTAATGCAAAATCTTCCACGATAATATAAACATCCATTAGTCCCCTGATTTCAAAGTCTTTGGTCTCACCTTTTTATACTAGTGCAATTCTTGCCAAACATTTTCCATATTTTCTTTGTAGCTCTTTTATCTGATCCAACAACATTGGCTTTAACTTAAGATCAACAATCAAGGTGCCATCTTACTTTAATGACATACGTGCATCCAAAACTCGTAAAGCTGCAAAAGTCTTTCGGCTAAGTGCATCAGCTACCACATTAGCCTTCATTTAATGATAATTGATGATCACATCATAATCTTTTAAAAGCTCGATCTATCTTCTCTGCCTCAAGTTCAGTTCTTTTTGAGTCAACAAGTACTTTAGACTTTTATGATCTATATAAATATAGCACCGCTCACCGTACAGATAATGGCGCCAAATATTCAAAACAAACACGACCGCTGCCAATTCTAAGTCATGTGTCAAGTAATTTCTCTCGTGATTCTTCAATTGTCTCGAGGCATAGGCCACAACGTTCCCTTCTTGCATAAGCACACATCCAAATCCATTATGAGATGAATCACTAAAAAACTACATAGTCTTTACCCGACTCAAGTTGTACAAGTACTGGTGCCTCTGTTACAATCCTCTTTAGCATTTCAAAACTTTCTTGGCATTTCTCCGACCAAATAAAAGGTACACCTTTTCGTAACAATTTAGTTAGCGGTGAAGCTAACATCGAAAAGTTCTTCATGAACCTTCAATAATAACCAACAACTCCCAAGAAAATTTAAACTTCAGAAACATTATTTGGGGGTTTCCAATCCACTATAGCTTGAATCTTTTTGGAATATACTCTTATGCCTTATGCGGAGACTATATGGCTAAGGAAATCAATCTATGATAACCATAATTCACATTTGGATAGTTTGGCATACAACTTTTTCTCTCGAAGAGTCTGGAGAACAATACAAAGATGAGCATCATGCTCCTCTCTTGACTTTGAATACACCAAAATATCATCAATAAATACCACCACAAATTGATCCAGGTAAGGTTGGAATACTCGGTTCATCAAATCCATAAATAATGCAGAAGCATTAGTCAAACTAAATGGTGTCACCACAAATTCATAATGTCCATACCGAGTTTGAAAAGCTATCTTTGAAATATCCTTCTTTTTAATCTTTAATTAGTGGTATCTTGACCGAAGGTCTATCTTAGAGAACACTGATACACCTTTCAGTTGATCAAACATATCATCAATCCTCAGAAGAGGATACTTATTCTTTATTGTTACCTTATTTAATTGTTGATAATCTATGCATAATCATATAGAACAATCCTTCATTTTCACAAAAAGTACAGTTGCCCCCAAGGCAAAACATTGGGTCTGATAAATCCCTTATCGAGCAACTCCTTCAATTGGGCCTTTAATTCTCTTAACTTAGTTGGAGCTATTCTATATGGAGCCATAGAAACAGGATCAGTTCCCAGGTAAACATCAATCTTGAATTCCACCTCACGGTCTGGAGGTAAAACTAGGTAATTCTTCTGGAAAAACATCTTGAAACGCCAAATATCATATAATCTCGCTTCCGATATTCTAATGTCTATTATGTTAGCCAGAAAAACTATACACCCATTCGACATTATTTTCTTTGTAGTTATTACTGACATCACATTGATGGTGCTTTCTCTTTTCACTGATTACTAAGATTTTTGAGCCTTTTACATCCTTAAAAAATAATCGCTCCTTGCGACAATCAACCCATCCATGATGTGGAGATAACCAATCCATGCCCAAAATAATTTCAAACTCATCGAAAGGAAATTCCATCAAGTTTGTCGGGAACACAACTCCTTGAATCTTTATTGGACATTTTCTACATATCCGAGTTACCCTTGCACTATAAACCATATGGTTTACCGCTATTATCTCACTAAAGATTGGTTCTAAAGGAATTCCTATAGATCTAATCAACTTTGTACTAATATAAGAGTACGCAGAACCAGGGACAACCAAAACAAATACAGGTTCATCAAAAATATGGAATGCACCTGTTAGAATCTCTGGGTCATCCCTATCCTCATTAGTCTTAATATTATAGATTATGGCTACTCCCCACATCTCTGGTAGCTAGATTGACTCAGATTGTCTTCCAGATCTACTTCTTCCTTTGCCTCTATTAGATGTTGCTTCTGATATCTCAGTTTGTACTGATTTATCCCCGGATCTCTTAGGACAATTTCGAGCATAGTGACCAGTTTCACCACACTAGAAAAAAACGCCACTGAGCAATCTATATACTCTACTGTGAAATTTGCCACACATCTGACATGGAGTAGTTCGTTCTCCATATGCTCTACCCAAGCTAGCAGCAAAAGACTGTGATTGTTTTTTCTTTTGTAAAGCTACAGCAGAACCATCTCTATTATTGTATCGGGAACTCAAACCCTTGTCTCTCTTAGTATGATAGGAAGTCGAAGATGATCCAACTCTTTTTCCCATCTGTATACCCTGCTCCGCTGCTAAAGTCTCATCTTGAGCTCTTCTGATGACCTTAGCTCGGTTTATGACTTCTTGCAAGCTAGGCATTTTTAAAGCCAACATCATCTCTTTCAGCTTAGGCCTTAATCCCTCGATGAACCAATCATGTCGAGCCTTGTCATTGGGAACTACTTCACTAGAAAAACAACTTAGCTTGTTATACTCAGCCTCGTACTCATGTATTGCTCGATCACCTTGTTTCAGATTAAGAAACATCAATAGCATCACCTGCATAAACTGCTCACCGATGTACTTGTTCTTAAACTCATCCTGAAAAAACTGCCACATCACTTACTCAGGTGGTGCATACATCGTAGTATTTGTCCACCACACATAAGCTTATCCTCGAAGTAAAGATACAGCTCCGCCCAATATTTCAAAATCTAAGAAGTGAAGATTTTCAAGCATCACCTTAATGTTATTTAACCATAAATCAACATCTATAGGAAATTCATCCTCTTTTCCCTAGAAATTAGGAGCTCCCAAACTTTTCATCTCTTTTGGGATTAACATCTGTGGTGCTGGAGGAGTAGGGGGAGGTGGAGGAGGTTGAAATAGATTCAAGATTGTATCAAGAGCCTGCATAAAAGCTCCAAACTCTGGCACTGGCATACCTTGATGTACCATGCACTAGCATTTTCAGACTGAATCGGATGCTCACTATTAGCTTCATTGCTCTCGCTACCTGACCCTTCTCGAACTTCTTGTTCAGTCTCTCTCCGTGAATTTGTTGATTCTGAAATCTAATAGGATAGACATAATAATAACAGCTCAAGTTAGTAAGGAGAGACATCAATCATAATAATATAAATGAGGTGTAATCAAAACAAAAGTATATCATAAAATATCAAAATATGAATTTAATAGTATAAATCATAATAATACATAAAAATGGTTTGGTAAACTGAATTTCTTTCACATAACCTGCAAAATAATATTTAGTATGCCCAACATACCTATCAATAAGTATTTTTCCAAAGTATCATTTTATTTGCCCAATGTATGTTGAATGAGAATACATGATACATGAGTTGCACATAAGTGCTAAACGAAATATAGGTTCTGTAATGACAACAACACTATACTAAGGTAATTAAATGGTAATTCACAAACTCATTATGAATACCATGGGTGCACACAGAGTGTCGAAAGTACACATAGTACTGATACGAAAATGCAACATATGCATTAAACAAAATCAATTGATAATCATCATACACAAAGTATGTCGAATGCATCTATGACTCTCAATGCACATAAAATAGGCCTTTAAATCAAATTCGCAGATTAAACATTTATTCTGAAACATCGATAGTTGTTAAAACAATATAAAAGTCCATCCATCTATTTTAGAGCAGTTCATACTCTAAAATTATTCATAAAATCATTTTCATAAACTTTATGAAAATATTTCAAAATACTGTAAAACATGCTTTTATAAAAATATTCGAGGTTGACTCATTGCAAGTCATCCTCATATCATATAAGTACATAATAAATAAACTCACCTGGTATGCCTCAATATTATGCCTTAATGTTGTCCGACTATTATGCGACTTTATCCTTGCCTTTTTGTTTGTTTGTCTCAAGAATTTGATTACGATCTACCCAAGCATCCATAATCACGCATACAATATAAAATAAAATGTTAGTATACTTTCTAACATTTATACAAAATAATAATACTCAAAAGTACTATTATTTTCAAATTCTTTAAAATTTATCCTAACTTTTTATTTTTATTCATAATGGACCCTTGTCCTAAATCATTCCATTAAAGCCCTCAACCAGTAAATTTCAAGTAGTATACATCAAATATTAACAAATTTGCATTTACATAGATGAAATAAACCATCTACTTAAAAGTTCAGAATGAATAGTATCGAAACTCCTCGTACATTATCGATACTACTCTTCTATGGGTATCGATACCCACATTAGTATCGATACCATTTTCGCATTCTGGAATTCCATTTTTCAATTACAGTATCGATACCTTCCTCTTGGTATCAATACCTTCACATAAGTATTGATACCAATTTAATCAGTGTCGATACTGTTAATCGTATTCAAACTCTTTCCCCCAATTTAACCTTATAGTATCGGTACTGTTCTTCCAGTACCAATACCCTTACCTATATTTTACTTATTTCACTTCGATTTTTACCCAAATTTCACCTAAATTTGGTTACTCTTATCTCCAACCATACCATCAAACTCATTATCACTTATCCCAACTAACTTACATTCATAAATCTCCTTATAACATCCAAATTCTCCAAAGAACACTTAAAACTAAAAATCACACCAAATATTCAAACATGTTTACAATCACTTCTAAGGCTCCAAAACTCTTATTTACATCTTTAACAAGTCAAATATGCTTTTAAAATCTAATTACTAACCAAATTTCAACAAATCACTTAAAAACCCATTTTATTAAATCAATAATAAATCACTAATCTCTTAGTTTTAATCATCCTTAAACTTTCCTTAAGCTTTTATATCACTCAAGGCTTCAAAACCAACCTAAAAATAAAAGGAAAAACCAACTTGAATATATCTTACCTTAGCAATGGAGTTACGGGGAAAAGAAGAAGAATAATAGAGAAACAAAGTTCAAGCCTTATCCTTTATCCCCTATTCATCACTTAAAAATATCTCTAAAAATGAATATTAAATTCATTTCCTTCTAAAAGACTATAATACCCATATATTCTTCCATTATTAATAATAAGTCTTAAACACAGTTTCCTAAACCGGTCCTTGTAATTTTCAATTTATTCAAATTAAACCACCAAATTTTAAATCCTTACACTATAGTTACTGTCCCGATGTTTGGGGCATTACATGCTACACCAGTACTCCACGCCACCTTCACTGTGCCACCATATCCCATCTCAGCCAGCAGAGCCACAACAACAAGCAAGGATCAAATCAATGCTAATTATTTTTACTTGATATATGTAATGACCAAACCAAAAAAAGGACAACAATGTAAAGGGGAGACCCCCCATTTCAGAAAAATAATATAAAAAAGGAACATTTTAGAGCAATTTTTTTTCCAATCCTTTTCATTTCATTCGAAACACATAATTTTTTTAGCGATAATAAAAAAAGGTAAGAAGGGCGAAGAGGTTACCTTCGATCGGAGGCTTCGTCGGCGTTCGGAGCCTCTATTACCAGATTCGAACAATGAGGAAGAGCGCACGAGGGAGGAGAATAACATACCTCGGGATCAGTCTGATCCAACGACGGACGACAGAGATTGGGGCGGTAGGATATAAAAGGTTTCGACTATATTTCACGCCATTAGGGGTTGTTTTTCACAAAACCAAGCCCAGATCTGAGACGAGGAGGTCGAGGTTAGTCTCCTAGTAGAATTTGGTGGCCACGACCATCGACGACGACGGCCAAAAGGCTGGCGATGGGTCAAATTTTATAGAGAAGTAAGAGTTTCTCTCTCTAGAAATAAAAAAATAAGAGAAAAATAAAAGGGGAAAATTTTGTTTAAAGAAAATCTTAGGGGAAATTGCACCCATGTTTCCTAACTTGCATGTGTTTTTACTAAATGAACATCTGTAGGGACCGATTTTGTAATTTACCCATTTCTTATGCATGTTATATATTTTTGGGATAATTATTGTTTAGTCCCCCTAACTTTAGCTTTTTTTTGAATGTTAGTCACCTGTAGGGATCGATTATGTAATTTATCGACTTTTGTATCTCTTATATATTTTTAGGGTTATTTACTTTTTAATCCCCGTATTCGAATGCATGTTTTAGGCTAAAAAAGAATAATTAGGAAATAAACCCTGTAGTTTTTGCATGTTTATATTTTGAACTATAAATTGTTTTTATTTAATTTAATTTAGCCATGCAATTTTATTTTATTTCAATTTGGTCCCCATGTTTTATTTTTTTATTCTTTGTAATTTTAGCAATCAATATTAAAAATGCTCATTTTATTCACTTTTGCATTTTATTTTGTTTTAATTTTTGACATGATGCTTTGTTTGTTTATATTTTAGCCCTATTTTCATTTTATTTTATTTTAATTTTTGCATGTTGCTTGCATGTTATTTCATTTTAGCCATTAATTAAATTTGCACGATACCCTCATAAGCATTTATTGACTTGAATCAAAATAATTTAACTAAGGGTAATATTCGTTCATTTTAATATTATCGTAAAGTGACTGTCTTAACGTATAAGAAAGTTACCCTCGATAATCTTAAAATGAAAGTCTATCTTACTTAGTGACACAAATTAAATTAAATCCATTTTAAAATTTGGGGATTGAGAAAAAGATCATGTTCTTTTAATTAAATTCACCTAGAAAAGGCTGTTAGATCAAATCTAAGGTCTCGTTTCGATGTATTTAAATAATTGAACATTCTTATTCTCATTAAGTATTGGTAAAACAAATAATTAATTATACTTTCTTGATGTATGGTTTTAATTTGTTTTATTTTTGCATGTGTTTTTCAAATAGGATTTCAAAATAGTAACACTCGAATCGGTATTGAGAATAGTAATATCTTTTCATTTCGATTGGAGTAATGAATAACTTCATTAAGGCATGAGAGGTCATTTATTCTCGATTGAAAATAATTAGACATTATCGTTTTCTGTCAAATCAATATTGATTTCTAAGACGGAATAGTGATATCTCTTCATTTCGATTGGAGTAATAAATGACTGCTTTAAGGCATAAGAGGTCATTTATTATCGATTGGAAATCATTAGATATTATCTTTTTCACTCAGATCAATATTGAATTTTAAGACAAAATAGTGATATATCTTCGTTTCAATTGGAGTAATAAATGTCTGCTTTAAGGCATGAGAAGTTATTTATACCCGATTAGAAATAATTAGATAGTATTGTTTTCTCTCTTAAAATTATTTTGGTGTTGTTATGTTGAATTAATAATGAAATTTAGAATGTAATTTTAATATTTCTTTATTTCGATTGGAGTAAGAATCGATTGTTTTAAGGTATGAGAGGTATATTCTTCTTGATAGGAAATAATTAAATATTATTGTAATTCGTCCTAAAATTCAAAGGATGTTACTTATATGGGATCTTAAAGTACATTAGACTAGAATTCTTAAGTTTTATTGCAAAAACAACTAATTAATCGACTAGGTACCGATTTAGGGCATTGTGGGGGTGTTAATCCTTTCCCACACATAACCGACTCCCGAACTCAAATTTTGGTAACACGGATCGCAAGTTTTGTTATTTTAATTAAAATGAATCTTTTTTAAAATGATAAATACTTGTTGGGTGCCCAATCACACCCTGAGTGGTGGTGACTCATCGAATCACGTTTTTATCGTTAACTGAACAAAAAAAATTATTTGAAACGAGACCCCCTTTTCCTTTTTGAAAAACCGTTTCAACAATAGAAGCATGAAAATATCTAAAACTATACAAAATTATTATTATTATAATTATAAACTAAATATATAATTAAAATATATCTCTATAATTATTAGTATAAGAAACAAGTTATTTGAAGAGTCGCCAAAAATAATCATACAAGGGTAAACATAGAATAAGGAAAATGTTAAAATTCATTTAAAAAATTCAATCAAAGATAGATACAAATAGATCTGACTGCATTTAAAAACAAACCATAACAGGAAATTAAAATATTAAAAGACCATCAACAATCACAAATTAGAGTCGAGAGTATTGAGAAAACTATCTCCAAACATAAATTGCCTGACTAAATTTAATTCAATGGTCTAAAGTAGGAAAAATCAGTATGATAATAAAATAAGTGTGATATTTTATCAATCGTTTTAATGTTAAATTAAATTCTAAAAAATCAAACGAAAAAATTATTAAACAAATAATAAAAAAGAATATGGTGAATAGTAAAGAATATGTTTGAGAATCAATTAAATAGATTTTGTTGTTAAAAGAGATTTATTTTGACGGCGAATTCAATAAAGTAGACATTTAGAGGTAGGATTAGCTGATTAGGTAGTTTGAATGCAATTTGATTTGTCTGTTTTTGTGACGTTGGATAAATTAGCCTCTCATATTTTCATTATTAATTAGTCCGTCCGGCATGGTTAGGAGATTGATGTATACATTTCCTTTTATTATTTTATTATAATTATAAATTTATGACATGAACCAACTTATCTCAATGGTTAAAGAAATCGTTGTTGTTCTTAGAGGTCACGGGTTCGAGCATCCACAGTTGGAGCAGGGTGATTGAGTCTTCATTGTCAAATGAATGAGAATATATAAAACAAATATTACTTTGTAATCATCTTGGCTTAATAAAAAAATAGTTATCAATTTATGTACTAATGGAATTCAAAATTTGTAGTCTCCTAATACTAATATTTCTTCGTGAAGTATTGATACTGTATGAACAATATCGATATTATTTTTGTAGTATCTATGCTAAATCATTTGAAAATTATTGAGTAGTACCAATACTCCACCAATTGTATCGATACTTATTTTAAAAAATAAAAATTTGACACCAAAATCGATATTGATACTCCATTCAATATCAGTACTTCTTATAACAGTAGTATTGATACTCCTCATGATAGTACCGATACAACCTTAATGTTTAAAATTGTAGTAAGTAATTTTGATACTGATACTTTTTTCAATATTAGTACTATTTATAATAGTAGTGTGGATATTACTCAGCAAAGAATCGATACTCTGCACCTATAATAGTTATATTTTTGTAATTAAAGCAGCTAGTATTGATACTTGGTGTTCGTGCAACATTATTTGAGAGAAATTTCATCTCCAACTACTATATTAATTTCATAACTATAAAAACAACAAGAATTGATTGAATGAATATAAACGCAAGATCCTAAGCATATATGAAGACATTTGTATTCATATTCTATTTTTTTGAAAACACTTGTACTCATTTGTTATTCTTTCTTCAAGTGTTATATTTTTCTTGAATTGTACAACAAATTCCTTTTGAGATAGTGTCTTAAGAGTATCATAGTGTTCCAATGCTAAAGAGATAAAAGAAATACAAATTAGACTTTCAATCACAATTATAAAAACTTCAAGATGAGACCGGATGAAGATATAAAAACCTTGGTCGATAAATTTTTTGTTACTATTAATGGTTTCAAATGATTCAAAGAAACCATCTCAAATTATAAGCTAGTTAGGAAGATAATTTATAATCTTCCTAAATGATAACAATTCAAGAAGACAACTATAATTGAAGTAAAGGATCTAAAAATCTTACTTTATAACTCATTGAGTCTTTGCTTACTCATAAAATGGCGATAAAGAAAGAAGAAGACCAGGATATTCAGAAACAACATAGTTTTTAATGAAAAACGCTTGATATTCTCTAATTAATTTATCCTATCAAATATCGGATAACATGGTGGTATAAGACAAAATTCTTGAGCTCGATTCTTCCCCTTCATGTTATTATAAGCAATCTGGTATGTCACACCTCAATTTAAGGGCTAAATTTTTAATAAATTTAAGTATAGAATTAAAGTTGTATTAAGGGAGAAATTTAGGACTAAATTGTAAAATCTTGAAGTTGGCAAACCATTTTAGAAAGTTACAAAAAATTTAGGGACTTGAACCCGAATTTACCTATTTTATTACCCATTGAAAATTTTAACTCCCCCTAGAGCAATCTGATTTTCCCCAATTTAAAAACCCTAAATTCACAACCCCGTCGTCCCTTTTTGTCGCTCCGATTCTCTACCATTCGAGCACTGTTTGGCCCGTCGTCACCATCATCATGTTCGTCGTCGACCGATGACCAAAGCCAAACATTATCGCGTTATGAAACACCGTCGTTCGTCTTAATTTTAGCTCTAAAGTGTGCAACAAAATAACCCCCATCGCACTGGGTTTCCTTCGATTCTAGTCGATCCAGTGGTTGGCTCACCACACCCGACATCGTCATCCTTGCGTGATTCTGAGCAAAACCCAGGGAATATCGAAGCGCGATTTATAATCAATCGACGTGAATCAACGTTCGAAGCATCTTCAGAAAATCCACCCCAACGCTCATATTTTCTACGATTTCCGTCTATCCAGTCGGCCATTCAGCACACCGCTTGCTCTATTGGACTCTTCATCATCATCCGCTCAAAAACCCGACCAAAATCATCGCGTCGTTGTTGCTCCGTCATCATCACTCACCGGTCACCGTTGGACAAGTTCATACATTTTAAAATTCTACAATCCGTTATGTTTCGTTGAAAAATAATATTTGCACGAGAATCCCGAGGTTTCGATATAGCAATTTGGAAAATTTCGTGCCGAAACGACGATCGGTATTGCTGCATGCACCGCCCCTGCGCGTGGGCATCATCTGCCAGCCTGGGGAGTGGAATGAACCGGTCTTGACCGAGCCAAGCCGAGCCACTTGGGTGAGCCGTTGACCGTTGACCAGGCGTTGACCGTGACCACCGTTGACTTTTTCCAGGTACAACTATTCTAATATTTTTTGACTTTCTAAGTCTGTTTTGAGGTCTGTTTTACCAAATTTGAACCTGATAAGCTGCTTTACATTGATAACCACTCGATTCGATGTGTTTTTTGTAATTAAGCTCCGTTTTTTATGAAATTTCTGTTGTTGTGTATATGAGGAATTATTAGACATTAAATTAAAGATCGAGGGTGATCAAATGGAGTTTAAATGTTTGATCGGTGGGTAATGGAAATTGAGGTAATAGTTTACTACCTCTTTGCATGCTTTATGGAACATATTGATAATGGATAAATGCATGGATGTATATGATTGATCTATTATGCATGTTTGATTATGGATGGACTCGAAACAATTACGGTTTAAGTGATAAATTGGTTAAGACTCTATTGAATTACATAAAGGAATTGGAAGACTGGTAAGAAATGATTTCTAGTACAGTGATTAATATAAAGAACAAATGACCTCAGATTTATTAAATTCTAATTATTTTCTTTAAAAGGTTTAATACCAGAGTCACCTGATTATAAAATTATGAAATTTCCCCTATGGGGTAAAAGTGGTTCGGACTGACCCTCACAATGAAAGTACCTTGAGAATTCATATTTAATCAGATAAATTTTTTATTCACATGTTAAATTCCTGATCTGTTTGGAAAGTCATTGATAATCAGATTTTACATCCGAGAAGGTACAATACCTAGAATTATTGATTTATCAACAAATACCTAAAGGCTAAAACATTGAAAGTATTATTTATGTTTGCATTGTTCAGACAATTTTTTATGAAATGGAAAGACCTGACTGAAGGAAATGACTAAAATACCCTTAAACCGCAAAATAACCAAAATACCTCTGAAGAGTAAAATAATCTAAAATATCTCTAAGCCCTGGAATGACTAAATTATATGTCCTAGTTGAACTGAATGGAAAAACTATATGTATTCGAATTTCAGAAATGACCGAATTACTCTGGAAACTCCGAAGTAACCTAAATAGACTTAACTGATAAATGACCTATGTACCCTCAAAGACCTTGTATTAAGGGAATGACCTAGATAAGTCTGGAAACGCTGATGAACCTATATGTTGTTCTGTCCAAAAGAGTTTTGAACCAAGAATCAAGCATGTCGACATTACATGATATCGTTGTAATGCTGAAATGAAATAAAGATCCATTCAGTGATGATTCTGAAGATGATCAATTTGATAAGAGTTGTCTGCATTGAAAAGTGAATACCCTAGAAATGTAACGATTTGACCGATTGACAAGCATCAATGATGGGAGTTGTTCAGTTAAAGTTAACTCGATATCATGATAAATTGACATGAATCTTAAATACCATGAATCATCGTTACTCCCTTATTGGATTAAATTACTAATCATTCTCCAAGAATCAAATGTCTAAAACACCCATGATTTGCCTGAATAATTGGAACACTCATGTTATGTCTAAATCTTCAATAATTTTGATATAAAAGATTTTGAATGTCTTCCTAATACTTAATTGCCTACGAAAAATATATGTATATGTATGATCTTGATAAACCACTTCCCGAATGAAATATAAATCAATTAACTATCAAACACCCTTTTATAGGGATCTTGATTCTGAAATCCTATTAAATCACCAAAGTTTCATGATCCCTTACCTGATAAATACCAGATATCTCCGAATACTAATATATAGATCCTCTAGTGTGTTCCTTATGTGACATGTAAATATTTTACATGCTTTAAATGTGATTTTCTGAAATCACTGATTTCCGAATTTCCTAGTATATGAACTATGGTTACTTGAAATGTGTTATCAGGTATCCTGTTTTCACTGGGAAATATGATCGTTACTGATTTATGGATCATGGAACCTACTGGTTTTATGAACTATAGTTACCTGAAATGTGTTATCGGGTTTCCTGTTTTCACTGGAAAATATGATCGTTATTGATTTATGGATCATGAAATCTATTGGTTACTACTTGAACTGTTTTATTGGGACATTATTTGGGTAGGAAGAAGTATGGAGGTTCAACTCTAATCAAGCTGGTAAATCCTTACAAGCCTAAGGTGATCCTTGGGTAGGCTCTGAGGCCCCGAGAAACTTTCTTGGGTAGGCTCTCAGGCCCCAAGGCATTCCCCTTGGGTTAATTATGGGACTATTTATGGTGTACGGGTGGAGGGAAAATATATGATTTATTTTATTCTCACGCTTATTATATTTTACTGGATTACAGTCTAGATATTACTGTTACTGTTAAATTTGATTTCTACTAGATACTATATGGGTAGGATTTTGGAGTATGGAGGTTCAACTCAGATCAAGCTGATAAATACTTATGGACCTAAGGATACCCTTGGGTAGGCCCATAGGCCCCAAGGTATTCCCTTAGGGTGGCTCCCTTTGCCGTGTGCTTAGGGTAAGCCCTTGTAGATGCAATTATGGGGAACTGTATAACGGTGTTCGATTGGAGGGTTCTGCTATGGTTTTGAAATATGTTTTAAACAGTTACTATTTTAAAAAATATATATATATTTTCATTGGTTTTTAGTTGGAACACACTAGACATCCTATTCCAATCTCCTGAAAACATGGTACTCTGAATGTTTCTTATGAACTGAAATCTTCATGACTTTTACTCAAATAAAATACCAGTGGAACCACAGTTCATCCCTAAAACCTGTAGACATATGAATCAACAAGAAAATATTTTATTTTTCCATTTATTTGCATGTTCTTCAGCATCAACTGGTAGTTCTGTATTACTTAGCTTTCCAAATCTCACTCTGTTACTCATCTTTTCAGGTTAAAAGAATTGAACCAGTGCAACTATAGATATCGGTAAGGGAATTCCACCGGCGTTGCTTGCAGAGTACGGTGCATGTGTTTAGGGGTCATGTAAGTTGTATTTTGTTTTTTTATCTGAGTCTGGAATCTGTTTTATTTATGAATATTGTTAAATTTTACTTTTGTGCTGATAAATTGTTTTATGATTTTACACGTTTTAACAAAAAGTTTAAATTTTCTAGAATTTTTGCGGTGGATCGCTCTGGTAGCCCTAATGTGATATCTCGGATCAAATCGAGTCATCCGTATCGGTCTGAGGGGGTTACATGGTAAATGCTGACAAGGCTCCCGTTAATAATTTGCCCACCTATAAGGTACCAATTGCCTATCCCCTTGCAGGTATCTGATTTGGTTTCTCTGGTTTTACATTTTATGATTTTTGCTCATGATCTTCCTTCTTATAAAGTTATTCGACGTCACAATTATGAAAAGATTAGAGTTAATATTGGCTCTCTAAGGCGTTCTCATGTTAACTATCGTATTTATATGGATTATTGCTTTGAGTAAAGTCGATCATATTGTGTCCCTTTGTGTGAATGTTTGTCAGCTTTGTAGAAGGAGGTGTTTATAAAGGTTCGGCTAATAATGTTAATCGGCATTATTTTGATTTTAGTCGCCTAATAATGATCTTTTTTAATGTTTTCATCACGTTATCTTAAACGAGGTATTGTCTTGAGTTAATTGGACTTTTGATATCTTTTTAGACATTAAAGGATTTTAAGGTTATTTACTAAGAGACTCTATCTTTGATTTTTTTAAAAAATTGAATCATAATCATGAGATTTTTTACTTTGAGGAATACTTTTAAAATTTCTCAAGACGTTAGAAAATTCCGAGGTATCTTAAAAATATGTAACGTCTGATTTTTTAGCATGAATTATAAAAATGGAAGCACCTTGTTGAATGAGATTAAATTTTCAATATTCTCCTAATGCTGGGGATGCAAGAAATTACCCACAAAAGATTTCACCCTCAAATTGTTTCCTCACACATAATTTGGATGCACGAGATTTCCCACAAAAGATTTCACCCTCAAATTTTTTTCTAGATTAATTTGTGAATTTTTGAAATACCCGGATGTAATTTTGATTCTTTTAGCTGTTAGAAAAATTGAAATTATCCTTGATAATATAATAATTTCGTATTAATATAAAATTACATTAATTACATGCATAAACCAAAACAATATATTCTTGATAAAGTAAGCGTTGTTTTTACGGACGTTGTAAGAGTGATAATCCTTCCTCACATATAATCATGCCTCAAACCCACTTTGGTTTTCATAAACTCAAATATTTTTGGTGATCCAATCACACCTAAATAGACTGGTGGTGACTCTATCATATTTTTAAAACTCGTACTATTTTTATTTTATTATAAAATAGTGTCGACAACTTGACGATTCTGTTAGAGATTTCTTTTAGAGGGTACAACTTTTATTTGATTACGAATATTTAAAGCATTCAACTAAACACTAGTCATAAATAAGATGATGTGACAATTAAATATATTGATATAATTACACATTTAGTTTTTATTACTTACATATTCTTTCAATTTAATCATATTTTTGACACATGACACATTCTAATTAGATGATTAAATTTATTTTCAACCAATCAAAGGGTACCCCGAGTCACCCTTAGATGGAGGGAAAATAAACCAAATACAAATGGGGGAAAGGAAATTGTTACAGGGACACTTGGGGTAAGGCAATAAGCTCCAAACCTTTGAGCCAAGAT
This sequence comes from Hibiscus syriacus, assembly GCF_006381635.1. Classification (NCBI taxonomy): domain Eukaryota; kingdom Viridiplantae; phylum Streptophyta; class Magnoliopsida; order Malvales; family Malvaceae; genus Hibiscus; species Hibiscus syriacus. The sequence goes on from NW_024063442.1 coordinate 459,701, forward strand.
TACCACTTGATATACTATTAAAAGCATGTAATATATATATATATATATATTAACGTCTAAATATTTAAAAATATATCTTAACTTCTAAAAATATATTTTAATTTTATATTAACTTATTAAATATATTATACATCTATTTTAATTTTAAAATATATATTTTATTCTTATTTTAATTTATATCTTAATTACAAAAATATATTTTATTTTTATTTTAAATACAAAAATATATATTTTTATTTGAAATAAAAAATATTTATTTTAATTTTAAATATTATAAGAATAAAATATAAAATTTTAAGTTAAGGTAAGAATAAAATATATATTTTTAAATTAAAATAAGAATAAAATATATTTTTGAGTTAAGATAATAATAAATTATATTTAATAAGTTAAGATAAAAATAAAAGTTTTTAATGATAAGATGTGTTAAGTTTACAATAAAATATAAGATATATAATATATGTAGTTCACTTTAAACCTAGTATTCGGCTTGATTCAATGGTTAAGCTTATGGTTTATCACCCAATTAGCCCAGGTTTGAATCCCTTTTCCCTCGTTGTAGAATTTTTAATTTTTTTTTTGTAATTCTCTGATCAGTGAAAAAAATTTATTAAAATAAATTTAACTTTCAATCGAATAGTGATATATGTCTTGATACCAGATTAGATGGTTAAATTTATTTTAATTTATTAAAAAGAAAAGAAAATAAATAAAATATAAAGTAATAGGGATTAAATACATAATTATACTAAAAATATTTAACTGCCATGCCACCTTATCTATTAAATGTTAACTCCTAGTAACTTAATTGAATACCTTTAAAGCTGGATGATCTAATTGACAAAATTTAAAAAATGATTGTTAAAATGAAAAGAGACAATAATTAAATTGTCATACATAGTTTACCCTAAAAATAATGCCAAGATTGCTCTTAAAATAAATTTTACAAATTTTTATTTTAATCAAAGGAGTACTTCCAACTTCCAACTTCCAACTTCCAACTTCCAACTAGGCACTTGCGTTTTGCTTACATATTGAAAATAGGGTAAACTATATCATTGACCACATAACTATTTAAACTTTTTACTTTTGTCATCTATCTTTTAATTTTTATCAATCAGATCACCTAACTATTTAATTGTTGTCAATTAAACCATTAACCATTGACAGAAATACTGACGTTGATATTAAAAATTAATATAATTATATATTTAGTCCTTAATATTTATATATTCTATCAATTTGATCCTAATTTAAATTTAATTTAATAAATTAATCATTCAATTAGAATCTAACATGTGTCAGCACATAATCATGACACCTGTTAGTGACACGTGTCAATACATGATTAGAGAATTTTATTTATTAATTTTATTTTTTATTAAATATTTTTATATCCAATCAAGAGGAGACATGTGTCACAACCCAATTAGATAGAAAATAAAAGGATATAAAATTACACTTAAAGGAAATCAAATCAGCATCCATAGAGAAAAGACAGAGTGCCCCAACCGCTGCACCAAAGGTCCCACTTGATTCTAAACTTACAATAAATTGTATTTAGAGTTTAAAAGCTTTTTAATGGCAAAAGAAAGTAGGATCAAAAAGAATTTTTTTCTATAAATTCATATTTAATATTTTAAAATAAATATTTTATACTATTTTTATTATTTTTAAATTTAAGATTTTATATTTAGTATATGTGATGATACATGTAAATTTTCAAATATAAAATATTATTATAAAGATTAGATTTAATAATTTTATATTTATTTTTATAATTTCATTTTTATACTATAATATTAAATATTAAATTTAATATAACTAGAAATATTAAATTTAATTTTAAAATATAAATATATTAAATTTAGTTATAAAATATAAAAATATTAAATTTATTTTGATTGTAAATCTCCCATTAATTACAATTTAATATATATATATATATTATAGTTTTTAATTATTTATTTTCTCTTTTATTTTATAATTGGTCTAAGTTTTCTAATTTTAATTTCATTTTACTTGTATTTTCTTTTATTATTAACAAGTCTAAATACACTTTGTAGTAAGTTTAAATCAATTGGGAACCTTTGGTGTAGTGATTGAGGCTCTCTTTAATACCCTTTTGTATGTTGGTTCAATTCCACTCAAGTGTAATTTCTTATTCTTTTATTTTTTATCCAATTGGACGATGACACATGTCACCTCCTGATTGGATAGAAAATTTTTTAATTAATTAAATTTAAATTAATAAATAAAATCTTCCAATCATGTATTGACACTTGTCATAATCATGTATTGACACATATTAGATTCTAATTAAATGGTTAATTTATTAAATTAAATTTAAATTATGACCAAATTGAGAGAATGCATAAATATTAAGGATTAAATGTATAAATTGCCAAATTTTTAACAACCACGTCAGTATTTTTGTTAACCATTAACGGCTATTGGCTTAATTGAAAATAATTAAATAATTAGGTGGTCTGAATAATAAAATTAAAAGATGATGTTAAAATTAAAGGGACTAAATAGTTAGATGATCAATGATATTCTTTTCATTTAGGGTGAAATTAATTACAAGACAAAACAAAATTCGAATTCCATTAACACATAAATTAATAATTATATAATAAAATAAATAAAAGGAAATGTATACATCAATCTCCAAACCATCCCGGACCGAGTAATTAATATTGAAAATATGAGAGGCTAATTTATTCAACGTCACAAAAATAGACTAATCGAATTGCATTCAAAATACCTAATCAGCTAATCCTATCTCTAAATGGCCATTTGATTGACATCGCCATCATACTAAATCTCTTTCAACCATCAAATCTATTTAATTAATTAATTTATGACTAAACTACTTACTCAACTATCTGCGTAATTCTATTTTAATAATCTAATTATTTTTTTAAAATCATACTTATTACATTTTAGTTACATTTTGATCACCCATTGTTAAAAAATCGATGATGAAGCTGATACATATCACCATGAGATAATTCGATATTATCATTAAAAAATAAAAAAAATCAAGTCAGTAGTTTTATTAATTTTAATAAATTGAGTTATCAAATCAGTTAGATAACTAAAATTGAACTGCATGAATAATTTCATGACTGGATATATAGTTTACCACTGATTAATTTACACATCACATTTTATTGTTTTCAAATCAATATTTGTTGCAACCGTCTTTTGGGTGGGCTTAAAATTGGGATTCGACTTAAATAAAAGAAGTTAGAACCATCACCGATCATTTTAAAAAATATTTAGGTTGATCGGACATCATCTTACCTGATATGCATTTTACTAGAAATATGTCAGATTCGGGAGTCGGTTACAATCAAGGAAGGATTAGCACCCTTGAACTGCCTTTTCGGTACCATTTTAATTTGTTGGTTATCTTAATTGCGAAAATTAAAATTAAAATTAAAATTTGAAGATTCGATTCAAATTACTTACATCTGATCGATAAAAATTGCATCTAAAAAAGGTGTCAAAACTGAAGTTAACTAAAAAAAGTAACATGTGGGTTAGAATAAAATGAATAAAAATCAAATTAACTTAAACAAAAGTTAAATAAAATAACATTCAAATTAAAAGGGTTATACCGCGAAAAATTTAAAATTAAGGTACCAAATTGATATTATTTAAAAGCTGCAAGAAATAATATAAAGTTAGGAGGAGTTAATTTGTAAAATATAAGAACTTTAAACCGGGATTAAATCAAACAATTTGAAATTCAGGGACAAAATTACAACAGGTGACCAAAATGAATAACACTTCAAACTTACACGGACTGCAAAAATAATTTAAAAATCTTGTAATTACACACATGCCCCCTTATAAATACCCCCAAAACAAAAACAAATTAACATTTCTCTCATTTCTTCTCCTACATCTAAAAGCCAAATGTTCTCTCCCTCAAATTCTCTCAACCCAAACCGGCCCCGATGGCCGGCCATCGCTCGGTGGCCACCAACCGCCGCCTCTAGTGGTCGGAAAAACCCAAACTCCCCAAAAATACACTCCCTGACCTCGTAATCATGAATCCAAGGTCTGATTATCCTAAAACGAGTCGAGTTGGCCTAGATCTAGATAAAAAGGTTTCGACTTTTACCTTTTCCGATGTGTCTTCTCGGATTCCCGACGTTCTCTTCTCCGACGATGTTCCTCCGTGCTCTTTCTGTTGATATATCTTTATTTGCTTTTATATTTGAACTTTGTTTGTTGGGTTTTTTTTTTCCAGTGTTTTGGTTGTATGGCCGAATGGTATTTGGGTATTTTGATGGTTTTATGCTTGGATATTGCTTGCTTGCTTTTGGATTTCTGCCGTTTGGTTGGTGTTTCGATGATGTATCTTGTTGTTTCCTTCGTTTGGCCTCGTCGGAGGCTTTTTATAGCCTCAGTTTTGGGTTGTTTTTTAGTCCCGATCGAGAGGGATTCGTGGGTTACTTGCTTCGATTTTCTCGTACATTGTTAGTTGGGGTTTTAGGGATGGTCCAGTCTCTATCTTCGCCGATTACTGTTTCGATTCCCTGTTCAAGGGTCAAGAATTTCGGCCGGTGCTCGATATGCTTCGGTCGCATGACTCCACGCGCGCTACCTTGCGGCGTCGTTAGCTTAGTATGAAACCCTAATTTGGGATTTTGGGCTGGGTAAGGCCCACCTAATCCGGGTCTGCTGGATTAGGCTTACTAGATTGGACTTCCTGCTAGACTTTAATTGGACCTAAAATAGAAAAAAATTAAAATTAAAAAAACAAATAAATAAATAATAAAAAAAATAAAAAAAATGTTTTCGAGACATATACATCAAACTATATATATTATATAAATTTTCAAAAACGTTTTAAAATTATATATATTTTCAAAATGTTTTCAAAACTATATATTATATATATTTTCAAAATGTTTTCAAAAACTATATATTATATATATTTTTTCAAAATGTTTTCAAAAACTATATATTATATATATTTTCAAAATGTTTTAAAAAACTATATATATATATATATTCGAAAGGTTTTAAAAAACTATATATTATATATATTTTTTCAAAATGTTTTCAAAAACTATATATTATATATATTTTCAAATTTTTTTCAAAAACTATATATCATATACATTTTTTCAAAATGTTTTCAAAACTATATATTATATATATTTTCAAAAAAATTTATATATTATATTATATATATTAAATATAACCCCAGGTGAAAATGAGTGACTACAACTGCCCCTTTTTGCCCATTATCGTGTAACGAAAATAGGGCAAAGACAAAAAGGCTCAAATTTTCGTTCCGTTCATATGGGCAGTATGCTTCTGTGAGAATGGTTGACTTCTGAGCTTGAAATTCAACTTAAGGTTGCCGTTGAATTCTTATCAACTACCCTCCGCTGTGGAATTTAGAATAGAGGGGGACGACTTCCTATTATTGAGCCATACTGTGGATGACTCAGGAGTTGTCTTTGAACAACGATATCCTTCATTGTGAAGTTGAAATCGTAATTCAAAATTTGAATCGGAAAGTGGCTCCTTGTTGTCAATCTTAGTCAACCTTGACCTTCTTTTCAGTTTGAAGACCTTGGTATGAAAATTTGACCGGAAAATAGTTCATTGTTGCTACCTTGTGGTAAATACGCCCTCGAGCTGAATAGAATCGAACTCGAAAGTTCTCGTTGATAGATAACCCTTATCGCCTTGAGTTATGCTATACTAAGCTGGGAGATAACTCCTTGTTACAGATGACTCATTTGTTGTGACCCTAAGTCAATCCATTAGGCACGATATCCTTCTTCATGAAGTTCAAATCGTGGATGGCTCATTCGCTATGAAGTTGAGCTTTGAATTGGATGTCATTCGTTGTGAAGTTGAAATCCAATCTTGTAAATTGCATCGCTTTGAGTTCAATATCTTTCGATATGAAGTTAAAATTGACTCCAACAAGAATCTGCAAAATTATGCATATATGTGATGCTATGGATGCCATGCTCTTATGTGTGCCTAAAATACATATATGAAATATGTTATTTTAGGATTTGGAGAGAACTCTCAATCTCTGGTTCTCAGTCTTGATGACTCTTGATTATGGAATCTTGAATTTCTGATTCTTGATCTTGGATTCTTCAACATGCTTAAATCCGATGTATAGAATGTTATTTCTAGTCTTGGCTTGGGCAATGCCTTTCAATTATCTTGAGTACGATGCATAAGCCTTGATCGACCTCCGAATATAAATATCTTTCAAAAAATTCTTTGTACAGTAATACACAATTTACAAAAGCGAATAAATCATTTAAATTCAATCCAAGATACTCAAAAGGAATTGATTTTTTTAGAGAAATGACCATATTTATTTATGAGGAAAAACCAAAGAATACATGGAAACTGTTCTGAGAAACAAATATAAAGAAATTCAAGTAGCTTCCTTAGATCTTGACAGTGTGGACGCCTTTGAATTGATACACCGTTATATGACTTTTGAGTACATTTTTTGTTAAGGGGACTTCAAAAATATGACAACGTTCCGAAGAGTGCAAAGTTCTTCCGAATTGCTAAGTCTACAAAAGACTTGGATGCTGTGATGCTTTTTACTGCTTGGATCTGGGACCTTTCTCTTGCGCGAGTCTCAGATCTTTACCCAAGCTTCCCTTTTGGGTATTCAACTTAGATCCCTCCTTGGTTAAAAGACTCCCTATTCGGGTTTTCATCCTGGACCTACCTTTTTTTATTTTTATTTATTTAGGGCGCCCTTTCGGGTTTTCACCTTAAACTATAATTGCTTTTTTTCTTTTCAAATTAGGGCGCCCTTTCGAGTTTTCACCCTAAGCGAAATATTTTTTGACTACATCCGAATTAATTGGATTTGGTAGTTTCGACCTGTCCATTTCAGTCAAAATTAGTGTTCCTCTGGAGAAAACCTTCTTTACGACATAAAGTCCTTCCTAATTTGGCTTCCATTTTGCTCTGTAGTCTTTTTGTATTTTCCAGACCTTTTTTAGTACGAGATCTCCTTCTTGGAATACCCTTGGGCGCACTTTCTTGTTTTATGCTCGGATCATTCATTTTTGGTAGAGTTGACCATGATGAATGGCTTTCACTCTTTTCTTCAATTAAATTCAATTGATCATATCGGGATTGCATCCATTTTGCATCATCCAGTTTGACTTCTGATAAAACTCAGAGTGACAAGATCTCTACCTTAATTGGCAATACTGCCTCTATCCCATACGCCAATGAAAATGGGGTTCCCAGTCGAAGTCTATACCGAGGTTTGATAAGCAAAAAAAACGAAAGGTAATTTCTCGTGTCAATCCTTGTATGTCTCAGTTGTTTTCTCCACTATTTTCTTAATGTTTTTTGTTTGCTACTTCTACTGCTCCGTTCATCTTTGGCCTATAATCAGTAGAGTTTTGATGATTTATGTTGAATTGTTCACAAGCAGCGTCTATCATCTTATTGTTCAAGTTTGTAGCATTATCGATAACGATTCTTTCAGGTAAACGATACCGACATATGATTTTTTTTCAAGAACTTGCAAATAATGGACTGAGTGACACTGGCATATGACACAACTTTCACCCACTTGGTAAAATAGTCAATTGCTATAAAAATAAACCGATGACCATTTGAAGCCTTCGAATGGATTTGCCCGATAACTTTCATACCCCACATAGAGAATGGTCATGGTGCTATCATCACATGAAGAGGTTGAGCTGGAACATTTATTTTATCTCCGTATATTTGACATTTATGACATTTTCTATCATAGTTGATGTAGTCGTTTTCCAATGTGGACCAGAAATATATGCATCTCATAATTTGCCTCAACATCATATGTCCATTAGCATGCGTTCTGCAAACTCCGTCATGTACCTCTTCTAATATCATCTTTGCCTCTTTTGTATCTACACATCTCAACAGGATTTGATCATGGCTTTTCTTGTATAAGACTTCTCCATCAATAACATATCATGCCGCCATCCTTCTAATAGTTCTTTTATCAGTTTCGGTGGCTTCCTTTGGATAACTTCGGTTTTTGATGTATTACAGAATATTGTGGTACCAGGGCTTAATGTCTTTTACTTATTCGATTTGGTAAAAATGAGACGGGTAATCATACGACTACGTATCAATTGACATCATATCAAACTCCCCGCCAGCCTTGAATACGGTTGCCAAGGTAACTAAAGCATCAACTATTTGGTTTTCTTCTCTTGGTACATAATGGAATGTAACTTCATCAAATTCTTTGAATAGATTCAATATTAGCTTTCGGTACTCCACTAGCTTTACATCATTCATCTCCTATTCTCCGCGGAGCTGATAGATCACTAAGGCCTAATCTCCATATACCTACAAGGTCTTTATATTTTATCCTATAGCAGCTCGAATCCCCAAAACACAATCCTCATACTCTGCCATGTTGTTGGTGCAATCAAAATTTAATCTGCTAATGAATGGGTAATGATCTCCTTTATGGGAGACCAATATTTCCCTAATGCCGTGTCCTAATGGATTTGACGCACCATCAAAATGCATTTTCTAGAATCACACGTGGAAGTACTTGATTCTTCTAAGGATATGGCCATCAAGTCATCTTCTAGGAAGTCAAAATCCAGCGATTCGTAATTTTCAACAGTTCTGCTTGCCAAGAAGTCATATATGACACTTTCCTTTATAGTTTTTTGGATCACGTACTTGATGTCAAATTTGAATAACAACATTTGTCATCGGGCTAACCTTCCAGAGAGAGCAGGTACATCCATCATATACTTTAGTGGATCTACATTGGAAATCAACCAAGTGGTTTGGTACAACATGTATTGTTTGAGTCTACGCGTAACCTAGACTAAAGCACAACAAACTTTTTCAATTAGAGGATATCTGACCTCGCAATCAGTGAACTTCTTGCTCAGGTAGTAAATGGCTCTTTCCTTCCTCTCAGATTCGTCATGTTGACCCAGGACGTACCCCATTGAATTCTCAAATATGGATAAATACAAGAATAGAGGTTTGCTCGAGATGAGGGACAATAAAATAGGAGTGCGAGATAAATACCCTTTTATTTTCTTGAATGCAGTCTGGAAATTTTCATCCCATGTCCCAGAGTTGTTCTTTCGAAGAAGGCGGAAAATTGGGCCGCACTTATTTGTCAGCTGAGATATGAACCGCGCTATGTAATTCAATTTGCTCAGAAAACCTCGAACTTCTTTTTATGTTTATGGGGAGGTAAATTCTGGATGGCTTTAACTTTATTTGGATTAATTTCAATGCCTTTCCAGCTAACCATGAAGCCTAACAGCTTTCCAGATGTTACCTTGAAGGTACACTTGCTGGGGTTCAATCTCAGCTGGAACTTTCTTAATCTTTGAAAGGGCTTTATAATATTCTCGACATGTTCATTTTCAGTTTGTTCCTTGATAATCATGTCATCGACATAAACTTCGATTTCTTTGTGCATTATGTCATGAAACAGGGTCACCATAGCTCTTTGATACGTTACCCTAGTATTATTTAATCCGAAGGGCATCACCTTGTAGCAGAAAGTTCCACACATTGTGATAAATATGGTCTTTCCCATGTCATCAGGATGCATATTAATCTGGTTATATCCTGAGAATCCGTGCATGAACGAGAAGAAAGCGTTCCCGACAGTGTTATCCACCAAAGTGTCTATGTGTAGTAGAGGAAAGTTATCTTTAGGACTTGCCTTGTTAAGGTTTCGGTAGTTAACACACATGCATACTTTCCCATCTTTCGTTGGAACTGGTACTATGTTGACCACCTACTCTGGATACTTGGCTACTTGAAGGAAGCCATCATCGAACTACTTCTTGACCTCTTCTTTGATTTTAAGGAGCATTTCAGGTCTCATTCTCCTTAGATTTTGTTGCACGGGTTTGCGTTATGGTTTGGCAGGTAGTTTATGGACTACCATATCTATATCTAGTGTAGGCATGTCCTGATACGACCATGCAAACACATCATTGAATTCTTGAAGTAAGTCTATCAAGTTTTGTCTTGCTTATACCGAAAGAGTTATGCCAATTTTGACCTCCTTTCTCTCCTCTTCGATACCCTGATTCAAGACTTTGATTTTCTCTTCATGTGGCAATATTTGTTTTTCTTCTCTTTCTATCATCGTCAACAATTCGGACGGTAAATTGCACTCTTCTTCATTGTCACATTCATCAAGTTCCCCAAGACAATCGAACTGTTCAAAATCCACTTCCGGGTCAGGATCATCAATGCCTTCATTATCATTATCTTGGGACATGAAGGAGAAATGAAATGTGTATGCGTGAGAGGAAAATATCCCACATGGAATGACCGAAAATTAAATTCCAAAGAGAATGAAACAAAGTACTGAATGAAAGAAAATTAAATTCAAAGGAAATGAAATAAGAAAAATGTTTTCTATGAAAGAAATTGCATCTTTTATTGAATTTTAAAAATTTATTCACCCTTAAAAAAGATCACCCATTTCCCCAGATATAGGCGAATATAGATAGTTTGAGTATAACTCTGAAAGAAATTTGAAAAACATAGGTAGTTCTTCAACTATCCAATTCTAAGCACTAACCCAGGTGGCAAAGGGCAGATTCCTGACCTATCCGCATTTTCGGCATCCTCTGTGGTAATAGCATTAATACTCTAATCTTTCAAAGCAGCTTCCAAATCTGGTAAGGTGGTCTTAAAATTATAACCACTAGATTTAAATGTTTCATAAAAAGGTGGAAAAACCATGGGTTCCAATTGGAAATCATTCCCGTTCAATCTGGCCAACCTTCTGTCTCGGCCCTTCTAGATTTCCTTCATCTTATATTGTTGACTGGACTGAAAACCAAGCCCGAACAGGTCTAGCTTTTTTATAGGAAGGATGGGGTTAATCATTTCTTGCAACAAATTCTCAAATCCTCTTTCTACCTTGGCACATCTTCCCATGGTCTTCTTGATCTCTATTTTAGTGTACTCGGAGAGCCGGGGTTTGGAAATCTTTCCTCTTTTAGCCACAAGTGTTGCATTCACAAACTCTAGAGAGCGGAATGAACATTCTATCACTTTATCATTAACTTCTATATAAGGGGCTTCAGTGGTCACGCTTGCCACAATATCTTCTTCTGCATTAATTATTACAAGAGCCCTATCAATAAGAAACTTGACTTTATAGTTCAGTGTAGATGATACTGGTCCAGCTTGATGGATCCAAGGCCTTCCCAAAAGGCAGTTGTAAGAAGGCATGATGTCCATTACCAAAAATTCAATATTGTAAGTAGCAGGTCCAATGGTTAAAGGGACCTCAATCTTGCCGATTACCTCCCTCTTGGTCCCGTCAAATGCTCGGATCACACTCTGACATGCTCTCATATGGGAAATATCTATTGGTATCCTTTTCAATGTAACCAATGGCATCACATTAAGGGCGGAACCATTATCGATTATCACACTCGGTAAGGGGTGCCCCTTACAATGAGTGGTGACGTGTAATGCCTTAGCTCGACCTCTTTCTCCAAACAGAATCTCATCATCAGAAAATGAGATCAGATTATCAGCTTGAATGTTGTTAACCAGTCGATCCATCTTGTTGACCGATATGTCTTGTGGCATAAACGTCTCATTTAGAACCTTCAAAAGTGCCTCCCCGTGTGCCTCTGAACTTTTCAGCAGTGCCAACATTGAAATATGTATCGGTAAGCTATGTAATTGTTCCATGATGTTGTACTCGCTATGCTTAAAAAATTTCATAAACTCTACAGCTTCTTCCTCTTTTATGGGTTTGTTTATTATTAGCGTGCCCTTTTAAAGGGTTCAAGTAGTCTCTGGGGGATTTAGTCTCTTGGGAGTAGTGTTTCCCCATGGCGTGCCCCACTTTGTTATTATCTTCCTTCAAAGTGATTACTTGGCATTCATACTTCCAAGACACTTGATTCATTTCCTTGTAGGAAAAAGGTCGGGGTGTTGTGATCACCACCTTTTCTTACGTTTTATCTGCTATCTTTACTTTAGGGGTAATTACCAAAGGACGACCCCTACCATATCTTCTTTCAGATAATTCTCTAGTAGCACAAACATCTACTTCAGGAGAGTCTTGGACTTCTTCATAGAACTCCAGATTGCCTATCCATCATGAGCTAGATCAAAGCTTTAAACTCCGAGTAATTCTGCACATCATGCCCTTCTTCATTGTGGTAACAACAGTTGTTACCATCTTCACACCTTGATGCATTAGAAGGTGGTGAAAGAAGTCTTTCTTTCATCATCTGTCTCCATACCCAGGCTAGAGGAGACGTTACTTTGGCAACACTTATCTTGAATTTCGCATTCTCTGCACGATCGTTTTGAATGCGAGACAATTTTCGATAGTGTGCCACGGGACACTGCCATGATATTCGCAATGTGCGTTCTCATCATACTACTTGGGGTATGGGGGCTTCATTGGTTTCACTAGGTATGGTGACACTACATGAGTGTCAAAGAGTTGTTGATAAAGTTCTTTGTAGGTCACGGGAATATGATCAAAATGTTCCCTCTCCCTTTCCTTCCTAGGTTCTCTTGAATCTTGTCTAAAAGTACATGACGGTACTACAACAGTTGATTTTGGATTAGAGATCTTAACACCTTTATTGTTGTAGGTGCAGATGTTGTTGACCTCTTCATCCCTTTTCTTCATAGGAGGTTTCTTACTAACCTCCCCTCCTTCAATCTTACCTTGCTTTATGATAATTTCTATCATTTCTCCAGCCATAACTAAGTCAGGGAAATTTCCAGATGTGATTGCGACTAGGTACCCGAAATAAGGCACCTTTAGCGTCTGCACAAAGAGCTTCTTGGTTTCCTTCTCATCCAATGGTGGATGAACTTGCATAGCTAAATCCCTCTATTTCTGTGCATATTGTCTGAAACTTTCGTTATGCTTCTTCTCCATGCTTTGCAGCATAACTCGATCTGGCTTCATATCATGGACATGTTTGTATTGTTCCATAAATAACTTGTATAAATCTTTCCAAGTCTTGATATGGGATCGGTTTACCTGGTTGTACCACCAGATGGTTAAACCAGAAAGACTCTCCTGGAAGCAATGAATCAGGAGTTGGTCGTTTCCTACATATCCTGTCATCTTTCGACAGAACATGGTAATATGGGCTGACGAGCAACTGTTCCCATCGAATTTCTCAAATTTTGGGGATTTGAATTTTGGAGGAATAACCAAATCTGGGACTAAACTCAATTCCGCAGCATCGACTCCATAGTAGTCATGGTCTCCTTTAACCACTTTCATTTAGTCCCCCAATTGCTTGATTTTATCTTCTATCTTCTTTTCCTTGTCCTCTTCATCCAAATCTGATATATGGTAATCACCCGGATTATTCTCAGGGTTAGATACAGAAGTCTGTACTTTTATAGCAGATGAGGCCTTCTTTTTTACAGCGGATACGTCCCTTTGAAGTCCTAGAAGATTACAGGTGAAATAACCACTTACGGGGTAGGTGGCATAGTTGCCCCTTTAGATGTCCCTGCCCCAGGTGTACTTGCCTGATTCAGGCCAGATAATTTTGCAACTATTTGGTCAACCAAAGACTCTTGGCTTTTGGTAATTAACTCCAGAGTGTTTTGATTATTCAGATTTATTTTCTCTTCCAACTCCTTTTGTAATCTTAACATGTTCTCCTCGAGCTGAGCTATCTTTGCTTCCATCTTCTCTTTTTTTGAATGAGTGTTATGTGGATGAGGTGTGTCCAATTCTTGAGGGTGGTATGTCTAGTGTTTTTTCCTTTTTTATGAGACATTTTCTGTTAGTTAATGTGAATGTAAAGAAATGAAGAAAAAATAACAAATGCAAAATATGTATAAGTGCATGATGTATAAAATGTTCGAGAAATTGTTCCAAAAACACGTCTGTTATTATTAATAATATTTATTGGGACAAAAGTGTTATTTCTTAAGAAGAAAAAAACATCCTAAAGGTACATTCTAACTAAGTATTATAGACCCCGAACATCTTCTAACAGGTTGACTAGTCTTCTGCCTTCGTCTATCACCGGTTGAATACCATGTCGAACCACTCCGGCTTCTCTGGCTAAACCGTGCAAGTAACAAGATGCTTTTTGTACTTGTTCCAAGAAGTCTCGAATGACTACATCTCTGGCTTTCATCCTTTGCTGAGTCTGTTCCCAACGAAAACGTCATTGAAATCCTCCATCAAAAAGACTATCTGAAGTTTAGTTGTTTGTTTCTTGAATTTGTCAACAATGACCTCCAATTCAGCTATCGTTTTGTCATCCTGTTCCCATTGTCTTTGAATAGACTTCTCCAGATCAGCTACATTGGTCTTTAGACATTTTTTCTGGTGCTGGCTATCTAACAAACGTCTTTGGGAAGCCTTTAGTTGTTTTTTCAAGGTC